>NC_080685.1:108206524-108518877 GCF_030445035.2 Dasypus novemcinctus | reverse complement strand
GACAAATCCTTAGCTAAACTAACAAAGAAAGAAGAGAGAAGATGCAAATACAAAAAATAAGAAATGAGAAGGAGGATATCACCACTGACCCCAGAGAAATAAAGACTATCATAAGAGAATATTTTGAAAAACTATATGCCAACAAGGACAATTTATAGGAAATGGACAAATTCCTAGAAACACATAAGCAGCCTACATTGATGAAAGAACTCAATGATCTCAACAAACCAATCACAAGTAAAGAGATAGAATCAGTCATTAAAAGTCTCCCAAATAAGAAGAGCCAAATGTCAGGCAGATTCACTGGTGAATTATACAAAACATTCCAGAAACTACTAACACCAATCTTGTTTAAACTCTGCCAAAAAAATCAAAATAAAAGGAACATTGCTTAGCTCATTCTATGATGCGAACGTTACCCTACTACCAAAGGCAACAGAGACAACACAAGAAAGGAAAATTACAGACCAATCTCTCTAATGAAATGAGGTGTAAAATACTCAACAAAATACTTGCTAATCATACTCAACAACACATCAAATGAATTATACACCATGACCAAGTGGGTATCTATAGATGCAGAAAAAGCATTTGACAAAATATAGCACACTTACTTGATAAAAACACTGCAAAAGATAGGAATAAAAGGAAATTTTCTGAACATGATCAAGGGTATTTATGAAAAACCCACAGCTAACATAATTTATAATGGGGAAATCCTAAAATCTTTCTCTCTAACATCAGGATCAAGACAAGGATGCCCACTATCACCCCTCCTATTTAACATTGTATTAGAAGTGCTTGCTCAAGCACTGAGGCAAGAACCAGATATAAAAGGCATCAAAACTGGAAAATAAGAAGTAAAAATTCCACTATTTTTAGATGACATGATCCTATACATAGAAAACCCTGAGAAATCTATAACAAACTTCTAGAACTTATAAATGAGTTCAGTAAAGTCACAGGTTATAACATCAATGTGCAAAAAATCAGTAGCATTTCTGTACACCAATAATAAGATATCCAAGGAGGAAATCAAGAAAAAAATATCATTCAAAATAGTAAATAAAAAAAATCAAATACCTAGGAATAAATTTAACTAAAGATGTAATAGACTTATACACAGAAAACTATGCAAAACTGTTAAAGGAAGTCAAAGAAGGCTTAAATAAATGGAAGAATGTTCCCTGTTCATGGATAGGAAGACTAAATATGAAGATGTCTATGCTATTGAAACTGATACAGATTTAATGCAATCCCAATAAAAATCAAGACAGTATTTTTTACTGAACTGGAAAAACTAACTATGAAATTTATTTGGAAGGGAAAGAGGCCCCAAATAGCCAAAGACATATTGAAAAAGGAGAATGAAATTGGAGGAATCACATTACTTGACTTTAAAACATACTACAAAGCTATAGTGGTCAAAACAGCATGGTACTGGCACAAGATTAAACATACTGATCAATGGAACCAAACTGAGAGTTCAGATATCCTTGCATATACACTCATATGATATTTGACAAGGCCCACTCAATTGGGAGAGATCTTCAACAAATGGACTGGCTATCCATATGCAAAAGGATGAGAGAGGATTGCCATCTCACACCTTATACAAAAATCAACTCAAGATGGATCAAAGATCTAAATATAAGAGCCATGACAATAAAGACCTCAGAAGACAATATAGGAAAGTATCTACTGGATCTTGTAATAGGAACTGGCTTCATGAACTTCACACCCAAAGCATGAATGGTGAAAGAAAAAATAGGTAAATGGGACTTCCTCAAAATTAAAGTCTTTTGAACCTCAAAGGAGTTTATCAAGAAAGTGAAATGACAGGCTACCCAATGGGAGAAAATATTTGGTAACCATATATCTAATAGGAGCCTAATATCTAGAATATATAAAGAAATCCTGTATCTTGAAAATAAAAAGACAAACAAAACACCCATTTTAAAAATGGGCAAAAGATTTGAAGAGACACTTCTCCAAAGAAGAAATACAGATGGCCAAAAGTTGGAATCAGCCTAAATGGCCATCAACAGATGAATGGATAAAGAAAATATGGTATATACATACAATGGAATACTACTCAGCTGTAAGAAGGAATACATTACTAACACTTGGGATAAGATGGATGAATCTTGAGGACCTTTTGTCAGTGAAGCAAGCTAGGCATTGAAGAACAAATGCTACATGACCTCTCTGATATAAATTAAGCAAATCAAGCTGTCTCTTAGAGCCAGAGACTGGAAGATAGCCTTATAGGAAATGGGGGATGAGGGGGATGAAGGAAGTGAACCAACGTCTACACCAGAGAAATCTATGATAAAGTGGAGGTAAGTAGTTGTGCAGTGAATGGAGAAGACAGGGGCATAAGGATACAATTGGGTTCGGATCTGCAGGTTTGAGGCATGCCTGGGTTGGGAGGATGGGTCAGATGGCCCAAAGAATTAGGGGGAGGATTGGGGAGAGCAGGTGAATACTGAAGATAGTTGGGTATGAGGTAGAAACCATAATGTTGAGAAAACTCTTTAGAAAATATAATAAGGAGGGATGCTGGTTTTAGGTGTTTGATGGGGGGCACAGGGTCCACTGGGGGCAGGTTTCTAGGGAGTGTGTGAATGTGTGTGCTCATCATGTCATAGTGTATTATATCAGTGGGTGGAAACCCATACAATGAGTGGGAAGGTGTTATATCCCCATCCTGGGGAGGCCTGATATTCTCAAACAGAGAGGAAGGTGTCTCTTGAGAGTATGGGTGGCTCCCAATTAGGGAGGACAGACTACTCTTTTAAGCTCTCAGCATTGTTGTAATTATCTTGCAATTTTGTCCTTCAAGCAGTGAAGGATGATCATTACTGTGGGCCCTGTGGGGAGGGGTGAGAGGAATTGATTGGTTGGAAGAGGGGGTAACTGGGAAGCAAAAGAGATATTCTACATGACCTTGCAATGATGGATACAGGCCATTTTAAATTTCACCAAAAACTTATAAAAGTGTATAGTCTAAAATGTAAACTATAATGTAACCAAAAATTTATAAAAGTGTACAGTATAAACTGTGAACCATAATGTAAACCATAATGGAACCATTGTTGGCATCTATGTTTCAATATCTGTACATCAGTTGCAGCAAATATAAAAGATCATTGCTTGGGAAGGTGGGAAAGTGTTTGATGTTGGGTATATGGGAGTCCCCTATATTCTATATGTGACTTTACTGTGACCTAAAACTTTTTTGAAGACATAGTAAAAAAAAGAGAATGTAGACACTGAGGAAGAAATGGAAGAGATTGCCTTGCCACTGTACATACAGGGAACACCTATTACAGTGATGAAAGGCAAAACATCAAATAAAAATTTTTATGATATATTTCATTTTTTTAATACTCCAATTTATTTTTTACTTTATTTTAGTTTTTCTAAATTATTATGGATTCTATGTCTAATCTTTAAACCTATAATTACTATTTCATTTTCCTATTAATTGAATTTGACAATATATTAGACTTCATTTTTTAGGTTTTGGATCACAGAGGGGTTCAACTATGGCAGGGAGGAGTACTGTTGGGAGGGTTGTTATTGATGGGGGGATGCATGGGAATTCTTCAGGGCATGCATATAGGGTATATAGATATGTTTGGATGTTCATTGGGTATTGACATATTGACATAGTGGGTAGAGTTTCACACAACAACTGTGGGACTGCTGAGTTCCCATCCCAGGGAACTCTGCTGCACTACCCAATGGAGAAGCAACAATTCCCCAAGTGCAATGGCAAAGACCAGTGAAGAAGAATGGTCCAATGATGGGCCCTTGATACTGATGACTATACTTAGGAGCCTGTGTGCTTGAAATTTCAACTAGGGTGCCTTAGAGTTACCTCCTGAGAACCTCAATGTTGCTCAAATGTGGCCACTCTCTAGGCCAAACAGTATATAAATGCATTATGTTTCTCCCCACATGGGACATGACTCCTGGGATGAGCCTCCCTGGTGCTGAGGGATTTCTACCAAGCACCTGCTGGTGATGCAACTACAAAAAGGCACTGAATAAAAGGGGAAAATGGTAAAGACAAATGAGTTTATATGGCTAAGAGACTTCAGAGTGAGTCAGGAGGTCATCCGAGGGGTTGCACTTATGCAGGATCTCAGCAGGATCTCAGGAAAAACCAAAGTAGAGGGCTACAGAAACACCCAGGTGCTACAGTCATGACAGATGGCTCTGGAGTTCAGTGCCTTGCCAGTGGGCCCTACTTTGGAATTTGTCCTCCTGAGTGTGATGGAGTTGGATTCAGATGTGACCTCTCTACACATGCCTCTTCTGTTACTTTTACTGACCCTGTGGTTGGTGCTGGGGTTGGTATATTTTTGGGAGACTTGAACCTCTGGACTGACTGTGTGCCAGCTAGGCCCCTGAGCCTCAGCAGAGTTGCAACACCTAGTCTCTGGTTCATTGGACTTGCCCATGTCAGCTAACAGGGAGGTGGGAATGGTCAACTCCCACACCAGGAGACCAAGAGAGTCTATAACTGCAAGCAGAATTCTATCCATCTGCCATGTGGGATCTAAGCCCCCTCCCAACTTAAAGGCAGAGTGGGCATCACCATCCCAGGGTCCTCAAGATGGAGGATAAAATATGGGTTAGAGTGGATTTACTGGTATTCTACTATAGAATTACTGCAACTCTACCAATGGAAGAAACTGTGTCACTGATGTGGAGACAGTGGCCATGGGAGTTGCTGAAGGCAGGGAGGTGGAAAAAGAGATGTGATATGAGGGTATTTTTGGGACTTGGAATTGTCCTGAATGATATTGCAGTGACAGATGCAGAACATCATATATCCTGCCATAACCCACTGAATGGACTAGAAGAGAGTGTAAACTGCAATGTAAACTATAATCCATGCTGTGAAGCAGTGCTCCAAATGTATTCATGAAATGCAACGAATCTGCCACACTGATGAAAGAATTTGGTGATGTTGGAGGAGTGGAGGTGGGGTAGGGAGTAGGGGTATATGGGATCCTCTTATATTTTTAATGTAACATTTTGTACGATCTATGTGTCCTTTAAAAAATCTTTTAAAAAATAAAATAAAATACATGGGTGGAGATGGTGATGATAAATATAAGGATAATGAAATTGGATGGGTATAAATAAGATGCATTGATGACCAGCAAGTAGATAATGAAATGCTGAGGGCGATTACTGATGGAAACAATTGAAAACTAAGCATGAGAACCACAGAACCTGGCAGTTTATACAAAGCCCTCCTCCCACGTGGTGGTGAGCAGAAAAAGTAAAGCTCAAATCCAGAATTTAATAATCCAAGTAGCTGAACTTCAAGCCAGTTGAATGTTCAATGAAGGCAAGGCTTTCATGCCAAAGTCTGGGAACTGGTTGAGAAACCATGAGTCCTGACACATAGTATAGGGACATAAAGGGCATGCCCCTGAAGAGTTTGACTCTACAGATTTTGCTGAACAATTTGAGCCTCTACAAATGGGCAGCTCCTCTCCTAGAGGAGCTAGGCAAAAAATAATGTCCATCACAATACAGCTACCAGTGCCCTTCTCCTGGCCTCCAGGTCTATAAACAAGGTTAAGTCACAGCATAACCAAGCTAGGAACATGCTAGTCCTGGTAAGAGAAGCATGAGAATCACTGCAAAAATTATTGAGTGTTGCATGGTGTCCAACTGTCCCAGTTTATCCAGGGTTCAAAGATTTCCAGAATGTAGGACTTTCTGGCTAAAACCAGGATAGAGGGATTTCCTGGGATGTGGGACTTACACTGCTAAAATTGGGACAATCTTGGGAAAAGCAGTACAGTTATCATTCACAGGGGCCAGGTCAGTACACATGGGACTGGATTCTGAGGATGCTTAATTGAAGGAGCCAGAAATCGAGATTGAATGAGAGTTTATTGACTTGGATGCAATCTTTCTGGATACAGGCTTTATCCAGACCCCTGGGAATGGTGCAATGTTGCCTGGAAAAAGTGATAGCTCATCCTGAGGGAGGTTGCAATGCCAGATTTTCCATGGCAGGTGACAGAGGGAGGAATTAGAAGGCTCTGGGAAATAGGCATTCTAGAATAGATATGTTATGGGAAAGAGTAAAACCTTCCAGTGGGTTATATTACATGGGAAGGTTCAAAGGACTCATCATTCACTAATACTATCAGGGGTACACTGTTGGGTGAGGAAAAGGGATGGCCTGCCAGAAACAGTACTGATATATATTCAAATAAGAACACACATACATATTTAATAAAGTGCAAAAGTAAGAGAACATGAAGGTAAAAGCAGTCACACTTCCCCCCAATAAAGTATAACTACTTGCCTAGTTTCCAGACCTGAGCCATTTTTCAGTCCCAGAACCTGCTTATGAAAGAAGTGGACAGGTTGGAAGGACCCAGCAAGTGTACATTGTAATGATTTTTTCCAGTTCTTTCCCAACTGGACCTTTGGCCATTTACTTGAGTGATTGCACACTGAGGATAGGGTAACATCTGATATTTTGAGGAATGCTGGGCACAGGATCTGAGTTGGCATTGAAACCCTGAGGTTTTGAATGTCATCATGGAATCCTGGCCAAACGCACTTATGGTGGCTACACTGGACCTACAGATGCATCCAGGGGTCATTTCTGGAGTCTATCAATGTGTAATTAGGATTAGCATGCTTGGCAATTAGAGTAACTGCTACATTGGGTTCTTGGGCTGGTAAGAGCCATCATAGTGGGGATGACTGAGTGGGAACCTTAAAAACTGCCCCATCTCATTCCTGGACAAGATGGTAAGAAACAAACAGAATCACATGCTGCACAGGGGGTGGGGAGAGGGGTTATCAGAGACTGAATATTAATAACTATAGTAAGAATGCTTTTAACTTGGTAGTCAGGCTCTTGCATAAATTGAATGGATCCTAGAGAATTCTTATCTGTGGAAGCCCCAATAACAGCTACTGTGCCAGATGTAGTACTTTTGCTAGAACAAATTAATAAAGTCACAAGTACATGATCTGCAGCCAGTGATCTGGCAAATGTGTTATTTCTTTCAGAAACAGTTTGCATTCAAGTGGGACAGACAATATACTATCGTTTTATTCTTCTGATAATATTTTTGCTAACTCCACCCTTTGTTATAAAATCATCTAAAGAACTCTGAACCTTTCTGAACATCCTGCAGGAGATCGCATTGGAGTTGAGAAAAAGATGAATAGTACTTGATAAGTTACTTGCACTGCAGAAGGAGGGAGATAAATACTATAATAATTAATGGACCTGCCATTCAGTGAAGTATTTGTGGTTTAGTGATCAGGGCACTGGTGGTTTATCCAGTCCAAAATAAAACAGAAGTTGCTGCATCTCACATCATCATTTACAAAGAAAGAAGCACAATGCCTTGTGCTTTTTAGCTTTGGGTGGCAACACATTGTATACCTAGGACTATTGCTATGGCCCAAAGATTGTGTAACACAGAAGGCTGTGAACTGTGTGAGTTCCATGCAGGAAAAGACTTTGCAGAGGGCTCAGATTATGGTTCAAGGAACCCAGCCACTTGGTCCAAACAATCTAGCAGGTCTTATAGTGCTTGAAAAGGATGCAGTGTGGAACTTCTGAAAAGCCCTAATGTGAGAAGAACAGTGCAGGACTCTGAGAGTTTGGAGCTAGTTTATGCCATCTCCAGTGGGAAATTACGTACTTATGGAAAAACTGTTCTTTTTGTGCTGTTGGGCCAAGGTAGAGATAAAACACTTGACCACAGGACAACAAGTGACCCTAAGTCTGAAACAGCTGGGTTCCATTGGACTGACCAAGTAAAAAAGTTGGGGGGAAGACTGAAGCAAGGCATCATAAGATGAAATTGAAATATCAAGGACCAAACATGAACAGCATGAGAGGGCACCACCCAGCTGCATAAGCAGTGTCCCCAATTCCCATGTTGCCCACCATGATTCCATCAGTGCTCTTCCTTCCTCTCATCCCATGGCTATTTTGTGTAGGAGTTTTGTAAAGCCAGCTGAAGAAAGGGGAAAAAGCCCAAGCTTGATTTTTTAATAGGTGAACTTAATATGTTATTACAGCCTTACTCAGAAGAGACCTTGAAAAACAGCAGTGGGGGATATTCTCTCAGTAGGCAGAATTTCAATGGGTGATGCCATGATGTAAGCCCCTGAGACCAGCAGTGATCGTTGTTGAAGATGAAGGTAATTTAGAATGGATAGTGGGAGAAGAAAACTATGAGCACTCATTGTGGCCCCTAGACCAACTGCAGCCATGGAGACTGGCTAGGTTCACTAGCCACCCTCACCTAAATTTACCTTTAGGAAAAGGGAGGAGTTGCTCTGTCATGGGTAAAGGCAATAGATTGCATAGCACAGTTTTCTTGAAATACAGAGAGCTGCATTTTGCATGTGAAAAACAGAGATGTGCTAATCAGCTTTTCCTTCATGGAAGAACTTGTTGCCCAGCCTCAAGAAGTGGGGTTAAGTGTCATTCTCCAGTTGTTAGCTCTTTCAGGGTTCATTTCAGCTTTTTAGCTGAGATCTCACTCTTCTTGAGGAGGCTTTCAGCCAATGACTAAGATGGTGGTATGACCCCGACACAGGAGTGTTTCAATGGACAGTCTTTGTTCTAGAGGCCAGTAGCCGGCTGGCAGAGTCATTGTCAGGACCGCATCATTGTTTAATGGCCACCTTCCCGTTCCTGCATCCTCCTATTTCTTTTCACAGGTTTCATTCCCCAATAAACCTTTTGTACTCCTAACTCTGTCTCCACATAGGCTTCTCAAAGAACCCAGCCAACACAATTTTATAAAATCGTAACTAAAAGGAAACAAGACCATATCCCCCAGTTTTCTCAGATACCATCCAAAGTCATAACTGTAAGGACTAAAATAGTCACAGCTGGAATGGCTGACAGTCTCGGAGGTATATGATGTGTCCATAGTCATACAGCCAGTAAGGATGGAACAGAGATCAATAGCTATTCACATGCATCAAAGCTGTCGATGTAACACTTGGCAGCCCTGACTAAAACTAGGAAAAACAGTCAAACTAGGTAATGGTACCATGTAAATCCAAACATCCAAGCATATTTGTTCAAAACAAAGCAAATGAATTGATCATATAGATAATCTCAATATGAGAAGCACTTGGAATCTTGGTGTTAGTTCCTACAATATTCATTTTTGGAGGAGAGGAAATCATCTCACTAATAGTAAAACAAGACAGACCAATTACAGAAACATAGAATTTTAGAAATTTGAAGTGAGACAATTTACTCTTGAGTGCCAAAGAGATTGCATAAATGATGTCAGCTAAATAGACCAAGGTTCTCATTCAAATAGATCAAAGCCACATGTTACAAGCTGCAAGATATTACCCAAAGGCCAAAACCCACTCTCCCTCCCATTCCCAGTGGAACCTCAATGATCCTAGCCCAAAAAATACATGAGACTTTGGACTGGTTCCCTGAAATACAGAGGTATGCATTTTGCATGTGTGACCCAAGCAGACCACTGCCTGGGTGGTCTGTGAAGTTCATAGAATGCAGAAAGCAGGTCCCCTGTGACAGGTTTAGTGTTCTCATAATCTGTCTTGCCTTTGTACCAATCTATTTTCATATGGAAGCCAGCCAGAGCATCCAAAAAGGTAAATTGGACCTTGTCACTGTCTTGCTTAAAAACTTTCCATGACTTTCAGATTTCATTAAATCAACTTGAACCTTTACCAATTCCTATTAGATTGAATGATCTGACCCCAGCCTTCGATGCAGATCACTGAGATGTACACCCACTAAGTCTAGGCTCTGCTGGCCAGACATTGTTTACCCCGGGGCCTTTGCACAGGCTGTTCATGTCTGAAGGGCTCTTTCTCTTACTCTTCAATAATTGGCTTCTTTCATTCATGTCTCAGTCAAGTGCCTCTTCCTCAGGGAAATCTTTTTTGAAGGCCAAGACCAATTGCCTTGGACCCTGAAAGACCCACTTACTACTTTCCTTGTACTCTCTCTTACTTCATCTTTTCCCTTCATAGTATACATGTCAGTGTATTACTTCACCAGCTTTTTTATTGTTGCTCTCCCCCACAAGACTATAAATTATTTGTTCATCACAATATTTCCAGTGCCTAGCATAGTGCTTGGCATAATGTAGTTGCTTAATCAATATTTGTTTTACCTATAGAAATAAAATAAAACATAATAATTGATGACACACAACACTGGTTACATGCTTTTTCTAAGTAACTTGCTTACATTAACTATATTAAGTCAATGATCTAGGTCCTATCTTTCCTGTTAATGAAAATAAGGTAGCGATTTTAAGGAACCTGAGCCAGGTAGGGCAGAGCTAGAATTGGAGCTTGAGCAATCTGGTTGCAGAGACCACAATCTCTCCTAATGTACTCCTGCCTTACCTTAATTAAATTGCATTCTCCTCAGAGAAGCATTTAACACAGCAGGGTTTCTGAGTGCTAGATGCATGTTTGGGGTGAGAAGGGTCTTTGGGGTCTCCAAAATTCATTGCTCGCTCTGCCTAGATCTCTGCTGGCTAGAAAACACACACATGATTCAGGTGGGAAAGTGCCCACTAAGATAATGTATCAGGAGTTTTATTTTTATTTTTATTTTTGCAGGGTTCAATTTGGGTGCATGTATGGATATCTGCAGAAGAGTTAGTGACTGTTTACCAAGAATATGCCCTAGTCAGCTTAAGGGCTTATGAGAAAAACAAAAATGGTTAGTAAAACAGAATAGTAAACAGGTTCACTGGGAGAGGAGCCTAAAATATCACCACTTTAAAGACTGTTGGAGATTGAATCATCTCCCAATCCCTAGTCCTGTGGGTGAGAACCCATTCATAAACAGGAGCTTTGAAGATGTTATTCATTACGGTGTGCCTGACTGAATGAGGGTGGGCCTAATTCCAATATGGATGAAGTCCTCATAATCAAAGGAAATTGGACTTGGTAATGGAAGCCTTGGAAGTAGCCAGAAACTGGAAGTCAACCGAAACAGGAAGAGAAAGAAAAAGATACCACCATGTGCATTAACATGTGGCAGGAAAGTCAATGAACCCCAGAAAGTACTGGCCAGCCAGAAGATACTAATCCCAGGAGGAAGCACTTGAAACCATGAGACAATAAATTTGGGGAGTTAATCATCCCATTGTATGGTATTGGTTTTAGCAGCCAGGAGACTAATATAAGAACTTTATTAAGGAGACATAAAATAATAACTAAATGAATAACACAACATTTTCTTGGAAAAAGTGCTTTATAGTATTAACTCAGTCGATCCTCACAATGTATTAATAGTATACTCTTTTACAGACGAGGAAACTAAGGTACAGAGGGTTAAGTAATTGTCCTATAGCTAGTAAGTAGTAGAGCCAGGTAAAAACCCATAGACAGGCTCCAAAACCTGATCAATGCAGCAAGGAAGGGTCTTCATGTTTTTGAAAGTAAGGGACCAGTGGGCCATGTAGAGGATATCTAAATTGTGTGTGTATACCTTCTGAGAGCCTCTTTGTTGCTCAAACTTGGCCTCTCTCTAAGCCAAACTCAGCATATAAATGCAATAACATCCCCCCAGTGTGGGACATTTCTCCCAGGGATGAGCCTCCTTAACACCAAGGAATTACTCTTAAGCACCAACTAACAATATAACTGGAAACAGACCTTGAACGAAAGGGGAAAAGGTAAAGACAAATGAGTTTATATAGCTAAGAGACTTCAAAGTGAGTCGGGAGGTCATTCCAGAGATTATGTTTCTGCACATTTCAACAGAATGTCATTGACTGTCAAATTAAGACACTACGCCAAATGGTGGGGCTCCTGAGGGCTCTGGAGACACCCAAGCACTATGGTCAGGATACATAGCTCAGGAGTTTGGTGCCTTGCCAGGGGGCCCGACTTTGGAGTTTGTCCTCCCAGTGTGACAGAGTTGGACTCAGTTGTGTTTTCCCTACTCATGACTCTTCTGTCCCTTCTATCTGAACCTATAGCTAGTACTGGAGTTGGTAGGTATATGTCCAAGAGACTCGAATCTCTGGGCTACCCATGTGCCACCTGGGTCCTGATCCTCAACACAGTTGCAACACCTACTCTCCAGTTCATTGGACTCACCCAGGACAACTAAGGAGGAGGTGATGATGGACAACCACCATAACAAGGAACTGAAAGAGTCTATACCTGCAGGCAAGAGAGTTTCATCCATCAGCTAGATGGGACTGAAGCACCCTCTCAATTAGAGGGGAAATGTGCATCACCTTTCCAGAATCCTTAGGATTGGAGAATAAAATATGGACTAGAGTGGACTTACTGGTATTCTACTATAGACTTACTGTGATTCTAGCAATGGAAGAAATTATATAATTGATGTGGAGGCAGTGGTCATTGGAAGTACTGAGGTCAGGGAGAAGGAAAACAGGTGTAATACAGGGGTATTTGTGGGGCATGGAATTGTCCTGAATGACATTGCAATGACAGATACAGGCCATTTTATATCTTGCCATAACCTACAGAATTGTGTGTGAAAGAGTGAAAACTACAATGTAAACTATTAATATAATCCATGCTTAGTGGCAATGCTCCAAAATATGTTCATCAATTGCAATGAATATACCACACTAATGAAAGGTGTTGCTAATGTAGGTAAATGTGGACGGTGTGGGGAGTGGGGCATTTGGCAAACCCCTATATTTTTTATGTAACACTTATGTAATTTAATATATTTTTTAAAATAAAAACAATTATATTAAAAAAAGAAAACTATAATGTGAATCAGAAGATAAGGAATTCATCTGCATTTGGTTAACAGTTGATTGAACTTTGCACGACTTTGCTTAAAGGACCACCCATGGGATCTACATCTTTTTTAAGCATTCCTATCTTGAGAAAAGATATTTTCCTCCCCAGAAGCCATTAAAGGCAATTATTATGAAGACTATTCTTTGAATAGTAAATATCATTGTAAATATGTTTTTAAATTTTGTAAAATATTAAGTTTTCCAAATTATGAAAAAAAGTGTGTGTGAACAGCACCCAGGTTAGATCTTATCATTTGTTTTCCTTTCCACAGTTTCCCTCTTGGAGTTTACTGAGAAGAGAAAAAGGCATTGGGAGTTGGGTGTTGAGGGCCTGAAGTGGCCCTGCCCATTCCAGAAGATCTCTCAAAGTCTAAACTAACTGTGTAAGGAAGCTGCAAGGAAATTCTTGTGATTTATTCTTTGACCCATTGGTTGTTTAACAGGGCATTAGTCAATTTCTACGTTTTTGTGAATTTTCTAGGTCTTCCTCTGTTGATTTTTTGGTACATTCCATTTGTTTGGAGAAGATACATTGTATAATTTCAATATTTGTTAATATATGGAGAATTGTTTCATGACCTAAGATATGGTCCATCCTGGAGAATGATCCATGTGCACTAGAGAAGAATGTGTCTTTGCTACTGTTGGATGAAGTGTTCTATATATGCTTGTTAGATCTACTTGGTTTTTATGATAATACAAGCCTTCTATTTCCTTATTTATCTTCTGTCTAGATGCTCTACTCATTGAAATTGATGCATTGTGTCTCCTACTATTAATATAGAACTGTCTGTTTCTCCCTTCCATCTGTCAATATTTGCATCATATAATTTTTGGTCTCTTCCATTAGGTGTATATGTGCTTACAACTGTTATGTTTTCTTACTTAATTGACTCTTTTTTAAATCATCCAACAAATCAATTTTATTGATACATTTTAGTAAAGCATACAGTTTATCCAAAGTGTACAATCAGTGGGATTTAGTATAATCACATTGTTTTGCATTCATCACTTCAATCATTATTAAAGCATTTTCATTATTTCAATAATAATAAGAACAAACAAAAACCAGACAAAGAAACAAAAAAGACAATTTTCCCCCTCTCAATCTCTCTGTTTCCCCTGCTGTAGATAGCTGTTATTTCTGGCTATTCTTTTTTTAAAAAATATATCTATTTTTTATTTATTTTTAAAAGATACATAAATCACACAAAATGTTACATTAAAAAATATAGGGGAAACGGACTTTGGCCCAGTGGTTAGGGCGTCCGTCTACCACATGGGAGGCCCGCGGTTCAAGCCCCGGGCCTCCTTGACCCGTGTGGAGCTGGCCCATGCGCAGTGCTGATGCGCGCAAGGAGTGCCGCGCCATGCAGGGTGTCCCCCGCGTAGGGGAGCCCCACGCGCAAGGAGTGCACCCATAAGGAGAGCCACCCAGCGCGAAGGAGGGAGCAGCCTGCCGAGGAATGGTGCCGCCCACACTTCCAGTGCCGCTGACGACAACAGAAGCGGACAAAGAAACAAGAAACAAGACGCAGCAAAAAGACACAGAAAACAGACAACCGGGGGAGGGGAGGGGAATTAAATAAATAAAAATAAATAAATCTTTAAAAAAAAAAAATATAGGAGATTTTCATATGCCTCACTCCCCACACCACCCATTTTTCCCACATCAACAACTTCTTTCATTAGTGTGGTACAGTCATTGCATTTGATGAATACATTTTGGAGCACTGCTGCACAGCATAGGTTATAGTTTACATTGCAGTTTACACTCTCTCCCAGTCCAATCAGTGGGTTATGGCAGGATATATAAGGTCCTGCATCTGTCCCTGCAATATCATTCAGGACAACTCCAAGTCTCCACATCCCACCTCCTTTTCTTTCTCCCTACCTTCAGCAGCTGCAGGGGCCACTGTCTCCACATCAATGATATAATTTCTTCCATTGCTAGAATCACAGTAATTCTGTAGTAGAATACCAGTAAGTCCACTCTAGTCCATATTTTATTCCCCAGTCCTGAGAATCCTGGGATGGTGATGCTAACTCTACCTTTCAATTGAGAGGGGGCTTTAATCCCACATGGTTGATGGATGGGAATCTCCTGCCCATAGATGTAGTTTCTCTCAGTTCCTTGGTGTGGTGGTTGACCATCCTCACCTCCTTGTTAGCTGACCTGGGTAAGTCCAACGAATTGGATAGTAGGTGCTGCAACTCTTCTGAGGTTCAGGGCCCAGCTGGCACATGGACAGCCTAGAGTACTTAATTGACTCTTTTTTTAGTACTTAGTGGCTTTTTGGTTCTTGGAAATAGTTTTTTACTTAAAGATCATTTTATTTGCTATTAGTACAACTACCTCAGCTCTCCATTGGTTACTATTTGCCTGGTACATTTTTCTCCATCCTTTCACTTTCAACCTACTTATGTCTTTGAAATTAAGGTGAGTCTCTTGTAAACCGCATATAGTCTTACCTTGCTTTTAAAAATCTATTCTGCTAATCTCCGTCTTTTGACTGGAGAATTTAATTCATTTATACATAAAGCAACTACTGATATTGCATGAATTTCTTCTACTATTTTGCTGTTTGATCTTTATAAGTCTTATACCATTTTTGTCCTCAACTCTTCCACACATCTACTTTAATATATATTTGATTTTTTGGTAGTCTGCCATTTTGAATTCCTTATCATGCCTTTCTATATGTTTTTCATATATTTATTTTGTGGTTACCATGGGGCTTAAGTTTAATATCCTAAGTCTATAACAATCACTTTTGATTTGATACCAATGTAAATTCAGTAGCAAGCACATACCCTATTCTTCTACCTGCTCCGCCCCCTCGCATCCCCCTGCATGTGCTGACTTTTCTTTTCTCCCAATGCCTCCATTCGTATGCCACAGATCTTGGACTCCATTCTGTTGAAGAGTTGTACAATATAGAAATCATGGGCTTAGAGGAGAGATGATATTCCTCACAGGTAAGGCCACCTAAGGACACCCAGCATGGCCTAACATTGCCCCGAAGTTGGCCCTGTCCCAGGCACAGTGAAGCCAGCCTTGCTGAGTTGTTGGAAGCACTGAAAATAGCATCCACGATACTTGGACCTGAGCCCATCACAGTCTCTCTCCATTGGATCAAGTTTCCTAGTAGACAACTAATAGGACAGCTCCAGTACTTCCAAGACCTATCTCCAAATCCACACACTTCACTGAATAATTTGCTTCATGTTTCCTAAAACAATTCCCTGTAGACAGTGTGACAGATTTTGCTCTTTTTGTCCTTACTAAAAAGTCCCTGTGTAGGTATCAACCAAATTTCCAATTCTGTAACATGAAGCAAGAACAATTTTCAGCTTCTCTGCCCAAGAGGCTATATAAACTCGTCAAAGGCTGAGATGCTAGCTGTAAAGCCCTCTTTCCAGCATCAAACATAAGAGGCATTTAATGAGAACTTAATGGTGATAATGGTTTACTTTTTGGCATGGACCAAACATAATGTTACTGTAGAAAGAGCTGAGCAGTGCTGGACCCTTCACACAGACAACTTTTTGGTAGCCAGGACAGAAAGGGATCCTGTGCCTGGGACTGGGAGTCACATGGTCAGGCACAGAAAGGTTCCTCTTTGCACCTGGCCACTGCTGGCAAGCATAACCAGTGCTACTGCTTGATTTCCTTGTATTGAAGACACAAAAGTCCTTTTAGATAAATAGTTTCCTTTACATCAGTACCACAAACAGCCTGTAATCAGACTTATACATGAAGCAACTGGTGTATGAAGACTCAGGCTGTTCACTTCACGGTGGATGAAAAAAATGTGAAACTAACCTCACTATTAAAACTTGCCATGCAGCACCAAACTTCCTAGAAAACTCATCTAATGATGTCATACAGTCACGTCTTCAAAGAAGCATTTATTAAAGATATGCTCTGTAGTCTATGCTTTGGGAAAAATACAGGATATGTAAATTATGGTCTCAGGACTTGAGTTTATAACCAAAACAGACCAAAAGAAATACACATGCTAGGAATCATATATGTAAGCCACAAATAGACAACAACTAAAAAGCAATATTACATTCATTACTAACCAAGGCTAAATAGTTTAATTTAGCTTAAATTCAGATATTCCAATGACATGCACAGTTGTGTTTCCATTGGTATATAACCCATATCTAACCCATTACGTGATTGTGTGCTGTTTGAGGGCATCCCCATAATGGACTGACACGGGTCCTCTTGTCCAAAGCAGCAACTACACCCCAGGTTTTTAGGAGTTCAGTGACTTCTAATGAAATGAAATTGTGAACCACCGTTAGCCCGCATTCCTTCCTTCCTTCCTTCCTTCCTCCCTCCCTCCTTCCTTCCTTCCTTCCTTCCTTCCTTCCTTCCCTCCCTCCCTCCCTCCTTCCTTCCTTCCTTCCTTCCTTCCTTCCTTCCTTCCTTCCTTCCTTCCTTCCTTCCTTCCTTCCTTCCTTCCTTCCTTCCTTCCCTCCCTCCCTTCCTCGCTCCCTCTCTCCCTCCCTCGCTCCATCTCTCCTTCTTTCCTCCCTCCTTCCTTCTCTCCCTTCCTTCCTTCCTGGAGTTCCTGCTTACTATAAGACACAATGCTAAGTTCTAGAGATTCAAAGACAAATGAGAAGCATTTTTTGCCCTTGAGGAGCCCATGACTGACTACAGAAGACTGTGAAATAAAGAGATAACTAATAAAAAAAGAGTAGAGCTAAGGTATTAAATGAATGTTCCAAGAGTTTAAGGGAAAACTATTTACTTTAGGAAAAGACAGTGGGGTTTTTACGATTTTTCTGGGAAAGTGTTCTACAGATAGCATAATCATTGGTCAGTCTTTGGCTAAGGGGATGGCGAGTGAAAAAAAAACAAAAAACAACCTGTTCATAATGACCAGAGTGTCAGATCAACTCATGTTGTGATGGGCACAAAAGAATGCTAGTTTATTATAAATCTGTTTTATTTAAAAACAACAACAACAACAGCCTTTTAATGATCTCACATATCAGAAAATTTATCCATTTAAAGTATAGCATTCAGTGGTTTTCAGTACATTCACAGATATGGACAACCATCACATGGTCATCATTAGATCATTTTCATTACCTCTAAAAGAAACATACCCTTTGGCTACTGCAGGTTCCAGCCTCTCGGCCCCACTCCCAACCCTGTCTTAAGTGAACATTAATCTATTATACTTTCTGTCTCTAAAGATTTCCCTGTTGTTCATTCCATATGAATGGAATAATATATGTGGTCTTTTATGATTGCCTTCTTTCTCTTAGCACCCATGTTGTATCATGCATCAGTGTTTCTTTCCTTTCTAAGACCAAATAATATTCCATTGTATAGATATACCACATTTTATTTGTCCTTTAATCAGTTAAGGCACACTTGGGTTGTTTTCAAATAAATATACTTCTGACCATGACTCATGGGTAGGAGAATCTGCCAAGAAATCAAACCAGCCAAGCCACACCTCTGTATTTGTAGAAACCCTGTCACTGCCTATGGAGCTGCAAAGACTCCAACACAGGAAAAAGAAACACATAACTTATTTCATCACATTCTAAAACACAAAGGAATTATTTCTGCCCAGTGATTCCCAAGAAGTACTATAAAGCAATGCAGTAATAAAAAAAGTTGCTTGAAGAGCTTCAGTTTCAGTCTCTATTTAAAATGTTCATGTTAAAGATATGTCTGCTAAAGATGAGGAAAGAGGGAATTTGAGGCATTATTAGCTAGAAGAGTTTCTTTTATTAATCCCCCTATTCAAGATGTAAAAGCTACTGTTATTACCACAACCCGTGGATGCATCCCCCACTTAGGATTCACCACTAAAATGTAGAGACTGAACTAACCTCACTAAATAGGTAGGGTATTTGGTGGAAAGCTCACAGAACTGGGCAACAGAAAACTCCTGATTCTGTCTCTTTTAGCCCTGTATCCTTGGACATGTCACTTACTGCTCTCAGCCTTGGGTTTCTCATGTGTTAGATGGACTACTGTTACCCAATCTGCATGTTTTGAAAGGTTAATATCTAGAAAAGTTCTCTGTAAAAATATTAACAAATACGTTACAAACTGTAAAAATACTAGCAATTGTTATTAGTTTCAAATTTTGGTTAATTATTTCATTTCCTTATTGGGCCCAGCAATGCAAGAAAGACATGTTTAGTAAGGGTAAAGATGAAAGTTCAAAATGTTTCTAATAGCTATTTACAATGTATTTCCCACATTATTTTTAAGTGGATAAAGGAAACCAGACTGGTTTAAAAGTTGTACCAAAGACTTGTGAAATGTGAAGTCAGATTGCAAGGACATTGGGTCCATCTTCTGTCTCTAAACATTAAATTGCAACTCTGATCCCCAAGAGAAGAGCAATATGTGGATGTGCTGGCTCACTTTCTATAGGTGACTAGTCCTCAAAGGATGGAAAACCCTATAGTTCAGGACATAATCAAAGACCATGGAAGAAATATCCCCCAGCCTGATCCCATTAATAAAGGGGTTTACTGTGAGGTCTAAAATGAGAAAATCAAACAGTCCTGGTGAATTTCAATAGCATTAGCATTTCATAATCTAAGTTGTCTTGGAAAAGTTCACTCAGCATTATAAAATGGAAATGGTCATCTTGTGTCACCCTCTTGGAGAAGGTTAGTACCTGATATTTTAGGGAAAGTGGAAAAAAAAAGGGAAAATCTTCTAGGGCTCTTGACACAGCAAAAGTTTTTGCGTCATTGAGGGCTAGAACTAAAAGACAACATAGACATCACAATCCTCTACCTGCCAAACAACCCTCTACCTGCTACACAACTCACATAATTTCATAGATGAGGCAACTATGGACAAAGGAAGTGACTGGTCAAAGGAAAGGAGACATGGAACTAGAAATCTGATTTTATGTCAAGTGATCTTAAATTCAAATTCCCTTTTCCTAACCTCTATCCTGACTAAGTGAAAAAGAGTCATCTTAGAGTTGACATTATGCATTCCACTCTGCCATATCTTAGATGAGGAATTTGAGGATTAGAAATATTTAGAATTTTTCATAGTCATGTGGATAGTGATGAGCCAAGAACAGAACCTAGTATCTCTAACTTTTTTGTCCCCTTTTCTTCCATCAGAGTGGTATTGTTTCTTCTCCAGAATGTTCCATTCATGTAAGTGTTTGAAATTTTCCTTCTTTTAGGGTATGGCTAGGATCTATGGTCATCCCAAAGGAGGGTAGGAAAAACCCAGGGTTCACTGTTGCTTCCTTATTCCCACTTAGAAAAATTCAGTATGGGCCTTGCCATTAGACATATTCAAACTCTTCCATTAACTTATATGTGGATGAATAGCCCTGAAAAGGCAGGAAAAGGGTCTCCTTGAATGTGAAGCAAATCAATTTGGGTAACTGATTATATCACCCCTTCTAGATTTTAATTGGAGGGCAGAAATGAGGTGTAATTCATATTTAACACATTGCTATTAGTGTGAATGAACGCATTACTATGAATAAAGCCACATCCTGGTTCTAGTATATACGATATGAGGTTTTATAAATTGTGTTTCCAATAGAAATATGGAATTTTTAAATTTTTTGTGTTTACTTACTTTTTATTTATTTATTTTTGAAATATGCACTGTTGGTACCTGACAATCTAGGATAATACATACTTGTCAAATACTAATAGCTTTCTCTTGCTAAAAGAGTTCTTCCAGAGGAGGCGGGGCAAGATGGCGTCTGAGTGAGTGCACCTCATAATCTCTCCTGCAAAGAAGTGGCTGAGTAGGGTTGGAGTCCTGCTGGACCAGGCTGTTTTGGTAGCTTACAGGGCAGGAGGTGTCTGGATATTGATTTAGTGGGATGGTGAAGGGGAGATTCTTGCAAGAGGTAGAATTTTGGGTCTCTTTCAGGGAGGTCTGGGTTGTGGGCGGGACCCTTCCCCCTGGGGCCGCTGGCCTGGCGGTGGGGATTCCTGAAGGCTTTGCTGTGCTGGGGAGTTCCCAAGCCCTGAGTGGGCTGTTTTGGGGGCTTGCAGGGCAGGAAGTGTCTGGATGTCAATTTGGTGAGACAGTGACAGAAGTGATTCTTGCAAGAGGTGGAACTTTTGGTTTCTGACACGGAGGTCAGAAGTTGTAGGTGGAACAACCCCCTTGGGCAGGTGGCCCATCCGCAGCGGTCCCTGAAAATTCATTGTGTAGTGGCGCTCCCAAACCCTGAGCAGGCTGTTTTAGGGGCTTGCAGGGAAGGAGGTGTCTGGATGTCGATTTGGTGAGACAGTGACAGAAGAGATTCTTGTGAGAGGTAGAATTCTGGGTTTCTGACATGGAGGTCGGAGGTTGCAGGTGGGACCCCTCCCCCTAGGGCTGGCACCCAGCTGCGGGGATCCCTGCAGGCTGTGTTGTGCTGTAGTGCTCCCAGGACCCCTGTTAACCGGATGCGTGGTTCCTAGGTCTGAGTCCTCTAAACCCTGGTGGCCCAAGCTCCAGAGACTCACACACCTTGAGTCTACAAAATCACAGACTTCCCATTCCTGAATCCACCACACCCTGAGGTCCATCTGAGGTCCTTGATCACCCTAGCCCTTGGCATTTGTGTTTTCTTTTTCTTCCTTTTCTTTCTCTCTCTCCTTGAACTTGGAGGAGTATACCAGCTGTCTTGGGGAGAGTCTAGGAAGAAAGGAGAGGTGAATCTGCTGAGGAAGCCCAATTTACCTAAATGTCCTGGGATAAGAAACTTGGTCTGGGAGAAGGTAGAGTCAGAAAATCAATTAGACCTCTCCTAGCACACCTAAGGGGGAGGGACTGTAGGAGGTGCTATCCAAGCTTCCGGTAGCATATTTGGGGTTTCTGGTGAGGTGATCTCACACTGGAAATAAAGAGCCATAGTCTTCTGTGTTGAGTTGGTTCAACAAGGACCTACTTGAATCTCCTACTGGACCTCTCAGGCAGCTTTCCTGCTGCTCTGGGAGAGAGAAGTGAGGAAAGGAGAAAGGGGGAAGGTCAGATCCCTAAGTGTATTATTTAACTGCAAAGAGGATTCCTAGTTTAAAACGTTGGTTCTTTTTTTTTTTTTTTTTTGTCTTGGTTGCTAATATTGCATTGTCTCCTGGTCTTTTCTCCCATTTTATCCCCCAAGGTTCTTTTTCATTTATTTCGTTTTTTTTCTCTTTTTCTTGCTTGTTTCCCCCCTTTTCTTTGCCACCCCCTTTTTCTCTTCTCTTTTTTTTTTCTTCTTCTTTTCTTTTCTTTATATAATAGGTGCTGCAGGGAGCACGTCATACTCACTGTGTTTCCTCATCCTCCATTTCCTCTTTTCTGTGTGTATTGATTTTGGTCACCTACACTATTCCCTTTCCCCCACATCTTTCCTTCCTCCATCTTCTACTGTTTCTTTTACATTCCACCTCCCTTTCTTTGAGCCCCAAATTGTCTGACTTTTTATTTCTCATACCTTTGTTCTGCTTTCTGTCTTTTATCCACTCTTGATATTATTGCCTTTCTTTTCTCTTTCCCTCTCTCATGAAAACACTGGCTTTTTAATTCATACTATATTCCTCCCCATATTCGGTTGACTGTCTCATTATAGGTACTCTACTTACTGCTATAACTCTACACAACTTACACGAGTCTAATATCCATTCTCCCAGATCTCACATTGTTGCTCTGTTAACATTTATTACCAATACTACTTTACACATTTTCTTTTCTTACTGTTCATGGACAGGAAGACTAAATATTATTAAGATGTCTATCCTACCAAAAGTGATTTACACATCCAATGCAATCCCAATAAAAATCAACACAGCATTCTTTAAGGAACTAGAAAAACGAGCTATGAAATTTTTTTGGAAAGGAAAGAGGCCCCGAGTAGCCAAAGACATATTGAAAAAGAAAAACGAAATTGGAGGAATCACACTACCGGACTTCAAAACATACTGCAAAGCTACAGTAGTGAAAACAGCATGGTATTGGCACAAGGAGAGACACACAGACCAATGGAAATGAATTGAGAGTTCTGATATAGATCCTCAGATATATAGTCATATAATATTTGATAAAACCATCAAACCCTCTCAACTGGGAGAGAATGGCCTATTCAACAAATGGTGCCTGGAGAACTGGATATCCATATGTAAAAGAATGAAAGAGGATTACCATCTCACACCTTATACAAAGATCCATTCAAGATGGATCAAAGACCTAAATATAAGAGCCAAGACCATAAAGACTTTGGAAAGCAGCGTAGGGAAGCATATACAAGATCTTGTAATAGGAAATGGCTTCATGAACTTCACACCAAAAGCACGAGCAGCAAGAGAACAAATAGATAAATGGGACTTCCTCAAAATTAAAGCCTTCTGCACCTCCAAGGAGTTTGTCAAGGAAGTGAAAAGAGAGCCTACATAATGGGAGAAAATATTTGGTAACTATATATCTGATAGGAGACTTATAACTTGCATATATAAAGAACTCCTATATCTTGAAAATAAAAAGATAAACAACCCATTTAAAAAATGGGAAAAACATTTAAAAAGACACTTCTCCAAAGAAGAAATAAAAATGGCTAAAAAGCACATGAAAAAATGCTCCAAATCTCTAGCTATCAGGGAAATGCAAATCAAAACTACAATGAGATACCATCTTACTCCCATAAGATTGGCAGCTATGAAAAAACAGAAGAATACAAACGTTGGAGAGGATGTGGAGGAATGGGAAGACTCATCCACTGCTGGTGGGAATGCAGAAGGATCCAGCCATTCTGGAGGACAGTTTGGTGGTTTCTCAAAAAACTAGCCATAGATTTGCCATATGACCTAGCAATTCTGCTGCTGGGTATATACCCCATAGAACTGAAAACAAGGACACAAACTGATATATGCACACCAATGTTCATAGCAGCATTGTTCACTATTGCCAAAAGTTGGAATCAACCCAAATGCCCATCAACAGATGAATGGATAAATAAAATGTGGTATATACATACATTGGAATACTACTCAGCTTTAAGAATGAATATACTACAAACACACATGATAACATGGAGGAATCTTGAGAACCTTATGTTGAGTGAAGCAACCCAGGCATTGAAGGACAAATACTACATGACCTCAATGATATGAAATAAGTAAACCAAGCTGCCTCAGAGAGCTAGAGACTGGATGATAGGCTTAAAGGAAATTGGGGGGTAGAGGAAGGATGTAAGATGATGCCTACATGGGTGAAATCTATGATAAGCAGGAGGTAAGTATTTGTACAAAGAAGGGATAAAATAGGGGCATAGGGTTACCTTTGGGTGGGGATTTGCAGGCTTGAAGGGGCTAGGGATGGGAGGATGGGTAATATTGCTCAAGAAATTGGGGGAAGGGTGGGACAACATACGAACATAGGAGATAGTCAGGTATTTGGTTGAGAATATAATGCTGAGAAAACTTTTTCAAAAATATAACAAGGAAAGTTACCTGTTTAAGATGCTTAAAGGGGATACTCTGACACAGGACAGGCTCCTAGGGAATATATGAATGCTCATTTTGTCATAGTGGGTTATACCATTGGATAGAGACCCATATAATGAGAGTGAAGGTATACCCACATCCTGGGGAGGACTGATGCCCTCAAATAGAGGGAATTGTATCTCTCAAGAGAAATGGTGGCTCCCAGTGCATTAGGGCAGTTGAGCATGTCAAGCACCCAACACTGTTGCAAGTATCTCTGAACATGGCCCTTCAAGCAATGAAGATTGTGGGCCCTAAGGGGAGGGGGAAAGAGGTATTGAATAGATGGAACCAATGTAACTGTGTGGGCAATAGAAGTGTTCCACTAGAGTACACAAGGATGGATATAAGACATGTAAAATTACACCAAAAATATATAGGGGCTGATAGGCTAAAATGTAAATCATAATGTAAAACATGAGATAACTAAAAATTTAGAAAATCGTATAGTCTAAAATATAAACTACAATGTAAACACAAATTTTACCTTGTTTGAAAGCTATTGTCTCAATATCTGTACATCAGTTTCAGTAAAAATAGTATGAATATGTAAAAAGATTGTTGCTGTTGAAGGGAAAAGGTTTTATGTTCGATACACGGGAGTACTGTATATTGTATATATGAATTACTGTGATCTAAAACTCTTGTGAAGATAAGCTTAATAATTAGAAAAAAGAAAAGAAAAAGATAGAATGTAGACACGTAGACACTGAGGAAAAGATGGAAGTAGTTGCCTTGCCAATTTACATACAGTGCAACACTTATTGCAGTGATGGAAGGCAAAACATCAAAAACAAAGCTTTTGCATTTAAAAAATTTTTGATATCCCATTTTATTTTTACCTTAATTTTTCTAAATTAATATGTATTCTATATCTAACCTTTAAACTCATCACTATATTCCATTTTACTATTAATGGAACACTGGGCTTCACTTTTCAAGGAGTTTTGGATCACAGAGAGGTTCAAAAATGGCAGGTGAGGAATACTGGTGTGGGATGTTATTGACAGGGGACACATGGTTGGCAGAGAGTTCGGCAGGGCATATATCCAGGGTACATAAAAATGTTTGGATATTTTCATAGCAGATACAATTAAAAACAACAACTGAGGGAATGCTGAGTTCCTAGCCAAGGGAGCTCTATCACAGTCCTTAAAGGAATAGCAACAATCCCCCAAGTGCAAAGGCAAAGACCAAAAAAGAAGGAAGGTCCAACAATGAGCCCTTGATACTAATGACTGTGCTTGTGAGCCTGTGCACCTGAAATAAGAACAAGGCCCAGAGCTGCAGGTGCCTAAGAGTTACCTCCTGAGAGCCTCCATGTTGCTCAAATGTGACCAGTCTCGAAGCCAAACTCAGCATGTAAATGTGTATTGCCTTCCCCCCAGTGCGGGACATGACTCCCGGGGATGAGCCTCCCTGGTGCTGAGGTATTACTACCAAGTACCAGCTGATGATGTAACTAGAAAATGACCTTGAATAAAAGGGTCAACTTGGACCAGCAGAATATCTCAATCTACCTATAATACCAGGAGTTAAAAATGCTTTTTGACCTGAATCAAAGGGGGAAATGGAAAGGACAAATGAGTTGATATGGCTATGAGTCTCCAAAAAGAGCCAGGAGGTTATCAGAGGGGTTGCCTTTATGCACACCTCAGCAGAGTCCCAGAGACAGATAAAGTAGATACAAACCCAGGTGTTGGTTCTTCTGAGGGCTACAGAGACTCACAGGTTCTATGGTCATAGCAGATGGAGTTCAGTGCTATGTCGGTTGGCCCTACTTTGGAGTTTGTGTTTCTGTGTGATGGAGCTGGACTTAGATGTGATCTTTGTTCACAAGCCTCTCCTGTTACTTTTACCAGAACTGTAGTTGGTGCTGGGGTTTAATATTTACCCAGGGGACCTGAATCTCTGGACTGACCATGTGATAGCCAGGCCCTGAGCCTCAACAGACTTCAGCTCCTACACTTTGGTTTATTGGACCTATGCCATTCAGCTAACATGGAGTTGAAGAAGGTCAACCACCACACCAGGGAGCCAAAAGTGCCTACAACTGAAAGCAGGTGGATTGCATCCAACATCCTTGTGTAATCTAAGCCCCCTCTTGATATAGATGTGGAGTGGACACAACCATTCCAAGGTCCACTGGATGGAGGAATAGGGTTTGGATTAGAGTGGACTTACTGATATTCTATTCATGAACTATTGTGATTAGTAATCAAAAAAAAATGTGGCATTGGTGTGGAGAAAGTGGCCATGGTGGCTGCTGGGGGTAGGGAATGGGAGGAAGAGATGAGATGTGGGGGCATTTTCAGCACTTGGAGTTGTTCTGGGTGGTGCTGCAGGGACAGTTACTGGACATTGTATGTCCTCCCATGGCCCACTGGGTGGAATGTGGGAGAATGAGGGCTATGATGTGGACCATTGACCATGAGGTGCAGCAGTGCTCAGAGCTGTATTCACCAAATGTAGTGAATGTCTCATGATGATGGAGGAGATTGTTGTTATGGGGGGAGGAGTGGGGTTAGCAGGGTGGGGGATATATGGGGACCTCATATTTTTTGAATATAATATTTTAAAAAATCAATAAAGAAAAAAATAGTAAAAAAATAAAATAAAAGTGTACTTCCAGTATAAAATTGAAGGCAGAACATCAGTGGTGAAAAAACACAATGACATACTTGAAGTTTGATTAGCATAGACTAGAGATATTTTTTAAAATCTTTCAAATCTCTTTGACTCCTGGAGTCATTATTTCCTTATGATCTGGTAGAGTTCAGCCTTACATCTTAAATGTTTGACCATGCCCAGGTCAGCTATATCTTCCTGTCTGCTCCTACATCCCTGTACATACCTCCCAAAGAGTTTGTTTGTTGATCTCTCTGACTATAGTGAGCTCTTTTTTTTTTCCTCCAATTTTAAAATTTATTGTAAGGGCACAGTTATAAATACTTCATGACACTGGCACAAGGGCAGATATGTTGACTAATAGCACTTTCAGCATGTTTTTTTTCTATAAAACTTCAACTTTTCTTATAAAAAAGCAAATATTTTGTTTATTTACAGAAACATGAGAAACCTGAAATTTTCTTTTTTTTTTACACTTTTATAATTAAAGTGAAATAGATCACAAAGAACGTTACATTAAAAAACATAAAAAAAATAAAAGACACAAGAAGTTCCCATATACCCCACTCCCCACCCCCACCCCATCATTTTTGTAAATTGTATTTTTTTAAAGATATATACATCACACAAAAAAGTTACACTAAAAAATACAAGAGGTTCCCGCATACCCTCCCATTCCACTCCTCCCACACCAACAACCTCCTCCACCATTATTGCACACTCATTGCACTCGGTGAACACATTTTGGAGCACTGCTGTACCACATAGGTAATAGTTTACCCTGTAGTTCACACTCTTCCCCAGTACATTTAGTGGGCTATGGCAGGATATATAAAGTCCAGCATCTGACCCTGCAATATCATTTAGGACAACTCAAAGTCCCCAAAATGCCCCCACATCACATCTTTTCTTCCCTCTGCCTGTCCTCAGCAGCTACTGTGGCCGCTTTCTCCACCTCAATGCTACAATTTCTTTTGTTACTAGTTACAATAGTTTTATAGTAGAATATCAGTAAGTTCATTCTAATCCATATTTTATTCCTCCATCCTGTGGATCCTGGGATGGTGATGTCCATTCCACCTCCAGATCAAGAGCGGGCCTAGATTCCATACAGATGATGGATGCAATTCCTCTGCTTGCAGTTGTTGGCACTCTTGCTTCCCTGGTGTGGTGGCCGACCATCCTCACCTCCCTGTCAGCTGACCTAGGCAAGTCCAATGAACCAGAGAGTAGGAGTCGCAACTCCGCTGAGGTTCAGGGCCCGGCTGGCACATGGGTAGTCCAGAGATTCCAGTCCCCTGAGTATGCACCATCCCTAGCACCAATCACAGGTTCAACAGAAGCAACAGAAGAGGTATGTGCAGGAAGACCACATCCGAGTCTAGCTCCATCCCACTCAGAAGCACAAATTCCAAAGTAGGACCCTCTGACATGGCACAGAACTCCAAAACCATCTGCCATGACCATATACCCTGTGAATCTCCATAGCTTTCAGGAGAACCAGCACCTAGGGTTGTATCTACTTTGGTTCTCTCTGGGGTCCTGTTGAAGTGTGCATAAGCATGACCCCTCTGATGTCCTCCTGATTCTTTTTGGAAGATTCTTAGCTATATAAACTCATTTGTCTTTGCCATTTCCCCCTTTTATTCTAGGTCAAAAAGCAGTTTTTAACACTTGATCCAACATGTAGGCTGAGATATTCTGCTGGTCAGAATTGACCCTGTTATTCAAGGTCTCTTTCTAGTTGCATCACCAGTTAGTGATTGGTCGTAATCCTTCAGTGCCAGGGAGACTCATTCCCAGGAGTCTTATCCCATGCTGGGGGGAAGGTAATGCATTTACATGCTGAATTTGGCTTAGAGAGTGGACACATTTGAGCATCATGGAGGCTCTCAGGTGGTAACTCTTAGGCACCCTGCCAATAGTGAGCTCTTGAGAGCTGTGATTTTGTCTTATTCATTTCTCCATCTCCTGTGCTTATCTCAAAGCCAAGGAAATGGCTGGGGGTCAATAAGTATTTGTTGGATGAATACAAGTTTGAATAAACAAGTGAATGAATAAATCATGCCAGGTGATAGTAATGAACACAAATGACTATCACTTTCCTTCCAATTGCAGGAGCAGGAACAGAAATAAGTATATATAGCTACTTACAGTAGCTCATTCTTAAAATATAACACATGAAATCCAAACCTTATATGAAACAGTATAACAGAAATTGCTAGAAAAAGCACTGTAATATAGCATTCCATGTTCAACAAACTTCAGAAATACAAACTTTTCAGCATTTGGGGAAGAAGAGAGAGATAATGTTCCAATCTCTGCCAAACAGTACTATTAAAAACACAAACTGAACTGTACATGCATTCCAGTTTCCCTTTTGATTCCAATTAAGGTCACATCAATTAAGTGAACTTATCATTTTGCATCATGAAGCTCTTGAAAATGGCATAAAATTCAAGTAGGCATTTTTCTCCCTTCCCTGATAATGAAGGAACATGATTGCATCACACTGATTGCATATTTAGTTCTCAAAGCAGCTGTACAAACATTATAAGCAATATAGCAAAATGGGAAAAATTGTGTAGAGGCTAAAATCAAAGGAAACATTTTTAAGCAGAGCATGCTATGGATGATTGATTCTAATTGAGAGATGATTCAGAAATATGAGTCCAGCAGGGGTATGGGCACTGCAGGAGAGTGATGATCATAAATTCCACATCCCCCCACCCCAATCCTGAAATCAGAATCTTTGTTCATAGAACCTTAAATGAACTTTCCTAGTGATAGAGCTATTACTGACAACAGGATGGGCAAATTCCACCAATGCCATGCTTCCCAGGACAGATCATGAAGCACAGGGGTTTGGGAAAAGCATGGGCAAATGCCTATTAAATATTCCTGGGGGAGAGATAAGATTCTGCTGTTATCATTTTTCTAACCTTTAGAAAACCTCAGCCCCACAGGACGACCTTCAAAATAGTCCAACACATCTTCCCAGTGATGGCAGATCACAAATGGTAACTAGGTTTAGCCCACTGGACTTCTGCATATGTCTTAGCAGGTGACAAGAGCTTGGGCTATGGAGTCAGACTCTCAGTGTTAAATTCCTGTTTGGCCTTAGATTAGTTGTATGACTTGTATAAGCTACCCCTTCTGTATCTTATTTCCTCATCTACAGGAAAAGTAATTGTAACTATATGATAGGATTAATTTGAAAATTAAGCACAATAATGCATACAAAGTACATTAAGAACCTAGTTATCACTCAATAATTGATAGCTGCTACCATTACTGCCTTTGCATGCTGTGTTGCTTTTGTCATATCAAATTGATTTGTGCAATACCTGGTGCAGCTAGGAAACCTATCCCAGAACTTCTATCTTCCCTTCTTTTTGATGATGCTGCCAGATGATGCCCCAGAATTATGGGCAGGGCTACCAACAATATCTTTTCCAAGTGGATAAAAGGCATTTTCTCAAAGAAGTGAAGAGTGGTTGGGTCCCCAGAAAAAAATACACAAAATCTGACTCAACATGCACATATTATGGCTGTAAATAATACACTTTCAGTATAGGAATATTAGAAAATCATACTGCTATAAATACACAGTATGCATTTCAACTACCTTTTGGTTTAGATAGACTTTTGTGAGCCTGTCCAAAAATTTGCATACTATTCTGAAATATTCTGTATGACAACTGATTTGTAAAGGAAATTTTAACATGTGTTTTGTTTACTCTTGGGGGACTTTAATAACAGTTATTATTGGTACTCTTTTTATTTCAAAACCCTTTCACTTGAACAACCAGCAAGATGGTGGCAGAGTAAGGAAATCCTAGAGTCAGCTCCTGCTACAGGGCAGTTGGTAAATACCCAGAGCTATCTGGCGCTAGCTGAAGCACCTGTTTGGGGACTCCAGGAGATCAGAAGAGCATCCTGCAACATCCTTGAAGGAATGGAAGGAGACTGCCCATCTGCAGAGAAGATTCATGAGTAGAGCACTCCACTCCATGGAGGCTGGTGCCCTTCCTCCACTGGAGACACAAGCCACCTTGGAAACCATTCCACAGCTGGAATTGAAAGCTCCACTTCCCAAAAAAAGGGAGGAAGAGACAGTGGGGCACCAACTTCAGCTACTGATGTGTAAATTTAGTGGGCTAAAGTACAATCCTAAGAACAGCTAAAGTTTGAGCCTGTCCAAGTCAGGAAGAGGCTGAGAGCCACAATTTTAACTCCATGCCTGGCATGAGGGGAAGCGGGGGGAGGCAGACTGAGAATCACAGTACTGGTGGGGACCAGCTTCTTTCTATCCAGATCAGATTGCAACTCTAGCCTGGGTCCCAGCACCATCTCCAGTACAGAGGAAGCTGTGGGAACCTGCACCAGGCTTTCCAGGAAATTATGGGCCAAGCCGCAGAGGCCAGTGATTATCCTACTCTGGTGGTGCAAGCTGCCCCAGGAGCTCTTCTGTGGCTGGAATTGGAAGTTCCATTTCCCAAAAACAGGGGAAGAGGAGATAGTTGGCTACCGATTTTGGCTACTGATTAGTAGACTTGGCTAGCTAAGGTATAACTCTGGGAACAACTGGGGTATGCATCTGTCCAAGTCAGAAAGGGCAGTGGTCACCATTCTGACTTCACCACAGCATGAGGGGAAGCCAGGCTGACCAAAAATCACAGTGATGGTAGGGACTTGTTTCTTTCACCCAGATCAGCCTGCAACTCTAGCCTAGATTTCAGCCCCACCTCTGGCAGGGAGGAGGCTGGCAGGCCCTGCACCAGCCTATCCAGGTTACTGCAGGTACCTTTGGCTGGCACAGACTGAATAAGCAGAAGTCTACCAGGACAACTGTGGTCATCTTGGGCCCATGCTGCTTACATTGCTGCCCACACCTACAGCTCTGTCCCTGCCCCAGGCAGGGGAGAAAGGGGCATGAAGCTTCGTTAGTCTCTCTGGGCAACTACAGTCAAGGCCTGCATGACTTGGATTATTCCACACAGCTGTGACTCTGTCCCTACCCCTGGCAAAGGAGAAAGTTGAAAGAAACCTCATCAGTCCCTGGGGCAATGAGGGTGGCTTAAGCCTCCACAACTTATAGCACCAATTACATCCTAGACTCCTACTGCACAACCACCAAGAGAGAAAGGGCAGGAAGTCCTAAACTAAAGAGAAAACCTGTACCAGAATAAATACTCTAGGAAGCCAGATGCCAAGACAACAACAAAAAATTACAACCCACACCAAAAAACAGGAAGATATGGCCCAGTTAAAAGAATAAGATAAGCCTCCAGATGATATAAAGGAGTTGAGACAACCAATCACAGATGTTTAAATGAATCTCCCTAATAAATTCAATGAGATGGCTAAAGAGATTAAGGATATTATGAAGACACTAGATGAGCACAAAGAAGAATTTGAAAGCATACATAGAAAAATAGTAGATCTTATGGAAATGAAAGGTGCAATAAATGAAAATTTAAAAGCATTGGAATCTTATAATAGCAGATTTGAGGAGGCAGAAGAAAGGGTTGGTAAGCTTAAAGAAATGGCCTCTGAAAGATAACATATGAAAGAACAAATGAAGAAAAGAATGGAAAAAATTGAACAAGATCTCAGGGAACTAAATGACAGCAAAAGGTGTGCAAACATACATGTCATGGGTGTCCCAGAAGGAGAAGAGAAGGGAAAAGTGGCAGAAGGAATATTTAAAGAAATAATGGTAGAAAATTTCCCAACCCTATTGAAAGATGTAGATATCCATGTGCAAGATGCACAATGGATTCCCATCTGAAAAAATCCAAGTAGACCAACTCCAAGACATATAATAATCAGAATGTCAAATGCCAAAGACAAAGAGAATTCTGAGAACAGCAAGAGAAAAGCAATGCATAACATATAAGGGATACCCAAATGATTAAGTGCTGATTTCTCACCAGAGACCTTTAAGACAAGAAGACAGTGGGCTGATGTATTTTAAGATACTACAAGAGAAAAACTTCCAGTCAAGAATCTAATATCCAGCAAGACTGTCTTTCAAAAATGAGCGTGAGATTGGAATATTCACAGATAAACAGAAACTGAGAGAATTTCTAATCAAGAGACCAGATTTTCAGGAAATCCTAAAGGATGTGCTAGAGCCTGAAAAGAAAAGACAGGAAAGAGTGGCCTGGAAGAGAGTTTAAAAATGAAGATTATATCAATAAAAGTAACTAAAAGTATCAAAAGAGTGGTGAAAATAAAATATGACAGATAAAACTCAAAGCAAAAACAAAAACAAACAAACAAAAACCCTTTCACTTAACTTATTTTTTTAGTCATTCAACAATGTGGCAAGGTAGTTAGGATAAAGAGAATATCTCCATTTTACAGAGCAGTTATCTGAGGCCCAGAAGGGCTGTTACTCTGGCAAGGACACTGGAGATAAACTCAGTCCCAGTATTCAAGGCAGCTGGCTTAGTTCTTTGGCCCAAACAGGCTCCCTGGGATCTCAGGCAGAGAACAAAGGAACAGTCCATGGTTGCAGATAAACACTGCTCCATTTCTCTTCTAAAATGGCCTCCCCATTCCTACCTCCTATTTCTGCTCTTTTGCCCTCCAAAATATAGTTTAAAATAATAAATAAGTAAATAAGTAAAGAAATAAACAAACAGACAAATAAATAAGAGAGACAAGAATGGGAACAATAGCTTTCTTTGGGAGATTGGGCTTATAGGTACATTTTCCAAATTTTCTGCAATGAATGTAAGATAGGGTCACCAAACTATTTGTTTTATTTTGTTTAATTTCTGCTCATCAGATACAAGAATAGACATCTGCATACCAATGTACATAGCGGCATTATTCATAATTGCCAAAATTTGGAAACAACCCAGTCCATCAGCTGAGGAATGGATAAAGAAATTGTGCTGTGTACACACAATGGACTATTATGCAGCTGTAGGGAGAAGTGAAGTTGTGAAAACATGACAACATGGATGAACCTGGAGAACATTAGGTTGAGTGAAGCAAGCCAGACACAAAAGGACAAATACTATATGATTGTGCTATTATGAACTAAATATACTGTGTAAACTCATGGAATTAAAAATTAGAATATAGGTCACCAAGGAGGGTAGAGAATGGAAAACTGAGGATTAATCTGTACAGAGCAGATTTGTTAAAAAGGTTGTTTATAAAGCTTTGGAAATGAGTAGCAATGGTTAAAGCATATCACGGCGTTTGTAACTAGCAGTGCTATTGTATGGATATGACAGTGGTTGAAAAGGAAAGTCTAAGGTCATGTATATTACTAGAAAGAAAGCTAAAAACTTTAAATGGGACTGGATAAGATAGCAAAACCTCATGTAAAACACGAAGAAGTGATGTTGCATATATAAGACAGTTTTTACAAAATATAAATACAAATAGATTAGAGAGAAGGAAGAAGAATAAAAGCTATGCACAGCAGGCAAGGCATAGAGAGACTGAGAGGTGATGAGTTTTGCTTGTTTGGTTTTGTTTATTTTTATTACTGTAATAATGAAAGTGCTCAGGAGTGATTGAGGTGGTGGGTGGTAAATGCATAAACATGTGATTACACCAAATACCATTGACTGTACTCATTGGATAGATTTATTCTTTATTACTATGTATCAATAAAATTGAAAAAAAAAAGTAAAAAAAAATTCTGCTCAAAATCCAACCATTTCATAAAGATTATCTTAATTAACCCTTCATTCAGAGCTTATGGATTTGGTTTCTGACCATTGGCACAGCTCTTTTCCCTCTCCCTTTTCCATTTTCCCTCTCTTTCACCCTACCATCTCCCTCTTTTTCTCCTCTTTCTCTTCCTTTTGTTAGTTGCTATTTTATAATAGCCACTGTGCCAAGAGACTTAAAAAGCACACAAGTGGTAATGAGAACATTCTAATTGTTAAAAATTCAAATAATACAGAGGTTTACAATGTAAAACCAAAGATATTCTTTCAAAATATCTCCCTTTTCTCCTAAATGCCATTCTTCTTTACCTAGTTTGGGATATGATTTTAATTCTTCTATGTGTAAGTACATATTGTACATACATATGACTATGTGTTTGTATAGAGAGAGAGATTTGTGTGTTTTTTAAAAAATAAATTGAACCTGAAAACCATTTTCCTAGCTCCAAAGCAACTGTGATTCCTGCCATGGGATGTTAGTGTTTGATTCTGAGCTGAGGGCCTGCAGGTCAGAGGGACCAGTGTGAGCTGCCATTTCCAACAGTGACTTTGTCTGAGGTCTCTGGGCGATGGTGACCTTCAGCCCAGCCTCAAAGCTTGGCCGCAGCCAGGCCTCGCCATGTGGCTGCACGTACAGTAGCAGCACAAGCAGCCGTTGGCTGTCGAGTCTACTGATGACAGGTGCAAGTGCCAAGTCTAATATATGCTCTCTAAAAATAGAATTGAGAAAGAAAGGGTCTCTGGGTGGCCTAGATTAAAATTTTCACCTCCTTAATACTAAGTGGAAACAACACATTCTCTCGACATAGTATCTCCTGTGCCCATCCTGACAGCTGTGCTGAGCTCCTTGAAAAAGTGGCTAGTCAATTTGATCAATATGGTGAAATGAGGATCTTTGAAACAAACAGCCTTAATCATAACCGATCTCCAAAAGTAAAAAGGTGAGAAGGATGAATGTGTTTTGCAGGATGAGACATGGTGCAGTCAATTTTCCCTAGGTAAACTTTACCTGAGAGTCTCGCCTCTCCTACCAGCATTTGGTGGTTGTGACTTTTCTATCATTTTGCCAACTTTCTCCAGATACAAGGGATTCTGCCTATCATTTTAATAGTTCTGATGAAAGAGAACACTAGACTTTCTGCATCCCATTTTCACAATGAAAACAGAGTAAAGAATGTTTCTATAGGAGTTAACTTGGGGGGATGAGTTCTAAAACTAGAATAACTGAACATGGAGAAGTCCTAGTTTCCATCTAGGGTGGGGAAAGTACCTGGCTTTGGTGTGTTCTAGAAAATGTGAATGGGGAGTATTTCATATGCGAAGGTTGTTCACTTCGTAGGGATCTAGCTGAGCACCTGCTGTGTCAGGCACACCACAGTCCTTAATTTAGAGTTAATTTAGAGTCACCGATAATAGGATTATATGGGTGATATCTTCCATGGGTCACACCCCAAATTTCCCTGCTTTGATAATCCAATTCAGAACCGACATTAAAACTAGCAGCATTATTTTCACTGTTACATGAAAGCACACAAAGAGAAGTGGTTGGATGGAACAGCAGTTTGATATGTGGTTATTAGTTGAAAATTGCAAAGGAAAAATTTAAAATTTAAAGGAAATTTTCAGTATAGTAATCTCAAACGTTTTGGGTGTGTAAATGCGCCCCAAAGTAATCTTATAGCTGAGTAGTTAGTTGCTTCCCAATGAAAGGGTGCTTCTTTATACATGTTTGATTGGAAGAGAAAGCTATCTAGCTAGATGAGAGCAAACTGTCCATATTAGATTGGAAGAAGCTGGAATAGCGTGGAAGAAAGAGATTAGGCGGTGGCCACAATAAACATAAACGATGAAAACTTCACTAATCCAAGTCCACTTTTGTGCTCGACTTCAATGTAACTGCACTGTTTTAGTTGTACTCTCTCCTGCCCTGCATTTATTTCTAGTTGTCACATGTATTTAGACCTTATCTCTTCAATGAACTTGTAAGTTCTTTACTGTCTGCATTTGGGTGGTCTCCTATTGGGTCTTTGGTAAAATTCCTCTAGTTTGGCTTGGCAAGTGACTGCTGAAACTTGTCTGCGTGCAGGGATCCCCGAAGTCACCAGGGCTCTTACTCAGCCCTCCTGTGGCTGCTCTGTTACCTGCAGTAGGGCAGATCCTTGATGGAAGAGTAAGCCTCAGGATCTGCTTACAGATCTACCAGTCCATGTCCCTTGCCTCCAAACTTTCTTTCCAATACACCATCCAAGTCACAATTAGTTCCTTGAGCGGGGCATTTCCTCAGTTGCAAGGATGTAGCCTGAATTCACATTCCTGGAGGCCACAGTCATTACTGGACCATCTATAAGGAGAATTGTGGTGCCTGGCACATCTGGGCTGCCTTTAGACCACAGTGTCTCTGTCATGTGCCCAGGCATGTTTCCTCCCTGTGGGGGCAGGCCAGGGCACTGGTGAGCTGGAACAATGTCTGAGAAGGCTGCTGGCAGAAGATCTTCTCATCCTCGTGCAAGTACCCCTCATTCTCCGTTCTCCATGCCAAGATTTTGTGGAGTGATTGAAATAGGAATGAGGGAGGGAGTTAGGCCAGAGGAGGGATAGCATGCAAACTGGCACTGGACTTTTTAGGTTAAGGGTTAGAGTATCTATTCCTTATCCTGACACCAACTCTGTGGATGGCTTCAGAGGAGCCTTGGCCGGGTCCCAGGTCCCTGTCTCCATCTGTGACATGGAGTGGTACAACCACTTTTACCTACTTCATTAGTAAGTGGAATGACAGGTAAAAGAATACTAAGCTGCCACCAAATGCCACTGATTGTACACTTTGGATGGATTTATGCTTTATGCGTATGTACCAATAAACTTGATTTGCTAAAAAGAAAAGAATATTAAGCTACACCATTAAAAGTGCTTCCAAATTTAAAAATTAGGAGTTTTTAAACTCATGCAATATACAGGGTTCACAACTGTATGTTTGTTTCTATGAGATTTTGGGCAAGAAGCATTTATTAATTAACCCTTCCATTTGTATGGTCATCCATATGGTTCATTTTATTTATTCCCTCACTGCCTTGAAACAGCAATCCTGAGAAATAGCAAAACAGATAATCCTCACCCTGTACTATAGAAACTGTGACATAGAAAGATGATTCAACCTACCCAGGGTTCAGAGAAAGCTAATGACAGGAACCCAATCCCAGAACATAAATCAGTACTGTTTCTTTAGGTTCTTTTGTTTTTGAGGACATGCATTCAGTTAGGTTTGAGATAGTCATTACTGCGCACGAATAAGTAGTTTTCCTTTCCTCTGAGCACGTGCAGAACTAAACTGCCTGGCTTCCTGGTGGTTGAATGAGCCTTGCTAATACTTCTGGCCAGGCTAGAATCCTTCAAGAGCAGGTGCACAATTTACGTAATTCACCCTCTGCCTTCTGTACAAGCAGAAATGCTGTGGATTCTGAACTTTCCCTGTCGATCTAAAATGGGCGCATGATGTGTATAAGAAATAAGTCCTTGTTTCAAGACATGAGATTTTAGACTTGTCCGTTACTGTGCCATAACTTAATTTATCCTGACTCGTATAGGATGGTAGTAAAGGGCTTAAAAATGCCAGAGCATGATGACTTCAGAATTCTTGAATTGGAAAACTCCTAAGGGGTTCTTCTGGAAAGAACCTGAGGGCCTCTGCTCAGAGTTGTTTCTCTCCTAGCATACTTTAGAGTGCTTTTAGTCCAACTAAGTTCTGAGGCATGGCTCTTACCGCAAGACTTGATCAGGCAGTCTACGATATATCTACTTGAACTTCTACTTGGATACCTCCAGTAATGGAGAACTTGTCATAATCCCAAAACATTTCCTTTCATTTTTTATCTGCAGTCAGTGTTTAAAAAGTTCTTCTTTAAACTAAGTCAACATTTTCCTTAACATATCTCTATTTGTTCCTGCTCTTTCCTTCAGAGCCTCAGAGATCATGTGTCATTTTCCGTTTATGTGATTTTGAATAATTTAAACAACATGAACTTCCTAAATTACCTCTTCCCTATGTTGAATGCTCCCAGTTCCATCAATCGTGCCTTATATTGAATTGTTTTGAGCCACTTTATTATTCTCTCTTTCTCATCAGGGCAGGTTCAGGCTGTGAACATGCTTTTTAAAGTATGGCAGGAGAAGCCCACATAGCCCTATTCAAAGTGTGACTTAACTTTTGTGGCACCAAAAGGCATATTTATCTCCTATATTCTGAGTATTCTAGTTACAGTAGTCCTAAAATTAACAAAAACAGGAGGGCTCAGCATCAATCCATCAAGTTTAGATTCTGATTCTGTCAATAAAATATTAGCTATATGAAAAATAGGTGTAATATTGGGTCATTTCTGGGACATTGAAGTTGTCCTGAATGATGTTACAATGACAGATACGGAGCATTATATATCTTGTCATAACTTAAAAATTTTACAGAAGAGAGCTTAAACTATAATGTAAACTATAATCTACACTTGTGGCAATGCTCCAATATGTGTTCATCAATTGTAACAAATGTACCACACTAATGAAGGATGTTGTTAATGGGGGAAAGTGTGCGAGGAGTAAGGAGTGGGATCCCCTACATTTTTTATGTAACATTTATGTATCTAAAGTTTCTTTAAAGTAAGTAAGTAAGTAAATAAATAAATACCAAAAATATTAGCTAAACCTTTGACTTGGTGCATTCACCAGCTGTAACAACGTTGTATTGAAGAACTCATCCCAGTCATATGATACTGCCCAGATGAAGCCCTAATTTACACTAAAAAAAAAAAAAGGACATCAATCTTGTAGAAGAGATCCTTTAGGTTCAGTCACCCAAACATTTGCCTGTTCTTCCAACTTTATTACGAAGTTTGTACTACCCTATCCAAACAGACGGCCATAGGAATTCTTCGTCAGATTATAGGCACATGATGTTTACTTAATCCCTTAAACTACCAGTCTAGTGAAAACCTGTGATAAAAGGAAATAAAGTCAGTTTGTCAAGCTCTGCTTCTCTGAAACCCATACTGGCTACTAGTGGTCAGTTTTCTATCTCTAACTCCACATAACCCATTCTAGAATTCTATTTAGGATTACTAATATGCTTGTCGATTTACCTATACTTTATCATTTGAAATTATCCAACGTGGACTCAGTTCTCTGTGTTTTCGTGAAGAAAACAAACTGTGACTTAGCAGTGATATTTATATATACCACTTGAGTTTCCTGAGATAAGATTTGCCAGAACCAATACTCAAATACTGAGAGCAACTTGTATTCTACTACATTTTTAAAAAACTTATTCTGTTACATACTTCTATCCTTTCCTTCCTGAAAAACCATTCTCCTATCTAAGAAGACAGGTATGAGTTAGAGGTTTAAGATTAGTCTCTCATATTCTAAAAAATTCAAGGACTCATGGACCCCCGCGAACTCTCTGAAATCATATTCAAAATGTTGTGAATATTTACCATATGCTGCTTCTCCCCTTTTCCTCTATCCCTTCACCACTCAGCATCTCCTCTTGCTCTGTCCTAAACCCTTCTCTATCTTTCATCTGTAACTGGATCAGAATCTCAAAGGGGTCTGTGACCCTCCAAAGTTCAGTTGAAGGGAGAAAATGTCTCATATCTTTATCCATAGCGTTCAGCAAACTCGGTATTTACCAGAGTGCTCAATCAATTTTGGTGGAATAAATAAATGGATACTTTACTTTTCTTCCATGTCTCCCAAGAAAAGGAGCTACAGTTTTCTCATTCTTATGCAGGCTGCAAATAATAGTCTTTACCCCGCTGAGTTCACTTCAAGCTTCGGTTTTTCTGACCCGATGCCTCCATGCACGTTGTACTCTGTTTTATAAATTCCACTGCTTTTACGACCTGCTCATATCTGTTCACGTTGAGTTCACACTGATTTCTCTAGTGCGAGTCTTCCCTGACCTTGCGGGATGCACTTTACGCATAGTTACATGTGCATTCGTGGTCCATGCTGTTTCCTACTCAGATTTCCCTTTCAGAGAACCTGCTGCAAAGAGCACAGTCAGCTGACAGTCTCCCGTGGTCCCATCTTCAGATCCACTCCAGCACTCATTCCAGGCTACGCTTCCTTCTGGCTGCCGACGGCCGAGCAGGTCAAGGCTATAAACACCAGGCTCTTCCCACCGAGCGCTGGACTCCAACAGGCGACCTTGGCTCAAGGACTCCCCACCAGCTTGGCTGAGTTTGTGTCAGAGCCACCCTGCCAGCTATCTTGGTCTAGTGTAACTCCACTCCGTAGGGTGAATTTGCCCCCGGTTTGTTTCTCAGCTGTAAGAAGCTGTGATGGGATGGGAGAGAGGAGGACAGAGGCCCAGGCCTGGTCTGCTTATTGATTCTTTGCTCTGCGGGTTCTGGCTTTCCAAGTTCTAACTGGGAGGACAGGGAGACCTGAACCAAGTGCCATTTCTGCTATCCGAGCCATCGTGTCTTTCGGGAAGCCAGGGGATGGCTGTCTTCTCTTTCTCCCTAGAATGTTACCCTCCTTCTCAGTGGGACTTCAGTAGGTAGATTTTATCTCCCACTTGCCCACATCAGGAACTCTGTTTCTATCCCCACCCCATGTCTGGTAGGGGAAAAATAGTCAAAATAGGTGATTTGAAAGGAACTAGCAATTTAGAATTCTTGTGTTTGAAAATAAATAGCTGTTTTAAACTTTCCTTAGATGAAAAGCCAGTTTCTGGCATGGCCTAAGACAGGACCAATCAGCAGAATGGCAAATGCCAGAGAAGGCCAGTGAACACAGGATCCGTGGCTTTGGGAGCTGATGTGGCCCATGGGATAAAAAACACAAAATAGAAAAATTAGTAAGCGAAGACCAGCAGAACAAAACCCAAACCACTCGCGTTTGAAGGTTTTCTCTATATGACCTTTGAAGAACTGATTATTAAAGTGGAAATAATCAGAGTACAAGATGTAGCATTGTGATAAAATATAAAGGCCATTATAAAATGTAAAGGCCGATATTGGGGTAAATGTAATTTTAAAAAGGACGAACTAGTAGTTGTTGCTGTTTCTAAGCAGCTGTGAGGGCATCAAAGGTGAAAAGGCTCCCAAACCAGGGGATTAGTTATACATCTAATTATGAAACCAGTATCTTTGTTCCACATTATATAAATTTCTGTAATAAGTGAGCATGATGGGAGTTTTGTAGTCTAAGAATTCATCTCAGTGCTTCTGAAATCATCCCATTTGATCAGCCCTCTATTTGCCAGTGGCCAAGGTCTGTGGATTAATCAGGCTTTCCTCTCCAAATCCTCTCCTTGTCCTGGTCCCAGGGGCAAAGCACCCTTTCCCTCCCTATACATGGGCTTACGGGATAGATCCACAGAAGCAATGAGTCATCTGAATTTCTCCCCCAACTTGCTTCCTGGAGATAAGTGAGTATAACTCATCTTGCGGAACTTAGGGAGGGGCAAAATTGAAAGCTTAGACTTTAAGGCCTGTCCAGCTGAATAAAGTACCAAGGAGGTTTCATTTTCTCATCAACACTCATCCTAAATACCTGGTATTATTATAAATCCGAATGAATACATCATTACCTAGAACTATACAACCCATGTGGACAAAATATCAGTCATGTCTGTTTCTCTGAAATGCGTATAACATCAAAAGCATTTTCATAGGCTATGATCTCGGAAATTGACTTCTCTAGACATTTGTTTTCCCCTATTGTGGGAAAAGCAAACCTAGTTTACTGTTAGTCTAATAATAAACTGAAAGTTCAAGAGAACTCGAATCTTAGTCCCTGAATATAAGGAGAAAATAATCGAATTTATTTGGGGAAAGTGAGGATGGAGGGATGTGGCCACCACAAAATAATGTTTGAATGACTTAACCAGAAAGCGCTGGAGGAGGCGAGCAGGAGTAATGATGTCACAGTACGGAGGAAGCAGGGAAACCATGCAGGCTTGGGTGACCCTCTCCCTGAGTTTTGGCTGGAATGCCACTTATCTAGGAAACCTTCCCTGACTAATCCTACTCCATGGCCATTGCTCCCTTATCTACTTCTGTTTCCTGCTTTTTCAAGATGTAATACTAGATTATCACATCCTTGCTTAAAGGGTCTTTTTTCCCTTAGTTGTTTCAGGCATGTAATGTGGTGGTTGTTGAGTGGGGACAAAAAAACCTCCTAGTGAGGAGGGGCTTTGTGGTTTTTCGGGTTATTTCTCTCGGCTCTCTTTTCTCCTCCTTTTTATTCTCCTCTGTGTTTCGTACTCAGTTGATATGAAATATCCACCTGCTCACCTTAGCTGCCTGCATCGTGCTCCAGCACCTCTCTGCATCCTTGCTCCTCGGTGAGAGGTCTAAGGGCCAGAAGCACCACCATCACCAGGGAACTGGTTAGAAATGCAGCATCTGAAGCCCACCCCAGGGCTGAGTTAGAATCTGCCTTTTTTAGGAGATCCCAGGGTGATTCATATGCACATTAGTTTGAGAAGCATGGTTTAGGAGACACTCATCTTCCTTCTCCATTTCTAGCCCCAAGTTATATATATATCATTTAGTTGATGATTAACCATACCACCTTAAATTGCTACGTGAACTTTTTATAACAGTGGGTTTTGTAAACTCATGTAGAATTTAGTCTGTTCCATGCATTATATCCTGCCTGATATTGTTCCATATTGCTGCATGTATGTGAACCTTACATCTTCATGCAGAGTGTAAGCACCTTGAGGGCAACTTCCACCCATCACATCTCTTTAAATCCTTGCAGCTGCTATACCCATGGTGGTACTCACTAAATAAGAGCACCTAATATTTGAGAACTATGTGTTAGGCATTTTGTTAAGCACTTTCATGTATTATTTTTTCTTTTTTTTAAAGATTTATTTCTCTCCCCTTCCCCCTGCCCTCCCCAGTTGCCAGTTGTCTGCTCTCTGTGTCCATTCTCTGTGTGTTCTTCTGTGATTGTTTCTATCCTTATCAGTGGCACTGGGAATCTGTGTTTCTTTTGGTTGCGTCATCTTGCTGTGTCAGCTCTCCGTGTGGGCAGCGCCATTCCTGGGCAGGCTGCACTTTCTTTCGCGCTGGGCGGCTCTCCTTACGGAGCGCACTCCTTGCTCGTGGGGCTCCCCTACGCGGGGGACACCCCTGCATGGCAGGGCACTCCTTGTGTGCATCAGCACTGTGCATGGGCCAGCTCCACACGGGTCAAGGAGGCCTGGGGTTTGAACCACGGACCTCCCATGTGGTAGGTGGACGCCCTAACCACTGGGCCAAGTCCGTTTCCCTCATGTATTGTTTCATTGACTACTCACAATAACTCTATGAAGTAGCTGCTATGACTTTTCCATTTTATAATGAGAAAACTAAGGGTTTAGAAAAAGAGCAAGCGTTGAGCTGGGACCTGAACCAATGTCTATCTGACTCAGGAGTCTGAGCTTTTAGCTACTATGTGAAACGGGTCACTGAAGGACTGATGTTGAAACTAAACTGGGCTTCTGGAGGTAAACACCTTCTTTGGTGTTAACCTGCTCCATTATTATAGAACTAAGGCCTGCTTTCTTCTGCTCTGTATGCTGCCCCGATGGACATATTTCTCAAAGAAAGAAGCAATGCTTCCCCTCTGCCACCAGCCCTACCTTCTCCATGCCCCTGTGTCCAGTTTTATTTATTGACGCCCCTCTCCCACCTTGTCCTAGTTTTGGGTTTTAGACCCCAACCCATGCCCCAGCCTCCCGAGATGGCCATGAGCATGACTTCCTGGCTTCCCAGCCCTCCGAGGAGAAAGCTTAGCTCTGGCCTGGCTCAGGGCACAGCACGGGGAGCTTTTTCAGGTCACAGGCTGTCTGGCTTTCTCTGCCCGAGTGGATGTGTTTGCAGAGTAGATGGATGACCTTTCATTCCCGGACACCCAGAGGGCCAATCAGTCTGTTCCTGCTCCACTGAGAAAACAGAATAAAGTGCTTGCCACTTGAAGTGAGAGTAAAGAACAAATAACTCTACGAAAATAAACCAGCCCCAGCCCCCCTGGAGACCCAAACAAAACTGAAGCATTTAGTTTGTGTGTTAGGGCACCTCGAGTCCGGCAAATAAAGGAAGCTTTCTTTTCTCCAGTTTCCTTGGAGAATGAGAAAAATCACTTCACTGGAAAAGATTTCCTCCAGGCCAGAGAGCATGTGTACATTTCACCCCAGGCCAGCGCCGGCCCCCAGTGCGGTCTCTTCTCTCTGATGCGCTGGGAACATCGTTTCCACTGGATGGCTGGGAGGATACTTACGTAACCCTCACCTGCCAAGAGCCATTCGTGTATGCGCTTGTCCTGCATGGTCAAAGCTGCCTGGACAAACATGAGCGTAAGGGCCCGGTACACTGGGCAGCTTCGTCCGAATGGATCCTGCAAGAAGCATGCACTCCAGAACCGACCAGGGCCAGGCGAGACTGGTGCCCACAGTTAGGGTGACAGTGCTCAGGTGAGCGCTCCCACACACAGGCCCTCCAAGGACAAGGACGGGCTGACCCTTGTGACAACAAAGCAAAAGCAGCAACTCCTTCCGCCTCTGTAAATCACAACCTGTGCGCCCACGGCCAGAGCAAACAATTTCTGTGTTTGACAGCCCTCAGTCAGGTAATGCTTAAATCTGTTTGGGGCATTGGGAAGTCCCAAGAATTAAGAACCAGGAAATGCAGATGGAATCCCCGGCTCTGGAATTTGCTCTCGTACATGCTGGGTGGACGACTGGCTTGCATTTCCTTATGCGGTGGGTTAGACTGGCTTAGCTGGCATCTCAGTTTGTTTCAAACTCGAGCAGTCTCTTATTTCAGTGAATCCGACTGTAGGCTACTGCTTCTCAAGCTCGTTGTGTCTCCTCAGAAGATAAAGATCGGGCTAAAGGTGAATGTCTGGAACTTACAATACATTTTTTTCCCTTCTATTTCCCTATACTTGTAAGTTCACCGGTGCCAATGAATATACTTAGCAACCTTCCTGAGCTGGTAGGACCCCGTCAATGTGCAGACGCTGTCTACAAGTTCATTTAGCAAGTTCATTCACATTGGGCTTTGTCAACTCCCTCCTGTGAATAAAGTGAAGAAAATTACATTAAAATAATAATAAAACCTTTCCAGATGCAATTGCCTTCGCACTATAGCATTGACCTCAGTGTGAAAATTCAAATAAATTAGCATAGATCACAATTAAGATGTAACTTAATTATTACTCATTTTATATTAATGAGATTTCCAATCACAGTGAATCAATAATCACTGTTTAAACAGCTCATCAGTTGCCTATCTAAATGCTATTTTGCCCATTTTTTGCTAACTCCCTAATGTCAAGAACCAAATGGAGGAAATGTCCCCAGAAATTCAAAGACTGAAATAATGAAGCCACTCAACTTTTCCCCAGAATTCAATAGACAGTACTAGGGCACTGATTGGTTTTTAACTGTGAGTTTATTTTATTTCAAAGCCCCACATGCAACCAACTAACTTAATGTTCCTAGTAAAAACCACTCTTATTTAAATGCCTGAAAGGAATCTAAACTGATCTGAGAGACATTTTTATATCTTACAGAAAATAATCCTTGTAGAAGTCTGCACTCATGTTGCCAGTTCCACGCTCTATCAAATATCTATTTTGATTAGCAACTCAAGAAAAAGAAGTAAAAGTCATTATCCTTGTGGAACAAAATAAAGGAGATGAATTTGAAAAATCTTAGAATTTCGGTTGTGGTGAATTCATTTAAAAGCATAAACACAGTGATCTGGTTATACATTACTGCTGTTACCGTAATGCTATGTCACAAACCACTCCAAAGCCTAGTGGCTTTCAATAACGGGCACTTGTTCTTAAGCACCTACGTGCGCAGGTGCATCGTGCACGGGTGATCTCGGCTGGACTTGGCAGGCAGCCCTGCCTCAGGCTGCAGGTGGGCTGGGCATGGTCCAGCCTTGGGTCTGGGTTCAGGTCGGCTCCTCATGTACTTTCGTGGGAGTCCAACCTGAAGGGTCAGCAGTCACCCAGTCATGTTCTTCTCATTGTGACTCACTAGAGGACAAGCACATTTAAGGCCTCTGCTTGGGTGCTGCCTATTAACATTCCATTGGCAAAAGCAAATCCCGTGGACAAATCCAGCATCAGTAGGGCAGGGTAGGAACCTGCATCCTCAGTGAGCGGGGAAGGGGAGACAATCTTTACTAAACAATAACCCAAACTATCTCAAACATCTGGAGTACAGGCATTCAGAAGCCCAAATGGGACATCCTGGCAATCTCTGAACTATAGTCGCTCTAAACGTTTTACTTGTGTTCTATTACAACTCTATATACTGTATATAAAGGCACATAAACGAAGTAGCTACTTTTCCATAATTGGTTTACATTTAAAATTGTCTTCTTAAAGCTGTCTGCTTCATTTTGTAGTGTGTGTGTTTAACATTTTAACAAAGAAGAGGTAGGTGCAATGTTTATTTCAACTCACTCTTTGGCATAGAATTAGAGCTATCCTAAGATGGCTTTGAAACTGCTAATCAATTTGGTGTCAAAACCCCGGCAAATGACATTTTTTTCAGTCAGTGGCTGTTTCTTTCATCTCAGAAGTAAGCATCTTACTCTTTTAAGGTTGGAGGAATAAATAAATGGTTAGACTTATCTTTTCATCCAGTTCTTCTGATCTCTTTCCCTTGGTTCCTCTGACAATCTCCCCACAAATATTCTGCATAAAAAGAAAGTACAGAATTACACATCAGCAGTGGTCGTCTATCAGCACAATGAGCTTGATTGCTGTCTTCTCTGGGAGCTCTGCTTGTCTTCTTCATCTCACTTCCTTGTGAAGTGAAAATGTTTTCTTGCCTAGTGGGAATTTAGCTGTTTACTAATGACTTCTATTTACTGGCGCCTCTTAGGGCCAGTTCCCAGCCTCAGCACTGGTGACGTTTTGGGCTGGCGATTCTTGGTCACAGTGGGCTGTTCACTGCAGATCGTTGAGAGCATCCCCGGGCTCTGCCCAGGAGAGCCCATTGTACTCCTCAGTGGTGACAACCAAAACTGCACAGACAAATGACCCCTGGGGGGCAAAATCGTCCCCAGCTGAGAATCACTGTTTTATGATAGCCAACATTCAATTCAGATACAAAGCAGGGAAGTTTCTGAACTTAGACCAGAAACTTTTCTAGAAGAGCAATTTGAACTAACCTTATAAAGGAAACCTAACTAAAGTATACTATGATAAAAAAAAAATCTGACATGTATATTTATTTGTATTAGTTAGCCAAAGGGGTCCTGGTGCAAATAACAGAAATTAGCTGGCTTTTATAAAATGTATTTATTTGTGGTCGAAGCTTACAGTCACAAGATCCTAAAAAGTCCAAGTCAAGGCACTGTGAAAGGTACTTTTTCACCCAGAGTCTGCTGCCATGTGTTGACTCAAGATGGTGGGCCATGTCTGCGAGGGTTCAGCCTGCCTCCTCCTTCCAAGGGTGTGTGGTCCCAGCTTCTTCCAGTATCAGCCGTAGGCGGGGATAAGTCTCGTCTATCTCCTGGGGCTCATTTCTCTCCAGACACAGCTGCTCTGCTCTGGCCACTTGTAGACTGTCAGATGAACGGCTCTTCCCGGGACCTCTGTGGTGTCTAGTGGAGCCTCACGTATCTGCTTCTCTGTGTGCCTACTTCCCTGGGCTCCTGGATCAAAACTCTAACTTTCTGCTCTGCCATGTCATTTTTCTCTGAGTCCCCAGCCCACCATGGGGGCAGGTTCTCAGCACCCTACTGACGTGACCCAATCAAAACCTTCATCATTATTTAATCAAGTAACAGGGAAACGTCTGAATCCAAAATGATCTCATATACCCAGAGGAACAGACCAATTTATAAACATAATCCAATATCTATTTTTGGAATTCATCAATAATATCAAACTGCTACAGTATTCATTGAACAGTTTTAGAAAATCCATGAAAGGATCATCCTCCCCCAAGACACCTTCCAGGCGAGTGGTGACAACTCACCAACCCCAACACTGACCTTGCTTCCTTGTGCCCGACGTGCCCTCCTGCTTTGCCTGTTCACCTGTCCTCACAGTCCTCCCAGGAGGAGCTGTTGTCAATATTCCGATCTTACATGTGAGGAACCAGAGGCATGGAGAGCCTGCACGAAGGAGCTGAGGCCCCACAGCTGGTAAGATTCCAGCTAGGACCGGCACTGCCTCGGTTTGCACCTCCTAGAAAGGAGGCCCTCCCCTTGGCATTCCCTTAGATGGTGTGTGGTTTCGGAATTCAGGGTCCTCCCCAGGACTCTTCAAAGGAAGAGGATGAACACAGCTCCCCCCCTCTTGCGATGCTCTACGAGCTGGAAGCTGCCACATTCTGCCCTATTATGCCCACTTATAAGCACTCGCTGGGGACACCTGTGATGCTTCCCAAAGAGTCTTTCCACAGGCAAGCAAAGAGATGTTCGTTTAAATGATCTGAGGAATTCCAAACCCTTCCTGAGCAAAACGATCTGCCCCTGCCCTGCCATAAGGCCTGAGCTTCTTAGGATTTTGTGTCTCCTGGAGCTCTCACTAGAGTGGGTGGCAGGGATGGAGCTTGTGTGCATTGCTTAGGCAGTGAGCAGCCAGACAGGTGCATGCCACTCCTGTACGACACATGGGCTCATCACAGTGCCTGCCGGTGTCCACGTGCACCAAGAGCCTTAACAAAAAGATCCACGAGCACCATGGCTGCCCCATGGCTGGGACAGTGCACCTGTCCGAAGCTGCACGTCTTTACTGCTAAAAGTCTGCCACGCTCCAAGCTCTTCCCGCTGGCCCTAGCTTCTGCGGCTGAGGTCTCTCCAACCTCTCTCTGCAGAACAACCCCATACATGCCTGGCAGTTGCCCGAGGCCAGGACCACACGGTGATCATAGCCCGCCAGACCCTCTGCTACAAGGTGACCTTCCACAGCAGAGCACGACTCACGCTCATTCCTGTGAACTTTAGGTGTTCTTATTATGCTGGGAGGTTTAGTTTCCTTTGGATGCTGTTTGCTGCTCAGGATGTTTTAGTTACACCCCTTTATCAAGTGTGCGGGTAAGAGCCAAACAGTATTATGTTGCACGTGAACCCAGTACACCCGCACTTCCAGAGATGACACTTTATGCCTTATTATGAGTCGCTGTGCCCTCCTTCCCTGAGTCAGTGTTTAGAAAAAAAGGAATCTTTGGTCCCTGGTCAGTTTCTGTTTGGCCTCTGGTGCTGCCATATGGAATAATAGCTTTCATGGTGAGCTTATCAATTTACTGAATCCCTGGGAACCCTTTAGCAGTCACCTATAACATCTTTGGGCACTTCAAGTTTTGCCTTACTTTATTTGGAGGACGTGTTCTCTGTTAGGATCCTTCTGTCAATTAATCAGCATCTTGGCAACTTACATCCATTGTTTAGTATCCTTGCCTACAGCCATTTAAACTCAATGAACAAGAAGGAGTAAGAGTAAATTGGTGTGATGTCCTTAACTGGGTTTGTGTGGAGGAAAAAAAGTCACCCCAAGAAAGTAAAAAATGTGAAGTGTGCCCTTTACTTTTAAAGAAGCAAAATATATTACACAGCAAAATTCCTTGCATGATAGTTCGCAAGAAGTAGAACAAAAATTTATTCATAAGAGTGACATCCTTTTTAGAGTATTTTTTTAAACCTAATTCTTTAAAACAAAGTGTCTCATACTTTTATTCAAAGATGATGGTATGGAGTATACAGAGTATTTTGGTTATAAGAAGTACATGAAAATTTAAATTCTATAATAATGCCCAAGGAATTAGGATTACTGTACTGCAAACCTGTTGTGGTGTGTCTTTTTTAATGTTCATGCTCTTTTAAAGACAGACACATAGGACTCCTCTACTTGCTAGTAGATGACTTCCCAATGTGATATATATGTATTATGTATGTATATAGTAATTTGGTCGAAGTGTTCAAGTCAGAATTTAAAGTTAGCATTTCTATTTTAGTTTGTTTAGTTTAATTTCCCAAGCATTTATAGAAAGTAAAGTATGTAGAGAAGAGGCCCAATAAAACACTATCCAGTTATAAAAATATAATTTTCCCAGTCAGGAATTGATGCAAGAGGTGATACATTATCAAAAATCTACAGCTTACATTTTACTGGGAGGAAGCACAACGAATAAGTAAATAAATACACGCGATTTCAGGAAAAGCCTGAAAGATGAGCAGGAAGCCAGCTATGGAAGAATATAGAAGGAAATGCTGTAAAGAAGGGCAAGGGACCATAGGCCAAGAAGTGTGTTCTAGTCTAAATAGAGCATTCCAGGAAGACCTCTCTTTGGAGGTGACCCTTAAGCAGAGTCATGAATGAGGGGAGGAATAAGTTATGTTCAAATCGAGGGAAACAGAGTTCCTGGCAGACAAACAACAAGCACAAAGCTGTAGTCTGGTGGGTGCTGGGCATATTTCAGAAGGCACAAGGGGCCCAAGGGGGTGGGATTAGCCCAAAGAGGAAATAAGGCAGCCAGGGACAAAGAGTGTCGGAAAATGTGACTGGAAGCCCTGGGAGTGCTTTGCGATGGAAGTGTCAGGATCAGACGCCTGTTTTCGAAGGATCACTCTGATTGCTGTGGGGGAATTGCCCAAGAGAAGCTAGGAGGCTATTGGGAAGTTATAATTTAAAGAAAGAGGTAGACACTGTGCTGAGAACTTTAATTTATTTTAATAACCACCTTTATTTATTGAACACTGTGGACAAGCATGTTTTTCACTATTATTGCTATTTGAAAAACTGAAGATTGTGTGGGTGAAAGTACTCATCCATGGGCATTGACTCAAGCACTGGTAGTCAAGGTCTTAATCTCAAACCTTTATACTCACAATCCAGCCTTGTCACTCAGCATTTTCCACCAGATGTGCCTTGACCCTTCTCTGTCCACACACTCCTAATTCCTGCACCTTAAATTGGTGTCAACACCATTTAAAAAGTCATACTTTTTCACAAATAATATAGAGAAATCATTTTACATAAGAATTTAAAGTATTTTCAGTAAATATATGTATAGAGAGTATATATACTTCCTATATGTTATTTTTTATTTTATTATTAAAAGACAATCACAAGTGAAAATTAAAAGAAAAAAGATTCAGCCTAAAAGTCTGAGGATAATTGGAGATCTCCTGAATTGGAAATCTGGTAGCCCGGATCTGCCACTGCCTCTCCTCCCTTCCCCTGAGTGATCATGAGTTGGGAAAATCAGAAAAACAGTCATCTATTATATTTTATACTGTTCAGACCCTGGCAATGTGGTGATGCAGATCTTCCCATCAGTAACTGAAATCTACTTCTCCACTCCTTGCATTTCCATTGGCCATGTCACTTGTTTTAGCAATTGGATTATTAGCAAATGTTATACATTCCTTGAAAAATACTTGCAATGTGGAGTTTGCCCTCTTGCTTCTCTTGCACCCCTGAGAGCATCATACAAATGAGCCTGAGCTGACCTGCTGACAATGCAGAAGAACAGAACTAAGGTGCCCAACCTGATGCAGCCAGCCCCTGAGAGCGAAGTGGACAGGTAGGTGAGCCTATACTAGATCATCCAGCTTCCACTGGACCTTCCAACTGACCACAGATGCACTCAAAAGTATAGTAGAGACCTGCCAAGACAGACCAAACCAGAAGAATTGTCCAGTAGACCCAGAGAATTGTGAACTAAAGAGGTGGATGGTTTTTCTAGATCTAAGTAAATTTGGGGATTGTTTGTTACACAGCAAAGTTAACTGATATAGTAAAAAAAATTCTTTCTGTTTTTTTGGCCTTTGATTTTTGATTGGACTGGACACTGAAAATAAATGTAGTATTTAGTGTATAGGTTTTGGAGTCAGACAGACTTGGGTTTAAACCCCAGATCCATGCCACGCAGATATAGTTGCATAATTTCTCCCAAGCTCAAGTTCTACATCCATAAATATGTAGACAAAAAAAGTGATCAGTGTTTTTGGGCTCTTGTAAAGATTATTATGAACAAAATACCTTAGTATTTGGTTCTTATTAAGAATTCAATGAAAATATTGATTATTATTATCATGATTAATTCTACCATTTAAATTATGTGATTCTAATCTCATCCAACCACTATCCCCTTGTTCAGAAACCTTCCTCTACCACCTCCAAGCCATTGAGAAGCTCTCATAACACCTCAACTTTCAACTCATACTTATTTTAACAACCATAGTTTTCCAACCTTTTTATTTTGAAATAATTTTAGATTTACAAAAGAGATACTAATGTAGTACATGACTGTCCATATACCCTTTACCTAGTTAACATCTATATAATCATGGTAGATTTATCAAAACTAAAAAAAAAAAAAAAATTGCAATTGGAACAGTACTATTAAATAAGGTACAACTCTTAGGATTTCACTGGTTTTTCCATAATGTCTTTTTTCTGTTCCAGGGTTCATTTCAAGACAGCAGGTTGCATTTAGTCATCATGTCTCCTTAGTATTCTTTAATCTGTGATAGTTTCTCAATCTTTTATTGTTTTTTATTATTATTTTTAAATGGTCTAACACTTTTAAAGAGTACTGGTCAGGTATTTTGCAACATGTCCCTCAGTTTTGGTTTGTCTAATTTTTTCTTATGGTTAGAATGAATTTATGAGTTTTTAGACCACAGAGATGAAGTACCATTTCATCACTTCATATTAAGGTAGTGTTTGCCAGGTTTCTCCACAATGAAGTAACTTTTTCTCCACCTTTCTATATACTGTGTTTTCTGGAAGCAAGTCACTAAGCAAAGCCCACACTCAATAGCTAAAGAGTTAAGCTACATTTCCTGGCAGGTGGAGTTTCTATGTAAATTATTTAGAATTCTGTGTGGAAGAGTTGCCTCTTCACTTCCATTTATTTTCTAATTCAATAATTTCTTTATATCTTTATAGACTCATGGATATTCATCATATACTATAGGTTATGATCCAATGCTTTGTTATCTATTTTGTTCCTCAAATTGTTCTTCTTTGGCCACTGGAAGCTCTTGCATCTCACTTCTATATCATTTGTGATATCCGCATCATTTTGTATTTTTGAGTACTTCCTTACTTTCTGGCACCATAAGATGCACCATGTTCATTTTGTATATTTTCTATTCCAGTTCTAGACTCAGCCATTTTATCAAGAAGCCCTGATACCTTTCATTAGAAACTGGTATTAGAAATCAAGATCTGGGTACTAGATGAACTTGTGCTTGCTCTTGGCCTTAGAAGTTCATTCCCCTGTTTACAGAAATGTGAATACTCCTTCTACTCCTCAGGAGACAGACTTTCATCTCTCCTGGTTTTCTTTTGTGGATCTTAAATCAGGTAAGCATTTGTCCAAAACTGCCTGACTCAATTGTTTCTGACATTATTTTCACTATCTCAAGCTGCTTTTGTCTGGAGGGAAAATTCAGGGAAGATACACTCTGGGGGTGAGTTTCCCAAGTCAGTCTTTCCCAGCCAAAGCAAGGGAGCATGGACAGACTCCAAATTATCCTGGAGAGTGAACAAGAGATGGACCAGGAACGGTGCCAGGAGCTTCCCCCAGGGTTCCCCAAAGCTATGTTTTCTTGTCTTGGCACCTGCCACTTGAATTCAGCCCTTTCACTGTCTGTCAGTGGTCTTGGGGAAACATACTGTATTACATCTCCTCTTCTGCTTTCTTCAGGAGCAGCTGAGACAATGGCTGCCCTCAGAGCTGGGACCCCAGTGATCTGAAGTAGCTAGTGATCAGAGCTTGGACTGTATGCCCCCAGATCTTGGGGAACTGAGTCTTTATGTACCACTCTGACACCAGCAAGCTGTACTACCTTATTGCTGCCTATTGTGAAGTTTGGGGATGAGAACACAGAGTGCAATTCACTGACATTTACTACAAATTAACAGCCTCTTCATCCTGTTCTTCCCTGGATGCCAGTATTTTACTAGACTCTGGACTTTCAAAATAGTTGATTCAGGTAGTTCCTACCTGTTTGATAGTTATTCTGATGAAAGGATTGAATCCTGGAGCTTCCTACTCTGCCATTTTCCCACAATCCTTTGATTTGATTTTCTGTGTTGAGAGGGGGTGAAGAAGATCTTATAGTTTGGATGGATTCACTGTGGGTTGGTCAGGTAAAAGACTCAGCTCTTTCACTGTAGAGCCCCCAAATGTCAATATCTGGAGATGTTATCTGTGGAGTCATTGCATTTCTTCATGATTTGGGCTTTAAAGGCATGGCTTGAAGAATATTGAGTTGTGAATATGGGCTGCTTTGTTTAAGGTTTTCTTCCCTTAATAAGTTGTAATCTCTGATTTAGTCAGGATTTGGGAAGTAAAGAAAAGGCACATTTAAATGGGATTCTAAAAAGAATTTAATGGAAGAATCACTTTTTAAAGGGGGAACATGGTTAAAGGAACCAACACAGGTACTAAGGCACTCAGGGACTAGCAAGAGCATGGAGCCATTACCACTCTAGACTTGAAAGGACAAGGGGAGGAAATGGTGTTATGGGGACCTATTGGAAGACAGTACCATGGAGCAGAGGTAACCTAGCAAAAGCTAGGTAATTCTCACTAGTAATCGCAGAGTGACAAAGCCACTGTCAGCATTGTAATAGTAGAGAAGCATGGGAAAGAGTGGGGCAAGATATACTTTGACTTCTCTTTCTTCTTGCCTTCCAGTCTCTCAGGGGCATCTTCCACTGGTCAAACCAACTGGAAACCAGGGACTGGGGAGCCAGGAGATTCACTCCAGAGGGATCATCCCCAGCTGCACATAGCAGAATAGAGAAGGCAGGGAAGCTGGATCCTGATAGTATTAGAGGAATGGAGAATAACTAGCTCAGGACCCATCTACTTTATTTACCACTTTATTCTAGATTCCTAGAACATAAGCTCACTGACCCATAAATTGAATGAATAAATAAAAGGAAGCTTAAGTGAGAGACTGTAAATAAGAAAACTTTCTTGACAGTGAAAATCTATAACTGAGATGCAAACAAATAAAACAGAATCCTTTTGTTTATTGGATTGTGGGCATCTGGCATTCAGACTCATATCACTTTATTTTCTATTCTTTTCAACTTTTTATTTTTAAATAAAATATTGATAAAGAAAACTACACAAAAAACAAAGAACAATAAGTTATTTTAAGGCCAAGACCCTTGCATCTATACCCAGATCAATATGTATAACACTGCCAGCCACTCTAAAACTTCTTCTATGCATTGCATGCCAATCATAGCCCCTTCCATCCCTCCAAACACAGCCAATATCCTTTCATTTTATATACAAATCCTTTCCTTGCATTTCTTTGTCACCCAAATGTTTATTCTTAGATGCCTGTGGCAGTTGAAAGCTATGTACTCCAGGAAAACATGTTCTTAAACTTAATTCCTGTGCTTATGAACTCCTGTAAATAGGACTTTTTACAAGGGTACGTCCGCTGAATCAGGGTGGGTCTTAATCCTATTACTGAAGACCTTTTAGGGAAGGTTAAAGAGAGAGAGAGAGAAAGCCAAAGGGAGCAAAGGGAGTAGCCAGAGCTGGACATCAGAATGCCGAAGAAAAGGAGGAGCCAGGAGAGGCCGCCATGTGCATTGCCATGTGACAGAAAAGTCCCCTTATATGGGGTTTAGTAATTATTCTGTTATTTTGCTTTGATTTTATTCTTCAGAGACTCCCATTTCTGTATTTTTGCCCTTACTTGTTTTGAAATAGTAGATAACAGTTTAATCTGTATTTTGAAATGTATCTTTCTTGACACACTTTCATTTTTTATAGGGGTATTATTCTGCTTCTTATTATGGCTTACTCTATATACGCTTTGTGTGGTATTTGCCTTTGATACTTTTCTGTTTATTTTCTTACGAAGTTAATTTATTTGCATTTTTACGCAGAGTCTCTGTTCTGACAGCTTAGAAAAAATGACTTTACAGAGCTCCCTCTTCTGTTGTTTGTGTGAAATGTTAAAAACAGGGTGGCTCTGTTCCCTACCCCACTTTTATCTACATCTTCTCTTTCCTTTGTCCCTTTAATCCTTATGCTGGTCAATTTTAATTCCACACCCAGTAGTTCATTCTAAATCTGGTGCTCTGTCATGGAAGAACTCTCTTACTGCCTAGTTTCAAGAATTTATAGGAACTAAGTTATGTCTATGCCTCAATAACTTAATGGAGATCCCCTTGTATTTGCCTCAGATTGTTCACTCCACTTTGTAATAAATACCTTTGGCTATTTTTGCACTCTCCTTTGGGTCTATTCACTGTTTCTTTTTGCTTTTCCTGCATAAATGATGATATCACCCAGTACTCTGGCTGTTGGCTATTTGTACTCAGCTGCTTGTATTTTGAGATTCATGGGGAAACTTTGTCATCTAGTTATGTTGCAGATGCTTTTCATGTTTTGTTTGTTTGCTTTCTTGTTACCTTTTTTGTTTTTTTTGTTTTACGGTGGGGATTCAGGAAGTTCCAAAATTTATGCCGCCACCACTTCATCACCTGCATGGAATCTATCATTAAAAAAATATATATTAATTTTCTCCCTCACCAAAAACAACTTCAAAGCAATTAATTACCTACACCAAAATGTATTTTCACCAAGATTTCTTCTGAGGCTTAAGTGATATATTTGTCCGTAGACAATACTCCTGGTTCAGTAGTTTCTCCCCTTCCCATCCATCTGTCCTGTATGAGTTAGTATAATATTCTTTTCATCCTATTAGCAAGCATTCCCATTCTCAGGTTTCTGATTTTGAGTTCACTTGTCTCACAAGCACTTCAAAATTCTAATTTTTTCACCCTTGTTTTAGTTTGCCAAAAGGCTGCTGATGCAAAGTACCAGAAATGGGTTGGTTTTCATAAATACAATATATTTGTCATAAAAGTTTACAGTTCCAAGGCCGTGAAAAGTCCAACATAAGGCACCATGAGATCTTTCTCGTGAGAGTAGCTGTCATGTGGTGAAGCAAGCTGGCCGCTGCTCTGCCATAGTCTCCGTCTTTCTGCAGCTGTAGGCAACCTGGCAAAGGGCTTGTCTGTTACTGTGCCTTCTTTCTGGAACTCAGCTTTCTGAGCCTCTTGGGGGCTTCTCTCCTTGCAACTCAGCTGTGGGCAAAATATTGGAGTCTTTTATCTCTCACATGGCACAATCAAACATGGCAGCTACCTTTTTTCTGTGTCTCCATTTTTATGACCCAGCAAGAGGGTGAAGACTCAGCCTGAGTCATGCCTTAATGATGAAGTTGAATTGAAAGGGTCCCACACCCTCCAGGAATGGGTTATTTCATAAATATAATCTTTCACTTTTTGAGATTCATAAAATAATTTCAAACTGCCATAATCCTCTTCTTCTCTTCTCCAAAAACTTCTAACCACCAAATTGTCTTCAAATCTTATTCCTTCTTGGAATATATTTACAACTCTAGTTGGGCAAAACTCCCAGTCTTCACACATGCCTAACTTGTTTATTCCTCTTTCTTTCGCTTGGCAAATGTTATTTTCCTTACCCACAAGGATTGCCTTTAAAAACTCACGTACTAGATGCTAACTGACTAATTCTTGTTAAGTCAAAGAAGCACAAAATCTACCCAGTAAAACTAATTCTATAGTATATTTTAATACTTCAAATTTTGGTTGGGTTACATATTATATATTTTATTTCTATGCCTTTATTAGACTATTAGACATTCTATTCTCTGTTCCTTGGCCAAAGTCTGGTCCTAACCCCCTGCCAAAATTCTCTCAAACAGTTAACATTGATTAAAAGAGGAGATTGTGTAAGGATATGGGGAATTTAGAAAAATTTATGACTGCTATTGGTGGGAAAAAATCAAAGTTTATGGGGTATTTCCCAGTCCACCTGGAATTACTTAATTTATTTCCTGGGCATAACCAACCTGATTCATACTCTGTAGGTAGCAATTTTAGTCTCTAGATCTTCATTTATTTACTTAAAAAGTATATTCCATTCACTTCCAGGAAGTAATTAAGTGACTTGCCACTAAAGAGAAGTGTAACAAAAAGCAGTAATAAGAAGAAATAGATAATCTAAAAACCTTTTATAAAAAATATATTGTCAATAAAATAAAAAATATGTTTGACTCAGATTTCTAACAGCCAATACAAAGAGACTCAATTAGCTGGTAAAAGGTGACATTTATATTCAAAACAGACTTTTCCTGAGATTCAAAAAGTAGGAAGGGTCCAGAAAAGTATAGGAAATCAGAGGATCTGAGTTTCGATCCCATCTCCATTATGTAACAGCTATTTGATGGTGGACAATTTACCTAGCTTGGGCCCCCTCACAGACAAAAAGGAATAACAACCCAAATTTCAGAGAGTTCCTGTGAAGATCAAAGAGAAATAACTACACGAAGTCATTATTATAGATCATATCAGATATTGCTCCAGCACTTACCTCCTTTCCCATCTCCCAGGTACCATAGAACATTCAGTCTTTTTCGGAATCCACCACCGATTCCTGTGTTTAAGAAATGTATGTAAATCCCTCATATTCCTTGCCAACAAAGCTGTGTGAGAATGCATAAGACAGTACAACCCACTTCCAGTGACACTTATTCACCCTGGATCCTGCCTTGGTGCAGCGCCGAGAATTATCACTACCGCTAGTGTTTGCTGGTATTGCATCTGGTTGCACAATTGCCTCATCCAGATCCTGCAACTCTTGACCCTTGATGCTGTTAATGAGACAAGGCTTTAATGGTCCAAAGCCACACTGATCTCTGGAATCCTCCACACATGAAAGCCAAGCAGTGGAGAGAACACATCTCCTTCCTTGTACTTTGTCCCTGGGTACAATAAACTATTGCTTTGGATCCCATGCCTCACAAATATGAGAGAAAGCAGTTCTTTTGGACTTCGGGACTTGCAGAGCCTGAACCTGCTCCATCCTCCCCACCCTCAGCCTAGAACCCAAGAGACTGAGTTGGAGGATGAGATGAAGAAGGTACACCATGCAGTTCTCAGAATTTGCACACACACCCTCTCCCACCTCTTGCTACAATGACTGGGGAAGTGTTATTGGGATAGGTTTGTAGTATACCCTCTCTTCTCTCAGGATGAGTTTTTCCTCAAGGATGTTCCTGGTTCCTCATGCAAATGCATCCTGGAAGACTCCCCAAACCCTTTCACAAGCAGGAATCAGACATGTCTGAAACCCAGAGTGCAATGCAGCATTGGCTCAAGCCAGAAAACCTATGACATATATGCCAGACTATCAGGGGCAGAATGACACACCTCGACAAAGTAGAAAAGGGAGGAAGTACAGGACACAGTCTACCTGCCCCAAAGGGAAAGGGTCAGGTTTCTAAATGTTGGATGGTAGAAGGAGGACTCATTCTATAGTCAGTAGGGAAATGGAATCTGAATGGATGAACTTCATTTGGAGGTTTTAATTTTGTTAAATGCCATAGCATTTATACAAGTAAATTCAATTTGGTGCAGTTATAAAGAGGGAAATTTAAATTCAGATCACTTTTGTTTGAGTCACTATATGCAGAGGCAGCATAATATAGAGGTTACGAGTATGGGCTTTCAAAGAAATTGGGGGGAGGATGGGGGAACATATGAACATAGGAGATTGTCAGGTATTTGGTTGTGAGCATAATGCTGAGAAAACTTTTTCAAAAATATAATAAGGAAGGTTACCTGTTTAAGATGCTTAAAGGGGATAATCTAATGCAGGACAGGCTCTAGGGAGTGTATGAGTGCTCATTTTGCCATAGTGGGTTATATCACTGAATAGAGACCCATATAATGGGAATGAAGACATACCCACATCCTGGGAGGACTGATGATCTCAAATAGAGGAAATTGTATCTCTCAAGAGAAATGGTGGCTCCCAATGCATTAGGGCAGTTGAGCATGTCAAGCCCTCAACAGTGTTGCAAGTATCTCTGAACGTGGCCCTTCAAGGAATGAAGATTGACTGTCACTGTGGGCCCTAAGGAGAGAGGGAAAGATGTATTGAATAGGTGGAATCAATGTAACTGTGTGGGCAATAGAAGTGTTCCACAAGATTACATCAGGATGGGTATAAGACATGTGAAATTACACCAAAAATATATAGGGACTGATAGGCTAAAATGTAAATCATAATGTAAGAAATAAGATAACTAAAAATTTAGAAAATTGTATAGTCTAAAATATAAACCACAATGTAAAACCAAATGTTACCTTGTTTGAAAGCTATTGTCTCAAAATCTGTACATCAGTTTCAGTAAATATAGTATGAATATGTAAAAAGATTATTGCTGTGGAAGGGAAAAGGGTTTTATGTTGGATATGTGGGAGTACTGTATATTGTATATATTAATTACCATGATCTAAAACTTTTGTGAAGGTAAGCTTAATAATTAGGAAAAAAAAGAAAAAGAAAGGACTTAGACACTGAGGAAAAGATGGAAGAAGTTGCCTTGCCAATTTGCATACAGGGCAACACTTATTGCAGTGATGGAAGGCAAAACATCAAAAACAAAGCTTTTACATTTTTAAATTTTTTGATACCCAATTTATTTTTACCTTAATTTTTCTAAATCCATTTGTGTTCTATATCTAACCTTTAAACTCATCACTATATTTCATTTTATTATTAATGGAACCTGGCAATATATTGGGCTTCATTTTTGAAGAAGTTTTGGATCACAGAAAGGTTCAACAATGGCAGGGGAGGAATACTGGTGTGGGATGTTATTGACAGGGGACACATGGTTGGCAGGGAGTTCTCCAGGGCATATATCCATGGTACATAAAAATGTTTGGATATTTTCATAATGGTTACAATTAAAAACAACAACTGAGGGAGTGCTAAGTTCCTAGCCAGGGGAGCTCTATTACAGTCCCTAAAGGAAGAGCAACAATCCCCCAAGTGCAACAGCAAAGACCAAAAAAGAAGGAAGGTCCAACAATGAGCCCTTGATACTAATGACTATGCTTGTGAGCCTGTGCACCTGAAATAAGAACAAGGCCTAGAGCTGCAGGGTGCCTAAAAGTAACCTCCTGAAAGCCTCCATGTTTCTCAAGTGTGGCCAGTCTCGAAGCCAAACTCAGCATGTAAATGTGTTGCCTTCTCCCCAGTGTGGGAGATGACTCCCGGGGATGAGCCTCCCTGGCACTGAGGGATTACTACCAAGTACCAGCTGATGGTGTAACTAGAAAATGACCTTGAATAAAAGGGTTCAACTCGTACCAGCAGAATATCTCAGTCTACATATAATGCCAGGAGTTAAAAATGCTTTTTGACCTGAATCAAAGGGGGAAATGGAAAGGACAAATGAGTTTATATGGCTATGAGTCTCCAAAAAGAGCCAGGAAATTATCAGAGGGGTTGCCCTTATGCACAACTCAGCAGGGTCCCAGAGACAGATAAGGTAGATACAAACCCGGGTATTGGTTTTTCTGAGGGCTACAGAGACCCACAGGTTCTATGGTCATGGCAGATGGAGTTCAGTGCCATGTCAGTTGGCCCTACTTTGGAGTTTGTGTTTCTATGTGATGGAGCTGGACTCAGATGTGATCTTTGTCCACAAGCCTCTCTGGTTACTTTGATCAGATCTGCATTTGGAGCTGAGGTTTAGTGTATACCCAGGGGACCTGAATCTCTGGACTGACCATGTGATAGCCAGGCCCTGAGCCTCAACAGACTTGCAACTCCTATACTCTAGTTTATTGGACTTACCCCATTCAGCTAACATGGAGGTGAAGAAGGTCAACCACTATACCAGGGAGCCAAGAGTGCCTACAACTGAAAGCAGGAGAATTACATCCAGCATCCATGTGGAATCTAAGCTCCCTCTTGACATAGATGTGGAGTGGACACAACCATTCTAAGGTCCACAGGATGGAGGAATAGAGTATGGATTAGAGTGGACTTACTGGTATTCTATTCATGAACTATTGTGATTAGTAATCGAAGAAAATGTGGCATTGGTGTGGAAAAAGTGGCCATGGTGACTGCTGCAGGTAGGGAGTGGGGGGAAGAGATGTGATGCGGGGGCATTTTCGGGGGTTGGAGTTGTCCTGGGTTGTGCTGCAGGTACAGTTACCAGACATTGTATGTCCTCCCATGGCCCACTGGGTGGACTGTGGGAGAGTGTGGGCTATGGTGTGGACCATTGACCATGAGGTGCAGCAGTGCTCAGAGATGTATGCACCAAGTGCAATGAATGTCTCATGATAATGGAGGAGATTGTTGTTATGGGGGGAGGAGTGGGGTTAAGGGGGTGAGGGGTGTATGGGGACCTCATATTTTTTTGAATGTAAGATTAAAAAAATAAATAAAGACAAAAAAAAAAGAGTATGGGCTTTGCTTCAGTTAGATGTGGAGTTGAACTCTTCTTCAACCCCTTACCAACCTTATGTTAGTTAATTAACTTCTTTAACACTCATCTCTGAATTTGAAATAGTGAGCATTTATATTTCATATGGTGGTTGCATGCAAAACTTAGCATGGCGTTGACAAATAATAAGCATTCTGAATAAATGCTCTGGCTTCCCAGTTCCTGTTGATTGTGTAAGAATGAAGTTATATTGGGTGGAGGCAGTAAAATACATATCACTTCCGTAGGAAGCACAGTAAGGAACGTGAGGAATGCAGGGTATTTTCCCAGCAGAAGACTTTATTTATTCAAACTCTGTGTCACTGGGAGAAACACCTAAAAAAAAGGAAGTGCAGTATTCATAAAGTCCTTGAAGAAGAGGAAATCTTCCTCAAATTTCTCTTTAAAATGCTGTCACATAATAGAAACTGAAAGAAAAGAGCATGCTTCAGAAGTACAGCAAACTGAATAGCCATAGTCTAGTACAGTGAACCCTCCCCAAATCTCAAGATTTTATATTCCCTAAAGCATGCAACAGTGCTTGTAGCAAGGTTACAGTAAACTCAAATAATAAATCATATTTGGAGCTGGGAAGAGAACAAAGATGATGTAAATCACGGCGGAGTCAGCCTACCCCCTTCAAAAGCTCCAAGACCCTGAAACAGAGATTATCTCCATCATAAAGGCAAACTTCAGCCTCTCTCAAAGAATTTGTGCAGGATTTCTGTGAGAAGTAGGTGAGGTTCCAGATGGGAGAGTGCTCACAGGAAAATAAAGGAGCAAAGGTAGGGAAGAAGCTGTTTAAGAGGAAAGCACAATCGCTCCAAATAATATCAAAACTGCAACTGGTGGGAGGGTCTCTATATGGGAAGAAGCCTCATCTCATGGTCTGGACTTGCTCTCCAAGATTCAGATTCATCTTCGTCTTCATGTTCTTTCATGAATTAAGTCTGCTCCCATCTATCTGCCTTCAAGAGGAGATTTACGGAGGGCTATTTCTCATTTAACACCCTGGCCTTCTCCATTTCCTTCCCTCTAGCACAGTCAAAGCAAGGCTGGAACAATGAACCAAGACTTCACCAAAGGCTCAGGAATAATAGGAAAGTAAAAATGGAGGTAGGGCTGCCACATTATGGCTAATCAGGCTGTGCACTGTTCTGCTCCAGAGAGTGCCGTGCATATTAGGCACAGATGAGAGTGGCATTTCTCCAAGTTGTGCAGTGAGGCAGCCCTGACTAACCATAACTCAGAATTAGATCACCTCGTTTAAGAGACATGGCTTTCTTTAAGCAGCCCTGTACCATCCACCTGACCTGCCTCCTGTGTCATCATATAACCCATTTGCCTGCAGCTCACACCTAGAAACTGGTCCTTCAGCAGGTTAAAATTCTATAGAATGAGGGCCTGAAGGAAGTGAGCTCTTCTATTTCTACTTGCACAAGGACTGTCTTCCAAGTTCTATTTTCCTATCTGAGGAATTAATTTGTCCCAAAATGATTGACATAAGGAATGTTCTATTCAAAAGAAACTTTAATATTCCATGACCCCAGTGAGACAAGCATGAGAGCCATGGAATATGTGCAAATAAATGGGAAGAGGGAAGGGATGTTATAGAAGGTCCCTGCTATTGATGGAACCAGCATATGTCAGGCACTTCACATAGATAATCTTAACAACATCCCAAATGAGTTGCATCCTATCTTTCTATGTCCCTATTGTACAAAAGAAGAAATAATCTAAGAAGGTAAATAATTTGCCAAATGTTACAGTCTATAAATGGAAAATCTGTTATTGACCCAGTTTCAAACATCAAAAGTGGCATAAGTTTCACTTATCAGTAATTAATCAAAAGGTGGCAGAGAAAGGTTGAAAAAAAAAATGGAGTTTGCAGTGAAAATTATATTTGCAGACAGGTACAAGGTTTGGGCTTACATAGGCATTTCCTGGCACATTTAAAAGTGAATGGGGTAGGTGGAAAAATGGAACAATCTAACTCTAATGATTAAAAGAGCAAAGGTGATTAAAGAGATGAATCATATATATCAATGGTTCTAAATTGCAGTGGGTAAATTAGAACACTCAACAGTTAGAACTTGAAGTGACAAGACCCTCTCAGAGCCCGGTTGTGAAGCACATAACCAGGCTCCCAGAAAGGCAGAAGGGAGAGTATGCAATGCAGTAATGTGCCTGAAAAAAGTTTCTAGTTAGGAAAGGTTATGTTTCTAGCTCATAGGAATGCCAGCCTGGTTTTGGGAGGCATCATGTTTGCAATTTAGATAAGGGAAATATTTCTATGATCAGATACTGAGAAGATGGTACTTTGCCAGGTCAGAGGGAGTTTTCTCAGGAATGAGACCTAGCACTTTCTACACTGAACTTCTCCAACTGGGGAGGATACAGGTTCATCTCTTCCAACTTCTATCTTTCATTTGCCATTCCACTTAGAAATTCTGAGAATGCACCATGTGTACTTTTGCTTTCCATGGCACCTTGTTAACTATTATATGTCTTAACACATCATGCTGCTTCTGCTGGAACATCTTTTTCCACCCTATTACCACTCCTTTTCCCTTTACCTGACTGAACTCCTACTCAGCTTTTAGAGATCTGGGGAGTCTTTTATCCACCACTAAGATTGTATTATCCCCCATCTCTGTCCCCAAGCAACTTGGTTCCCTTTTGTGTTCTTTGCTTTATATTATGGTAAGTGATACAGTTGCCTGACTCTTTATTCATAAGTGTAAAATTCAAAAAAGCTCTGAAACCATACACTGTAGTTGTTCAATTTAAGTGCACATTAGTTTGTCAGGAAGAACTTCACCTAAGTGGATATAAGATTATGTCTTAGTTTGCTAAGCCTGCTGATACAAAATATATTACCAATGGGTTGGTAATATAAAGGGGTAAAATATTATAATTCTGTGGCTGTGAAAATGTCCAAATCAAGGCATCATCAGAGATGCTTTCTCACCCACAGTCAGCTGCCAGCAGATCCTGGAATCCTGCCACGTAGTGAGGTAAGATGGCGGGTCTCTCTACTTTCTCCTCAAGCTCAGCAGTGGGCAATCAGGCATCTCTTCCTGGGCCTCATCTTCTTGAGCCTCTCAGGAGTCTCTGTCTTTCTGCAGCTGTAGGCAAGCCTGAAGTCCTTGCTCACACATGGAAGGGTCAAAATGGCAGAGTTCCCTTTCTCTGAATCTCCTTTTTCTCTGTGTGTGTGCTCAGTTTCTATAAGACCCAGCAAGGAGGTGTAGACACCACCTAGGTCATGCCTCACTAACATAGCCCTATCAAAAGCTATAAATCAGTTTAATCAAGTGATCTAATCAGAGGGCCCTTAACTGAATTTAATGCAAACAAAGGTCTCACACCCACAGGAATGGATTAGTTTAAGAACATAATTTTTTCTGGGACTCACAAAACTTCAAACTGTCACAAGTTATTTATTATCTTTACTTATTCCATTTGGTGACAATAATCCTATATTTTGCTGCAGAAAAATTGATATGCATGGCTTTGGAGTGCTGCCTCACACTCCATTTGGGGGTATTACAAAATATAAATTATAACCACCAGATTATCCTTCTAAACCTCAAAAATGTTGTATTCGGAAACCTATCTGTCTCTAAGAATGTTAGATAAAGTATTATAGCTCTGTACTGTACTGCCTTGACTGCATGCAGGTATGTGTTTAATTTTACTATTGCCCGTGTTAGAGTGTAGCATACTCTAAATTCCTCAAGGACAGGAACTGTAGTTCATTTGTCATTTTATTTCCTTTACCTTGTGCAATGCATATACATTATCAGTGCATAATAAAAGTGTGCTTAATAAATAAGTGAATGAATAAATATGAGTGAATAGATGAATGAAAGAAAATATGGAGGTTTTCTAGCTGAAGGGTGAGAAGTCACAACCCCATGTTGGTTAGGTGTCCTAGACTTCCCAAGACAGAGAATTTTAAGTCAACTAAGAAGACTGTAAAAACAGGAAGAAATTTTAAAGTGCTTTTGGCACTCAAAACATTTCAACTTTTTTTCCCTGCATTTATTCAATTACTTATCCATTCAAAAAACATTTATTAAAGAACTATTATGTGCGGCGGTTTGCTCGGTCAGTAGAGGTGGGGTCTGGCTGCGGACGAGGGGTCGGTCCAGCTCAGGACGAGGGGTCGGTCCCGTTTGGGACGAGGGGTCGGTCCGGCAGCAGACGAGGGGTCGGTCTCACAGGGGTTGCACAGTTCGGCTGACGGGGTCGCCCGGAGAAGCCGGCGATGAAGGGGTCACCCGGAGAAGCAGGGAACGAACTAGGGACAAGGGAGGCCAGGCCCTTGTCAGGGGCTCTCAGGACTGGAGGGCGCATGGCAGAAGAACTACCGCGGAGACGAGGTAAACACGCAAGTCCACTTTATTGAGGGAGAGGCAACAGTTTTATAGGGGCTGGGGAAGGCTGATTGGTCGAAGCCACGCCCTGTTCTGATTGGTTGCCAGAGAAAGGTCAGTGGACGGTACTGGTTGGGGGAGGGGTGGTGATTAGGGATTGGCTGTCGCTGTTGCTGGGGGAAGGGGCAGGATTTAGGGATTGGTGGCTGCTGTTGCTGGGGTAGAGGGCAGACTTGAGTTTCCCGCCCACGCCTGGCTGTTGCTGCTGTGGGGGGGGGGGGAGGGAAAAGGGCAGACTGGATTTTTCTGCCCACGCCTGGCTGTTGCTGCTGTCGGGGGAGGGGGAGGGAAAAGGGCAGACTGGATTTTTCCGCCCACGCCTGGCTGTTGCTGCTGTCGGGGGAGGGGAAAAGGGCAGACTGGAATCTTCCGCCCTTGCGCAGGGAGAAAGAAGAAGAAGGGTGCCGCCCCACAAGGCAACGTGTGGCGCCATCCGGGAGGAGGGGCGGCCGCGGAAGCATGGCTGCCGAGAAGGGGAGACCCGAGGGCACTCTGCGCCCATGCCGAGCTCCCTTCAGGGGTGGCGGTGAGTCCGACCAGCCACCCTATTATGCGGGCAGCGGCTTGGCCTGCCGCGGCTGCTCCCCCGCCAGGCCAGCAAACCACACTTCAGCCCGAGGGGTGACCGCAATTATGTGCTATATAATAAGCTAGGTAGAAGGAATAGTTGAGCAATAATAACAACCAAAAGTAGAGAGAACAGGGCAACGCAGAAATAGATAAAAGACCTTGGCACAGAGCCAGAGCTCAATTCAGATTTAGTTACTTATCTACCCTGTATATGAAGACACACCGTCTATTTTGAATTTATGGCCTGAAATACTTTTTGTGTTAGCAATTAGCTGTTATTTTCGTATCATTTTACTTGATCACAACAAAATATCTTGGTGCCCCTTTTTGTAAGGACTGAATAGCTCTTTCTCTTTCTAAAGTATCATGTCATAATGAGTTTTACTTCAACTATTAAGAAATCTAACAACCTGATGTAAGTTAAGATTTTGTCAAAAAGCACAGAAGTAATGCTAGGTGTTTAGAGGTGGAAGAAGTTTAACACAGCATGTTAGAGGTGTACACTCCTGTTGAAATGCTGGAGAAAAGGGCAGCTCTCCTGATACATGTGAAGTGCCAGAATAGCAGGTGAGCTGCTAGCAATGTCTCAGCTTTCTATACTACCAATGTGGGGGATTCTGGGCACCAAGAGACACTGAACGCTGATTTTCACAGCTACCTTTTGCACCAAAATTGGTGATTCTCAAGATAACTCTTGAAAATCACTTGCAAATCCCCTCTGCATCTGCCCATAGCTTCTTTTCTTCCACTTTCCATATCCTATGAAAGCACCTCTCATTGGTGGAATTTATCCAAAACCCCTATTGGCAAAAGAGTCTTGGAAATGTAATTTCTAGCCTTTAATTCTCTCTACTACCAGGCAGGGCTGAAAATGAAAGGGATAATACTGAGTATCAACTAAAAAATAATCCAGCAAAATAAACTTTCCTCATATATGTTACATTTTTACCCAAAATTTTCATCTTAATTCCTATCTAAATCTGCTGAAAATAAATCACAGGAAGAGGGAAAAAATGACAAATGATCTTCTTAATAGAGGATGGTATATCTTGTTTTGTGCTGCTGGTTTTTTTATGTGAATTAAAAGAGTCAAAGTGACCACATGGCAGCAGACCTAATTGAATGATCTAAAACTTACTATGAGGTAAATGGCTTTGTGGAGCTCAAGTGAAGCAAGTCCCAGTTAGAAACTGATTTAAAGGGGGGAATAGCAAGCTTGAGTACAAACCCAAAGTATTAAATAGTAGTAGTCTGAATTTATATGATCATTTCTACATGTGCATGCTTTTGGCTGCTTTGAGAATAATGTGACTATATTATGTATGCACACTCTGAAGTCTTTTTAGCTCTCTAATGATGTTTTAGAAAACTGGAAAATAATTGGATCAGGTGCTGGTGCTGTGAAAGATTATAATTAAGAAAATATTCCTCAGTTGCTTTGGGAACACTCAGCTTTCAAAGAGTGTAGTTAGTGGAATTCTGCACCCTAATTTTGACACATTCTTGGTCTTGACCCACGTTCCAGTGGGTATGAGCCCACTGTAAATAGGATCCCTTGAAGGTGTTATTTTTAGTCAAGGTGTGGTCCAACTACTGAATGAGGGTGGACCTTAGTCTGGATTAATGAAGGCCTTTCAAAGCAGAAGAAATTCAGACATAGTCTGAAAATCCCACAGGGAGGAACCAGAAGCCAGAAGTCAGCAGGAATCCAGAAGAGAAAGGCGAGAACATCGCCAAGTGACTGGCAAGCCTAGGAATCCAAGGATTGCCAGCTCCAGCTGGAGTGCTACAACCCTAGGAGAAAGCAAGCCTTCTAGCCTCTAAACCATGAGTCAATAAATTCCAGTTAAGCTAAAGTCAGTTATTTTTCATAGCAGCCTGGCATAGGGCTACAGAAATGTATAGAAATGAATATTAAAATATATAATGAAGGGTTGTTGTTTTTCTGGCCACTATGAGCTAAGCACAAAAGTAAATGTTTAGTAAAATAGCTAAAAGGCTGACCAATGGCTTTTAGTATCAAAGTTGGAGAGAAATGGGTAGACTTTCCTTTAAGCTTCTGCCCAGATTGACTATTCCCTCACTAATACAAACCATCACAAAGCATCTGTTTAAAACAAAAGCAACCCCTGATCAGTAGATTCATATCTATGTGAGTTTTCAGGTGTTTGTAGTCATGCATAGTAAGAAATTCTCTGCCAGTATATTTAGAATGAAAGTATATTTTAATCAACTCTGCTTTTGCAGTTTTCAACCTCTTAAAAGAAAAGGTAATTGTAAACCAAATCCCATAGATTTTCCAAATTATCCAGGGTATGTTCAGAAAATGAAAATTAATAATAAACATGAGCACATTGAAAGACTATATTGCTCAGCAAGCCTCCAAAGGGTTCCAGATTCTTTGAAGTGATCCATTTCTCTCCAAGATTCATGAGCTGCCAGTTAAGGAATTTAATTGGATATTTATTGAAATTAATGGCAGCTGCAGCTGATTGAACAGGGTTTTCTTTAGGTTTTGCTTTTATTTTTTCATAACTGAGTTTCTTCCTTTTGCCTCCCCATGTTATGTGCGGATGCAGTCAAGAGCAGAATGAATGGGAAAATGCTTCCATGGAATCAAGAAATAATTATTCGTGTAACCCCTCATAAAATGGGCAAATATTGTCAATTTTAGATTAACTCCTCCCCCAGCTCATCATTGTTTAGATGATTAAAAAACCCATCTTCATGGGAAGCTGCTGTACATCATTTGCGGGTTAAGGGCAGAGCCTCCACAGTCACAAAGCTGTGCTCAAATCCCTGTCATCAGCATATTTGCTCTGTTGTCCTGGGCAAACTACTCAACAATTATCTTTGCCTTGGTTTCTCCAGTTATATATGTCAGAACTGATACTAATACCCGTAAGCTTGGGAACTGCCCTGAATAGCATCTGGTACCTGATAATCACTCAACGAAAATAGTTATTACGAATTCTATACTGGGAAAATCAAATCCCATGCTTACACTTTATTCTTCTTGAAATTAATGGACAACTATGCTTTTAAAACAATGAAAGTACTAGACACTGTTTTGAATTGACCGATAAAAATCTAGGCAAGTGTTAGAGCCTGCTATAAGAAAAGGGAAGATGGTTCTTTTTGTTTTTGTTTTTCCTGTTTCTTCTTCCCTCTATTCTCCCCTCCCCGACACACATACACACTTTTTATAGTATTTTATAGACTGCCTTCTGTTTGTGAAGGTCCTGCAAATAGCTGACTAGAAGCGGCAATGCAGAGGAAGTAGGAGGACACACAAGGCTTCTTTCTAGAATAATTTTATTGGACCTCTAGTTAATATCGTGGTTACTTTACCAATACTTTCTGCTGTGTTTAGGCGCATCCTCTTGGCATCACTCCTTTTATTTATTCAGCAAATATTACTGCATACCAGGCATAGAGCTAGGTGCTGAAAGTCCAGTGTTCATTAAGTAAGGAACGCACTCCTCAAGAACCTTGTTGACTAGTGAAAGGAAACGTTTTAAAATATATAAAGGCTATGGAGGTATGTAGCATAGCAGCTATGTGTTCAGACTTTGAGGCCAAACTCTTGGTTAAAATTCTGGCTTTGCCATTTAGACTTTGGTCAAATTCTTTTGGCTGAAAATCCATGAAACTGCTACACAGCAGACCCTAAGGTAAACCATGGTCTATAGTTAATACTACAATTATAAAATTGTGCTTTCATCACTTGTAACAGATGTACTATACCAATGCAAGGTTTTAATAAATAGAGTAGCATATGGGGTTCTTGTATTTTATGCATGATTGTTCTATAAACCCACAACTTCTCTAATAAAAAAACTTAATTATACATCTGTATGTTTTCACCCCATGTGTAAAACAGGATTGTGATAATACTTATTAGTTTCAGAATTAAATGTGTTCATATATATAGAAGGTCCTGGAACAGTGGCATATAGTTAAGAATACATAAATGTTTGCCATTTTTTACTATCATGGCTCTATACTTTCTATTTGAAAAATACAGACAAAAGATGAGGAAGCAGATATGCAAGGGATACTTATGAATTTGTTTTTGGACATACTGAGGTGCTTTGGGGATGCTGGAAATCCTTCACAGGCAGTGAGTCACGCAGATCTGGCACTCTGGAGAGTACTGTCAGCTGGAGATAGTTGAGATTCAGTAGCATGTAAATGGAGGTTGAAATCATGGGATTCAACCCATTCATGTGACCGCCCAGGAAAAGTATGGAGAGTGAAAGGATAAGCGGTTTAGGACAATATCCTGGGGACAAGAGGTGGAGTGGACATAGCCATCCCAGGACCCACAGGATGGAGGAATAGAGTATGGATTAGAGGGAACTTACTGATATTCTGCTATGGAACTATTGTGACTAGTAATGGAGCATTGATGTGGAGAAAGTGGCTACAGTAGCTGCAGAGGGTAGAGAGAGGGAAGAAGAGAAATGATGTGGGGGCATTTTCAGGATTTGGAGTTGTCCTGGGTGGTGCCGCAGGGATGGATGCTGGACATTGTGTGTCCTGCCATGGCCCACTGGGTGGACTGGGGGAGAGTGTAAACTACAGTGTAAACCATCATCCATGTGGTGCAGCAGTGCTCCAAAATGTATTCACCAAATGCAATGAATGTGCCACGAAGATGAAAGAGGTTGTTGATGTAGGAGGAGTGGGGTGAGGCAGGTGGGGAGTATATGGGGACTTCATATCTTTTTAATGTAACATTTAAAAAAAATAAGGAGAAAAAAAAGAAGTGGGCAGAGTTCAAGGAGCTTGTGAAGGAGATCTAAAATGCTCGGCTAAACCACAGTAAGCCAGAGCCTATGAGGGAAGTGTGCTGGTGCAAGGGGCTGTCAGGTCACTAGTTGCTTTGGGTCCTTTGCATTTAATTTCCTCTTCATCATCTCTGGCCGTGGGGTGAGTTTTACTTGGCAGAAAACAAGAGTTAGATAAGCTTGTCTATTTCTAGATGGAGGTGAAAGGAGATGAGACAAAAGCAACAATGACTCAGGCACTGTTTTTGGGTTCCCAACCCTCCACATGCAAACTATACCCTTAACAACTTCTGGATTAAAAAACAACAGCTCTTGTTTGCTTTAACAATTAGGACAGTCTCAACGTCAAATGTTGGGTCTTTCAGGCCCCGTATCAAACCAGGAACATATTGCATGCCCCAAAACTTGGCCTGGACATGTGGAAACTTCTCCTAATTTTCTTTCAGCAGTCAACTTGAGTAATCACCATGTGCTGGGAATTTGGGTGCTAATCATGTAGATGGAAAAGATGGTTTATTATGTACTTTTAAATGAAGCGTAATAAGTTAACTTATAGTAGGGTAAGGATAAGGTGACATGGAAATATACAGCAGGGGGAGGAAGGCCTGAGCAAGTCTAAACTGTCTAGAAGAGACTCCTGGACTAAGTGATTTTTAAATCAAGAGCTGAAAAGCAAACAAAACTTATTTAGGTAAAGGGGATGAGCAAGGGGAAGAATGTTCCTAGCAGAAGGAAGAGGATATGCCTGGAGACAAGGGAGAGAAAGACAATGGCTTGAGCAGCTTGAAGTCCTCCAGTTGAGCTAGAGCACAGAGTGTAAGGTGGAGTGGAGAGGGCTGGAGCAGATAGCACACCTGCAAACCATGCTGTGCAGTTTCAAAATAGGAACCCAAAGCTGATGGCATATCAATGGTGGCTTGGATGAACTTAGGGGTAATAGAGATGGGGAGATAGAGGGTTTCAGAGACATTAAGAGCTGGAGTTTATGGGACTTGATGAATAATTGGAGGGAGTAAGTAAACAATGACTCCAAGGTTATTATTTACTGAAATAAAGATCAGCAGGGGTGGAAGAGATGATCATTTCCGTTCTGGCCCTGCTGATTTAAGAGTCCTGACTAGTCATCCAGAATTGGGAGTCATCTGCATATAGATGAATTGAAACCCAAGGAGAGGATGAGATCTCCTAGCCATCTGTGTGGAAGGAGAAGCAAAAAGCACCCCGCCCCCCCCCAATTCAAAGAAATGCCAACATTTAAGAGATGATTGAAAAGGCCAGAAAATAAAACTAAAAAGGAATATCTAGAGGAGCAGGAGGAAAACCAGAAAACGGTAATGTTTTGGAAGCCAAGGAAGGGAAGGGTTTCTGAAAAAAATAAAATGAAATGATCACTAGCACCTCTTGCTGCAAGCAAAATAATGATGAAAAAAATTATCCATTGAAAGCAGTTGTGGGGAGTGATGGGTGCAGAAATGAGACTGCATGGATGGCAAATAGAAGATGAAGATTAGAGGCAGCAGAGTAGACAGATCATTGAAGAAATCTTGTGGAGGAAACAGAGGAAGTAGGGGCCATGGAGTTGAAGAACGATTTTTATTTTTTATTTTGTCTAGTTTTTATTTTTAACATGGGAGAGTCTTGGGCATTTTATAAGCCAAAATTATAAAATAGAAGGATAAAGATTCAGGAGGTCACAGAGGATGACTGTTAGAGTGAAATGCTTGAAAGGGAAAGTGGGTCTGGGTTCCAGAACCCAAGCAGAAGTAGGAAGGTGGGTATTCTTTCACCTTAATATGAGGGAAGGCATAGAATAGGACTGATTTAGGTTGGCTGATGTCAGGGTCACACAGTGGTATAACATCAATCAGGGTCCGGGCAGGAAACAAGTTTCCAGGGTGTTCAATGGAAGTTAAGGATAAGGGAACTAGCAAGGAACATTGAAGCAAACAGAGACTAATAGCATTAGAAGCTGTTATGCCTTTAGGCTTGAAGGGACAGGGAAGAAGAGACTGCAATTGAAAGCCAATGAGATCAGGATCCTTGGAATAAGGGCCATGTAGTAGGAGCTGAAATCATCAAGATAAGTAGATACTGCCAAACTTTAGCATCAAACCAGAAGGGAATAAATAATCTCTGATCTTGTTCACCTGCCAGTGAATTCCATTGGCCAAACCCAAACACAAGGCAGGTGGCAAAGGTAACCTGCAACCCAGAAAAGTCCAGGGAATATATAGGTAGGAGAAGAGGGCAAATGGAAAGTAACCATCATGATGAAGTAGAAGATAAGGTCATCTACTGAGGATGTGAGTGACAGTTAATTACCCCCAAGGCTGTAGCATCCTGTGGTCTTACCTCATCTATTAAGAATAGTTAGTGTAACATAAATTAAGATCTGCATTGGATGGCTCAAAGTTCTCAGAGTCTGGGTATTCCAGTCAGAAGAAGAAATTTTACAGATGTCTACTTTAATCCTCAAATTCTGGTTCCAAAGAAGTAGGGGGAGGGTTCATGGGACCCATTTTGGGGGAAAGAATATGTATTTTCTAGTCTGAGCATTCTGGCAGTAACTTGGCCTTCTGAGATGTCTTTGAGATCATTAAATATAACACCTTAGCAAAGGGCCATATTTCTGGGTGAAGTAGGACTCTCAAGTTATTCTCCTCAGATATAATTCATGATGCAACCCTCCAGTGCGCAACCAACAACAAAACTTGTTTAACCAGTAGAAGTGGTGATATGTCATGACTTAGATTAGACTGTAGCTTCCATCTTGGTTACTCTCTCTCTCTCAAAGATCCGTTGTTCTGAGGCAGCCAGCTGCTATTCATGAGAAGTCCTATGAAAAGACAGGGAGTGAGGAACTGGGCCCTCCAGCCACATGCATGTGCTTGAAAGAAGATCCTCCAATCTCAGTCAAGCATTCAAATTACTGTAGCCATGTTCAACATCTTGACTACAACCTCATAAGAGACCATAAATCAGAATAATCCATCTGAGCTACACCCAAATTCCTGGCCCTCAGAAGCTGTTTGAGATAACAAATGTTTGTTGTTTCAGGGTGTTAAGTTTTGAGGCAAAACTACTGACAAATCCACCCCTGCCCCAAACATATCCTCTGCTTTCCTCTATATGAGCTGTCCAAAAGTGCAGCTTCATCTTATGACTCCACCTCCCTGAAATGATGTCCAGTTTATCTTGAGTGCAAGCTGGTGAGGAGAACCAAAGGACCTCTCACTGCCCCCCTCGGGACAGAGGGTGCTCCATCTTGGGGGTCAGTGGCACCAATGCTGGGGGACTTAGTGTGGCAGCTTCAGTGGAGGATGGGAACCTTCTGAGCTCCTGTATTAGTCAGCTGAAGGGGTGCTGATGCAAAATACCAGAAATCTGCTGGACATTATACAGGGTATTTATTTGGGGTAGGAGCTTACAGTTACCAGGACATAAAGAATAAGTTACTGCCCTCGCCAAAGTCTATTTCTGCATGTTGGAGCAAGATGGCTGCCGACATCTGTGAGGGTTCACGCTTCCTGGTTTCCTATGTTCCTGGGGCTTGCTTTTCTCTGGGTTCAAGGTTCCTTTCTTCCTGGGGCTGGCTTCTCTCTCCTCTGTGAACTCACTTCCTGGGGCTCCAGCTTAAGTCTTCAGCATCAAACCCCAACATCAAAACTCCAACATCAGAAGCCCTCAACACTGTTCTTTGCCATACCTTTTATCTGTGTGTCCCCACCCACCAGGGGGAGGGGACTCAATGCCCTAATCATAACTCAATTATTCCCAGGTACAGATCAGATTACAAGCATAATCGAATATTTTTTTTTGGGACTCATCAACAATATTAAACTGCTACAGCCCCTCTTATCAGCATAATAGTCACCTCCCTTCGATTGTCAAAGTTTTCTAATATCACCATTAACCTAGACATATATGAATACTATAAATTATCACTAACTTATTTACATTCTCCATCCAATGGTTTTCAAAATTCTAAGTGCACAAAATCAACGGAGGCATTTTTCATAAATGATGACTCTTGGTCCTTCATAATCTGAATCTCTGAGTATGAGATTCAGGAATCTCAATTTTCACAAGTTCTTCAAGAAGGTCTCGTGCACATAGGTGATTTATGGAGTTCATTTAGAGAGACATCATTGTAGTTACTCTCCTTGGGCTGTCTTATTTCTCTAAATAAGCCTAAGTTTCCTAAAACAACAACCTGTTCTCTATATTTTTAATTTGCCCAAGGTACCTGGAAATTTTGGAGCATTCAGTGAGCTTTCAATAAAGTAACTTGCAGCAAATATTGTCATTCAAATGGATATTGACTGCAGGCTAATTAACATTCTGCCACGTGTGCTGCAGCCCAAATAAGAATGGACAGTTTATCCATTCTCATTTGATGATCCCATCAGTGGGACTTACCTTGGGATAAATGATAGTCCATCTCTTGCAATGTATCAATCACAGTTAGACTCATTTATAATTTTCCTACATATAGTTCCTCTGTCCCATTTCTTTGAACCTATAATTAGCACTATACCCATTTAAATGTATGTCCCAGAGACTTAAATCTTCTGGCTGTTCATATGCCAAGTGAGCCCTGAATCTCAGCAGAGTTGCAGCCAACACCTCTCTGGTTAATCAGACTCACCCAGGACAACTAACAAAAGGATGATGATGGATTACACCCAACCCAAGAAGCAAAGAGTATCTTCAACTACAAGCAGGACTGTTACAACCTTCTGCCCCATGAGATCTAAGCCTTCTGTCAATCAGAAGCAGATTGGGCATCACCATTGCAAAATCCTCAAAATAGAGGAATGGATAAACATAAGAGGGGAATGCAACTATGTACTAAAGTAGACATTATAATTCTAGTGATGGGAGAATTTGTAATATTGATATAAAGACAGTGGTCAGGAGGGGAAGAAGCAACAATAGGTGTAATGTGGGGCATTTTCGAGACGTTGGAATTGTTCTGCCTGACATTGCAATGACAGATACCAGCCATAATGCATTTGTCAAAACCTATAAAAACGTGTGGTGCAAAGTGTAAATTATATTGTGAACTATTGACCACAATTAGTAGCAATGCTTCAATATGTGTTCATCAATTGGAACATATGTACCACACTAATGAAAGATGTTGTTAATGGGGAAATGTGTGTGGGAATCCCCCATATTTTCAATGTAACACTTATGTAATCTAAAGTTCTTTTAAAAATAAAGAAAAAAATTATAATAAAAAGGTGCAGTTCCTGCTTTTAAGGAACTTTCAACCTGGGTAAGGAAGCAAGAGAAATGCACAGCAACCAATAGAGAATTACCTAGACAGTACTTAGGTAACTGGCTGTGTTATATGGCACAGTCTACACTTATTTTTAAGGACATTCAAATAAGAACAAGGCCTAGAGCAACATTGTGCCTGGGAATTCCCTCCTGTCAGCCTTCATGTTACTCAAATGTGGCCAGTCTCGAAGCCAAACTCAGCATGTAAATGCAATGCCTTCCCCCCAGCGTGGGACATGACACACGGGGATGAGCCTCCCTGGCAACGAGGGACCACTATCAACTACCAACTGATGATGCAACTGGAAAATGACCTTATACGGAAGGTTCAATGCGGATCAGCAGAATATCCATGTCTACATAAAATACCATGACTTTAAAATGCTGTTTGACCTAAAGTAAGGGGGAAATGGAAAGGAGAAATGAGTTTATATGGCTACGAGTTTCTAAAAAAGAGTCTGGAGGCTGGCAGAAGGATTGCCCTCATGCACAACTGAGCAGAGTCAGAGAGACAGATAAAGCAGATACAACCCCCAGATATTGGTTCCTGTGAGGGCCAAAGAGACCCATGGGAGTTATGGTCATGGCCGATGGGGTTAACTACCAGGGCAGATGGCCCCTCTTTGGAAATGGTGTTTATGTGTGATGAATCTGGACTCAGATGGGATCTCCCTTCATAAGACTTTCATGCTAATGTGCTGGAGGTGCAGTTAATGTTGGGGTTTAAGATATATTTAGGGGATTTGAATCTCTGGACTGACAATGTGATAGCCAGGTCCTGAGCCTCAACAGACTCCAGCACCTACAATCTGATCTATTGGACTTACCACACTCAGCTAAGATGGAGTTGAAGAAGGACAACCACCACACCATGGAGCCTAGAGTGATTACAACTGAAAATGGGAGGATTGCATCCAGCATCCAGGTGGAATCTGAGCCTCCTCTTGACATAGAGGTGCAATGGACACAACCAATCCAATGTCCACATAGAAGAGGTGGCATTGGATTGGGAAAAGTGGACATGGTGGACGATGGGTATGGGGAAAGGCAGGAAGAGATGAGAGGTGGAGGCGTCTTTGGGACATGGAGCTGCCCTGGATGGTGCTTCAGAGGTAATCACCGGACATTGTAAATCCTCACAGGGCCCACTGGATGGAATGGAGGAGAGTATGGGCCATGATGTGAACCATTGTCTATGAGGTGCAGAGGTGCCCAAAGATGTACTTACCAAATCCAATGGATGTGTCATGATGATGGGAACGAGTGTTGTTGGGGGGGGGGAGAGGGGGGGTGGGGGGGTGGGGTTGAATGGGACCTCACATATATTTTTTTAATGTAATATTATTACAAAGTCAATAAAATAAATAAATAAATAAATAAAAAATAAATAAATAAATAAATAAAAATAATAAAAGACCAGTGAATTTAGAAAAGCTTCATGCGGAAGCAACATCATGGAGAGCATTGAGCTGGGAGAAAAGAAACCTAAATACTAGTCCCATTTTTTTTGTACAGCCAAATGACTGGAGCATTCTGGATCTCAGTTTAATGCCTACAAAGTGAGAGTGGTCTGTAAGAATCATGGTTTTCCTGAAGAGTACTGAGGGGGAGAAAGGGAGAGGTATGTAAGACTGTACATCTTGCATCCCTGATTTTCCCTGTTTAATATATTAAAGTTTCATGGAAGTCAAAAAGATTTTTTTTAAAAAGATTTTTAATTTATTCATTATTTATCCCCTCCCCGCCTTGCAGCTTATTTTGCTGTGTGCTGTCTGTGTCCATTTGCTGTGTGTTCTTCTGTGTCTGCTTGTCTCCCTTTGTTGTGTCATCTTGCTGCGCCAGCTCACCGCAGGGCGTGATCCAGCCTCCCTTCACAAGGAGGCCCTGGGATGTGATCCCAGGGTTTCCCATATGGTAGATGGGAACCCAATTGATTGAGCCACAGCTGCTTCCCTAAAAAGCATTTTTTAAACAAAAACTATGCTGCTTTAACAGCAAAAAGGAATAGCAGTGCATGTTGATTTCCATGGGCCATTTACAAGACTTCAATTTGAAGGTACGTGAGAGAAGGGAGAGCTCTGAAGGTGGAGAAAATGCATCTTCTCAACCATTCTGCTTCTTATCTCTTTTATTGTCACAGGCCTTTGGTAGCTCTTGATGCCTGATAAGGACATTGTTTTACATTAAGTCTCCTCCTAAGGCAAAGAGAGCTATATCCTAGAGGAGGCCTTAGAAGATGGATTCAACCCTTCATGATCTACGCAAGATATATCATATTCAATCTAGTTGGATGGAAATTGCCAAATGCTGTGCCTAAAACTAGTCTCAATCTGCATTGTCCAGTTGGGTAGCCGCTAACTACATGTTATTTACATTTAAATTAATTAGAATTAAATAAAATCAGAAATTCCATTCCTTAGCTGCTATAGCCACATTTTAGGTGCTCAAGAGCCACGTGTAGCTAGTGGCTACCTGATTGGACAAAACAGATCTAGAATATTTTTATCATCACTGATAATTTACTGGACAGCACTAGAACTAGAAATCAATATGAAATTTTTAAATTTCATATTTAAAAAACTAGTTTTTTTTTAAATACAAAATAAAACAAACAACAACAACAACAAAAATAGGCACAGTTGCCCTCTGGAAGAGTCTTGAGTCCATTATGCTTCCCAGACAAAACTGGATCTCTCTCTTAAGAAATTCAGTATATAATGTGAAAATCTCCACAAGTGCTTTGTTAATCGATTAAGTATAGCTAAAAAGACCAAGAATTATTAATATCTACTAAATTCTCAGCAGAAAGTAGCAGTTGTTGATATAAGTTCCATCTTCCTTGTTAAGAACTATTTCTTTCCTCCCAGATTTTATATCCTACTGATATCCCAGCAACGTCTTGATCTTTATCATAGATAGATAGATAGATGAGAGATAGATAGGTAGAGAGATAGATAAGCAGACCATCCTCGATGGCTCATTAGTTATTGTCTCTTCATTGTGAATGTGCTTACGATACATTCATATATCTATATTTATGTCTATATCTGTATCTATCTCCCTACTTAATGAACCATCAAGACTTTTGATCACCAGCAATGAATTGAAGGAAAGACTGAGTATTTGGCTTTGTTAAAGTAGAACCCAGGCTGCCCTGGAGACCTACATATGTGAGAAATGATAGATACTGCTTTAGAGCACTACGACTTAGACAAATTAGCTCCAGGAGCTATCAATCTTTGCATCACCCCTCCCAAACTTCAAGTTCTAGGGAGAGAGTATATGATTGGGATCTAATTTGGGTTCATTGCTTATTGTTTAGTGAGGTGATGATGGGACACTTTATTTTGCGTTCCTACCAAGACTATAGCCAGTTAGATAGGGATATTTCTCAAAGAAAAATGTGTTTTTATCAGAAGAGAAAATGGGTACCGACGGTCAAAAGCAATATCGACCTAGTGTCTTTACTTCTACTTCCAGCTATGATGAAGTGGCTTACAGTAGAACGATGGTACCACTGGAAGGAAAAAAACAAAACTTAAAAAACTGATTAAAATATGTTCTCCCCCAAAAATATTTGGAGTCTTCAGAGAACTATAATGACAATCATGTCTTAAAGGACCAAGATGCTAAAAAGAACAGCTTGTTGATATCAACCCAATATGCTGCATGGCATTTTTTCCGCATAAGCATTTGTCAATTCTTAGCAAAAAGGGAGAGTCTGAGAAACAAGGCAGAGGGAAGCTGAGAGGCAAGAAAGGCATCAGAGCTTTTGGTAATTTCATGGGGATGATGAAACAAAAATTGGGAGTTTGGGGTTTCCAAGGTGGTAAGAGTTGAGAGGTTAAGAAAAGGAAGATGAAAAGAAGTTAGTCCAACATCAAGCATTTCTCCCTCGAGGCTTTTGCCAAATTCTTAAGCTGTTCAGGGCAAGAGGCTAAAAAGCAAGGCTAAAATTAATTGAAAAGCACTGAAGAGTAGAAAAGCATTTGCAGTTTGAGATATGAGGTGGGAGATTGGCCTTTGTAAGCACACGAGGCTCTCACTTGGGGCCGGGAGAGATACACCCTATGTACACGGCCAAGCCAGCAGTAGAAGTAGCCTTATGAAGACTATAACCCAGACCCAAATCAGCCCAAATATCTGACTGGAACAAAATAATCTGCTGTAGTCTAGCTGCCTTACAGAAAGTAGTGTGATTTCTCTCTAAAAGATACCATCATCTGGAGTGTCTATACTTTAGGAAGCATTTGATCTATAGCCATTCTCTTTCTGCTTTTTAATTTAACATCATTTTGTAATTATTGGCCTATGTCATTAAATACTCTAAAATTTTCAGTAGTTACTATGCTTCAGGCATGATTCCAAATACTTTCAAGCATGATCTTACTACATCCTTATAACTTTATGAGGTACAGATAAAAATTTACTCTCAAACTTATTATGTTCCAGAATGTGAAGTTAGGCATTCTAGATCTGGTTCTGGAATCTGCACTCTAAACACATACAGTCCTGTATAGTACTGCCTGTCTACTTCAGATTGTTCCAATCACACAAATTCCTTTGTGAAGTGAGGGGAGAAGGGGATAAGCCATATTTCTAATATAGAGATTTATTTTTACTGTTTTTATACCATTTATTATAATTTTAAAACTATAGATCATATTAATATTGTAGAAATACATTTTACTTTAATTCATTGTCATTTTTGTATTACAAGTATGGTTTTGTCTCTCAAAGTTTAAGCAGGGGCCTGCCTTCCTTTTGTTTATAGACTCTATCTGTGAATCAGGCTTTTAAGGCTTAGGGCCTCTGATGTGATGAGACTCAAAAATGAAGAAGTTGACTTCTAAGATGAAGATAGAGCATCACTAGAAATGAGACCAATGGAAAAATCATATTTGACAATCAAAGCCTCGACTGACACATTAATTCTCAGGGCTAAATGTATAAGTTCTTTTACATGAGGCAACACCGTTAAAATGCCTCAGCAACATAGTTAAGGGAATTAAAAAAACAACCTCATCGGACCAGAGAGTCACTACCTGGCAATCCCTAGCGACGCTTCCAGGCCACCTTTAGTCGCCGTCTGCGTTTGCTTTGTCCTTTGTGACTGTTTCACTTCCATTCTTGACACGGCCGCTGACTACCTCCTGGTGGCTGATGGTCACCTGCCTGGACTCGTGCCCGACTGCTCTATCGTCTTGTTCCCTGAATCAAGGGCCACGTTCAGGCCTTGCCCACTGCTTTCTGGTTTGAATCTTGCCCAATTGCATGTCATTTGGGGGCACACTGGAAAGAAAAATGGGCTGCCTATTAAAGGAAGTGATGTTTTCATTTCTTATTTAGAAAGTACCTCTGATTCCCCTTCAAATTCCAACGATCCTGAAAATTAGCCAAATGAACCATTCTTTTTCTTATTCTTATTCCCTTCCTTTGACATTGGAGTGAAAAAATCCCTGTATCAAAGCGGTTACCTTAGAACTAGATATTCTTAAAATTGGGTCTTCAATCTGTCTTTAAATGACACAAACTCAGGACGCTAGGAAAAGATCACTTTCAATCAGAAATGGCTTAATTTGATATTTTATTTCTCCAAAATTGATAGACCCTCACTGTAGCATAAATAGATAACACTGTCTGTGGAAGCAATTTTCCATGGGTCTCTTGTGCTTCTGCCTGTCTTTCAAGTGAGGCACTGATTAGACTCTTTCCTGGAACATCTTTTCAAGGATGCTTGTGTAGTGAACAGTCTTGAAAGGTAGAGATAGTGGTTTTTTGTTTGATTTTTCCTTTATAAAAACATCCCTTATTCAATAAACTGTTCAAAGACAGCCGCAGTGAACTTTGCGTGGTTTCCTCGCACATCAAACTCTCCACATGCAGCGCGTCATCTGGCAGAGGCTCCACGCTAGTGACGGTGCTGCCTGAACAGAATCCACGGTAACCATGTCCCTGTCTGGGTTTCTTTGTCCAAGTTGATACACAACTTTAGGGTAGACAAAGGACAGGTTTGCTTCCAGCCTGGGAAGGTAAATACGGTGCTCCTGCAGAGCAGAGGGCACGTGTGCTTACTGTCCATAATTAGTTCCCTCAACCACACGCATCCCTCTACTTGTGCAGAATTCAACTCTCCCTCTTTTTACCACCCTACAGCAATTCATGCTTGGGCAACAGCACGTGAATGCTGATGCTCTGACTCTGGCTGTTGGCAAAGAGTAATAAACGGTCCTTCCCTCTAACTCAGGAGACTAATACATTTATGAAACCGTGGCAGGCTGAAATCTCAGAACTTTCACAGTTCTTGACATTGTCCTCAGGCAAAAGTATCTGAAAGCATCTGTTATCCTGGGTAAACAGCAAAATAAACATTCCCTATTAAGCATGCATCATCCATTTGACTATTGTTACCACTAAAGAGAGTAAGGAAAAACGTAGCTCATCAGATTGGGCTGCCTCATTCTGACACAGCTTTACTCTAGATTAGTATTTGGCAAACTATAGCCAATAGACCAAAACAAGCCTGTGGCCAGTTTTTGTGCAGCTGCACAAAAAATAGTTTTCCCATTTTTAAAGGGTTGAAAAAAGAAATTAAAATAACTCAAGAATGTGTGACAGTGTTCATATATGGCTTGCAAAGCCTAAAAATTTTTTATTATTTGACCTCTTAGTGCTACTTAAACCTATATCTACATATCTATCTATCTATCTATCTATCTATCTATCTATCTATCTATCTATCTACCTACCTACCTACCTACCTATCTATACCAGAAAACAATCTCTTACATGATTTCCAAAAAGTGTCTTTCAATTCTAGCATGGCTCTGAGCAAAGGTGAGCTCCTTTCCATCACCTTGAAGGCCAGTGGCCAGGTGTTCATGTATAATAATCCACAAGGCCTAGGGGGTCGCAGAGCAGAGGATGGTGAGCCTGGGCCCAGGACCCAGTACTCCCCAAGATGGGCAAGGACCCCCTGACGTTGTGGAGTGTGCCTGTGCACCCTGAGTCAGAAGGCTGGGAGGTTGTGTCTGCCTTAGAGGGCTGGTCAGTTAATGGCAGAAGGGAAAGAATCCTTAATATATTTGATAGACACCAGATCTCCACAAGAAAGAGTGCTGGGGGTGTGGGGAGAAGGAGTGGAAAAGAACAGGAGAGAAAACAATAACAGCAGGTATTCTGGAGAGGCTTGGTCCCTTTCAGTTGCTCATGAAAAGCTGTAAACACTGGTTAGAGAAGCCCTTCCCGACCTCAGAACAGTTAGAGTACTCAGGTGAGAAAGGACCAGAAAAGTGATGGGGTTTGGGAGAAGCAGGCAGAAGCTGGAGTTGTCGACAGAGGCAGATGGAGAAAGAAACGGTGGCAGCAAAAGTGGCAGCAGCCGGGACACGTTGGAAGCTGTGGAAGAAGGTGTGAGCCACGTGGGAAGTTGAGGAGGAAAAGAGGAAACTAGAGACCCTGTAGACAAAGGTAAGGCAAATGCGGCTCTCCTTCATGCCCTCGATGGTGCCCTCCTCGGGCCAAGATACCAGAGATGGGCGAGGGCATAGTTTTCTTTCCATTGTGATCACTACCCAGGCTTCGAGTGTCCCTCCACCCCAGAAATGAATCTCACAAACATTCAGCAGCGTGAACTGAGTGAAGCACACGTGCGTTTACGTGCGTGCGGTCTCCCACTGCATCTCTCCACTGGTTCTGGAGAAGTCCTGATGGTCCTTGGCCAAAGTCCCCTGACAGTTGACAAAGCTCTGTTGAAGGTGGTTTTTCATTTTCTCTCCCTTCTTCCCCGTGCTGTAAATGACGCACACTGTTCTCATCTCCTCCTTGCACTGCCACACAGGCTCTTCCTTAGCCCTCGTTGCCCAACATCCCAATATCAAGCCATCACCTATTTATCCTTCGTATCTCAGCTCACATGGAATTTCCTAAGGGAGGCTTCTTGGACTTTTCAAACAAATTAGGACTTAGAACTTCCTGTTTCCTGCTTCTGCTGTGTGCTGCAATTTTCATTCACAATCTCACCACATTTATAATACATGTGCATTCTTTCTCTTCCCCACTAACATAAGCTCTGTGAGAGCAGGATCAAAGAGTGCTTTGTCCACTGTTGTATCCCTACAGTGTAGCACTGAGCTTGGCACATAGAATCCAGACTATGTGGGATGAGATTAACAACTAGCTCAAGGTCAAAAAGTTGCCACCTGGGTTCAGAGTCTGGCATTTTGAAAACAAGCTTTGCTCTGATTTCACGTAGTTGGTCCTGTTGAATTTAACAATACTCTGGTAGGTAAAAGTCACTTTTGCAGATGTTTTCCAGTAAGCCTACACTGGGAACCTCCAGCTTGTGAAATTTCAAGACTTGTATAAGTTGCAATGTTTAAAAAAAAAGTAAAATCAAAGCAACTGTCCCTCCACACTGAAGAAATATATCCTTTCATTTAGGGAGCAACAAGAGTTATGTTTGTGTAGTTCAGGATGAACTGTTTGCCTCTATCCTATTATCCACATTTAGAAGGGACCATGACTTTGATAAATGCCACTGAAGAGACCTGTGTTGATGACTTGATGACACTGCTCCAGATTCATAGGTCCAGACAGCATGGGCATTTAATGGTCCCATAAATATTAGGTGCTCTCTCTCCCTAGCTCTGAAAGCTCCCAAATCCATTCAGCTGAATGCTTTGCTACCTCCTTCAGAATGCTGCAGAATTTTCCAGGGATGGTTTATGGTTCATTTAAGTTCCTGCTGAAGTCCACAGGCCAGAACTGGGGGAAGGGAAGAGAAAATAAAGAGCTGTACAATAGTGCTCCGAATACTGATACACTTTGCCTACATCAGGTGAGGTCTGCTCTTTTCACTGCCTGAGTTGTTCCTGTATTGTAACAGGTACTGAAAACTATACATTAACTCTTTAATGTCCCTGGAAGACAAGAAAGCACTAAGGTCAGGATCCTATAGAAGATTTGCAAATCAGAACCTTCCCAACTGGGTGCTCCTCTTTGCAGAGGCAGATGACTTTGAATCTTGTACTCACAAGACACACAGCTATCACAAGTAATTCAGAGCAAGTGTTATCTGAGTCTACCACACAAACCTTCACAAATTCAGGGCTCTAAAAGATTTTGTTGGACCAAGTAAGTGAGTAAAAATCAGCCATGATACCATGGGATAAGCTTAGCAGATTCTTCACCAGAGCCAGGCAGGCCCTGAAAGTTCTACCCAGCTACCTAAACAGTAGATCTAATAGCTCTCCATTGTAGCCAGAATCCAAGAGCCTCCTGGGAGATCACTTATAAAAACAACAGGCTTCAAAGCCATAAGGACAATGCAGAGAAATTCTCATGCCAATACTAATGGTTTCCAGTAGACTGCCTGAAATGTAAACATGTACTTCAGAAATAAACATTGGTTCTTGAATGATAATCACCTTCTGTGTATAGAAATGATGATAGTGTTTTACAGATAAGGACTAAACTATGCTTATCTTTTTACTGAACTCATCCTGTTATCAGGTTGTCTACATCTTCCTTGATGTAGGACTATCCAGAAACTTGAAAGGAAAATATTGAGCTGAAATGCAGGGAAAACAAATAAGAAACTTAGGGGGAGAATATAAACCCTAATATTACTTCTAATTTATCATGTTACTACAAGTTCATGTTATTCAAATCTCATTGTCCCACCTTAAAGTTGATTTTCACAATATTATTTCCCTTCACAATATCAGTGTGATAATAATGTATAAAATAAGATAACAATGATAATGATTAACTACTATATATTTATATAACCCTTAAGACTTTTCCAAGAATTTCTTTGCCTGTCATTCTCTAAGTCAACTTAGGATGAAAGGGAAGTATCAAATGAATGAAGAAAAAGAAGCTTTTCTTCCCTTTTCCTTTTTCTTTTCCCCTGCATGTTAGTCATTACTTCCTTTTAGAACGCTATACTAGAGTGTTAACCATGAGCAAATCACCTGTGAGTACTGCTAATATGAATTTGTTTACTTTCTATAGAATATCTCTTCTTGTCAGAACCCACCTGTAATAGTCAGATATTGACACAATAAGTCTACATAACAAATATCCCAAACCACAGTGGTTTAAAACTACATTTTATTCTCACTCATGTATTTTTTAGTACTCTAGCATGGGCTCTATTTAGCTTAATTCCAATCTACGGTTTGGGTTCAGAACTTCTCCATATGTATAGCAGTTTGATATTATTGATGAATTCCAAAAAGAAATATTGGATTATGTTTATAATCTGATCTGTACCTGGGCATGATTGAGTTATGATTAGGGCATTGAGTTATCTGTGGGTGGGGACTCACAGATAAAAGGCATGGCAAAGAACAGACTTGAGGATTCTTAATGCTGGAGTTTTGATGTTGGAGTTTCATGCTGAAGTCTTAAGCTGGAGCACCAGGGAAAGAGAGAGAGCCATTCACCTGATAGTCTACAGCTGACCTTGTGGAGACAGGCAAAGCCTAGAGAGCCTCATAGTCTACAGCTGTCCTTCCAAGAAAACAGGAGCTGAGCCCAGAGGAACCCAGGAAGCCTGAATCCTCACAGGCATAGGCAGCCATCTTGCTCCAACATGTAAAAATAGACTGGTGAGGGCAGTAACTTATGCCTTATGGCCTGGTATCTGTGAGCTCCTACCCAAATAAATATCCTCTATAAAAACCAACCAATTTCTGGTATTTTGCATCAGTACCCTTTTGGCTGACCAATACAATATGTCTTTCGCCCTCTTTGGATCATCATTAGCTGTGGTATATTTTTCTCATGATGATGGCAGAAGCACAAAAGAGATGAACTGAAATATGTAAGGCCTCCTAAAGCTTAGGTTCAGAATAGTTATTGTCATATCTGTCTACATTCTACTAGTAAAAACAGGGCTAATGATCAATTGCAATAGCTGTGAGTAGAAAACATTCTCTGGTTCTAGTGGGGAGAACTACTAGGAAACATGGTAAACAGCATGGATATCAAGCAGGGGTGCAAATACTACATTGCTCTAAACAGGGCACAAACATTCATGGAGATGACCTGTCCTAACTCAAGGTGTGAGAGATACCGGATTAGTAAAGTCTCTGAGTAATTGTGTTTACTTGAATTGCATGATGGCCTGATTGCAACATCAACATATGAAATCCAGTGCCTTGGAAAAATACATATTTACCAGAGAAAAGAACTCCCTAGGGCATTGGATTTTGCATAGAGAAACTAATTGTTGTGAATCTCCATTGGGTAGCATCAATTGGCTCTCCTCCCTGTCCGTTGTCTTACAATATCTGGATGTTTCTAGGGTATAAATGTTGTTTCCTTTTTTGCATAAAGTGGAGCTAACTCCTGCTAGTTTGGGCCATTTGGTGGAAGGACCAGGTCCCAAATGAATCATTCTTATAAACAGCACTCATTGCATAGTAGTCCTGCTGAACAGAACAGTGCCAAAGAAGGACCAACTCCTGGCTCCTTAGATAAGTAGAAGTGAGTGATTGCAGCAAGGATAGAGGCAATGCTTCAACATCACTGATAAAATCATATGGTATCAACTCTGATATCTCCTGGCATGTGGTAAGGAGAGGCAAGAAGGAAAGACCCTACATGGCCCACAGTATCTGCTATGTGAGCTCAAGAAAAGAATGACCCTAAGTTTTCCAGTGGTTCTGAACTAAACAGTCATGTTTTCTTGCCTCCTTAACTATCCACATAGAAGAAAAACTATTGTTGCTGTAGTGGTGGTGTTTGTATGGAGGTATGTGTTCAGAACCATTGAGCACCACCCTTTTAATGCTTTCTCTTGGTTCATACCACACAAGCCCTTCCATAAAAGCAGTACAAAATATAAATTGTCATGATTCTTCACATGATCAAGAATTTACGGTAAATCCAACATTTAGTCAATGTCCCAGGGAAACTCATGACACCCTTCCCTACTTATTTAGATCTATATTTTAAACCCAGTATATCAGGGTGTCCTTTCTTGACTACCTTACTGAAGATAGCACGAGAGCCCCAGCACTCTCTATACTCTATCCTTCTTTACTTTTCTTTTTAGTGTCCATTGTCACCTGTTAGATTATACTTTCATTTGTTTTTGTTTGTTTTAGGCTTTTTAAAAAAAATTAACACCTTTATTACAAATTCACAAAAACAAAAGAACAGAAAAAAGCAGCTCAACATGTTATGGTAACATTATTCTTGAAAGTTATTTTTCAGGCACTTTTATCTCTTTTAATTCCAACTGCTAACTTAGTTGTTCCTCTAGGATTCAGAAAGATACACAGATGAACACAGATTAGTTAAATGATATAATCAAGATCTCCTTAATAGTGAAAAAAATGAAGAAAAAAAAGATGCTCAATCATATTCACATCACAAAAATCAAACCCCATATTCTTTTTTTACCTTTAGAATTAATAAAGTATCAACTTTGCTTTTGCTACAAAAACATTATAGTGTTGTTGTTAACTATAGTCCATAAATTACAATAGTTATGTTTTTCTCATGTATCACCACATTCTTAAGATCCTGTAGTAGAAGAGCATTCCTATATTTATATTATTAACCACAATCCTTTCCTGCCAAAAACATTGTTACATATTCCCAATATTATACTCCAGCTGTCCTCCAACTAACATTAATCTTCCTAGACTGCTTTTTAAGCCACAATCACATCCATAAATCAACAGGTTGTTACATTCATTATAATTTGTTATCATCAGTTCCAACCATTATCACATATTTACATTTGATCTTATTAAACATTCTACATACATTCAGCATCTTTTCCCACTTCTCATCCCACATTCCATCTCCCACCAAGCTACCCTTCAGAGTCCAACTCCGTAAGTCTACTCATTGTATTTGGTTCATATCAGTGAGATCATACAATATTTGTCCTTTTGTGCATGGTTTATTTCACTCAATAAAATATCCTCAAGGTTCCTACATGTTGCCGTGTGCTTCTCCAATTGATTTTTTTTGACAACTGAATAATACTCCATTGTATGAATACAGCACTTCTTGTTTATCCATTCATCAGTTGACTGGCACATAGTTTGTTTCCACCTTTTGGCAGTTGTGATTAATGCTGCTATGAACATCGATGTGCTAATATTTGTTTGCATCCTTGCTTTCAGTTCTTCTGAATATATACCTAGTAGCAGGATTGCTGGATCATATGGCAGTTCTATGTTTAGCTTCCTGAGGAACTGCCAGATTCTATTCCATGAGGCTGTACCATTTTAGAGTCCCACCAACAGTAGAGGAGTGTTCCTATTTCTCCACATCCTCTCCAGCACTTGAAGTTTTCTGTTCTTTTAGTAATGGTCATTCTGTATGGTGTGAGATGATAGTTCATTGTAGTTTTGATCTGCATTTCCTTAGTAGCTAATGACGTTGAACATCTTTTCATGTGTCTTTTGGTTATATGAATTTCAACTTCAGAAAAATGTCTGTTCAATTCTTTTGCCCATTTTTTAATGGGGTTGCTTGTCATTTTGTCATTAATTTGTGTGATCTCTTTATGTAACATGGAGATCAATCCCTTATCAGATATATGGATTCTGAAGATTTTTTCCCATTGAGTAGGCTGCTTTTTTACTTTCTTGACAAAGTCTTTTGAAGTGGGTTTGACAGCCTTTTCAAATATCAGTTGACCATAGATGTGAAGTTCTATTCTGAACTCTCAATCTGATTCCATTGGTCAATCTGTCTTTCTTTATGCCAGTGCCATGCTGCTTTTATCACTGTAGCTAGATAATATGCTTTAAAGTATGGACGTGCAAGGACTCCAACTTTGTTTTTTTTAAAGATTTTTTTGGCTTTTTGGAGGCCTTTACCCTTCCAGATAAATGTGATAATTGGCTTTTCTAATTCTACAAAGAGGGATATTGGAAAGTCTATCAGAATTGCATTAAATCTGTACATCAGTTTGGATAGAATTGACATCATAATGATATTTAGTCTTCTAACCCACAAACACGGAATATCTTTCCTTTTATTTAGATCATCATTTGTTTCTTTCTTTTATGTTTTACAGTTTATGAACACATGTACTTTATGTCCTTGATTAAATTTATTCCTATATATTTTATTCTTTTAGTCACTATTGTAAATAAAACTTTTTTCTGACTTTCTCCTCATATTGTTCATTAGTAGTATATAGAAATGCTATTGATTTTGCTTATAAACTTGTATGCTCCCACTTTGCTGAATTTGTCTATTCGTTCTAATAGTTTTGTTGATTTTTCAGGATTTTCTAAGTATAAAATCATATCACCAGTGAATAAGAAGTTTTACTTCTTCCTTTCCTATTTGGGTGCATTTTATTTCTTTTTCTTGCCTAATTGCTCTCTCTAGAACTTCTAGCACAATATTTAATAACAGTGGGGAGAGTGGGTATCCTTGTCTTGTTCCTGATCTCAGTGGGAAAGCTTTCAGTCTTTCACCTGAGTACAATGTTAACTGTGGGTTTTTCATATATGTACTAATCATATTGAGAAAGTTTCCTACTATTCCTATCTTTCAGAGTGTTTTTATCAAGAAAGGATACTGTATTTTGTCAAATGCCTTTTCTGCATCAATTGACATGATCATGTGATTTTTCTCCAATTTATTGAAGTGGTGTATTACACTGATTGATTTTCTTATGTTGAAGCACACTTGCATATCTAGTATAAAGTCCACTCGATTGTGATGTATAATTTTTTCAATATATTTTTTGATTCAGTTAGCAAGTATTTTGTTGAGGATTTTTGTATCCATACTCATTAAAGAAATTGGTCTATAATTTTCTTTTTTCATATCTTTATTTGACTTAGTATTTGGGTGATGTTAGCTTCATAGAATGAGTTTGGAAGCATTCCTTCCTGTTCAGTATTTTGGAAGAGTTTGAGAAGATTGGTATAGAACTTCTTTAAATGATTTGTAAAATTCACCTGTGAAGCCATAGGGTCATGGACTTTTCATTTTGGGAAGGTATTTGATGATTGTTTCCATTTCTTTACTATGATTTGTTGGGTCTTCTATTTCTTCAAAGGCCATTGTGGTTTGTTCATGTGTTTCCAGAAATTTGTCCATTACATCAGTGCTGTCTATTTTGTTAGCATACAGGCGTTCATAGTATCCTCTTATGATCTCTTTTATTTCTGCTGGGCGAGTGGGAAGGTCACCCTTCTCATTTCTGATTTTATTTATTTGTGTCTTCTCTTTTTGTTTCTTTCTTAATCAAGCTAAAGGTTTATTAATTTTGTTGATCTCAAAAAACAACCTTTTAGTTCTGTTGATTTGCTCTAATGATTTTTTTTCTCCATTTCATAAATTTCTGCTCTAATATTTATTATTTCAGTCTTTCTGCTTGCTTTGGAATTGGTTTGCTGTTCTTTTTCTAATTCCCCCAGGTGTGCAGTTAGGGTTTTGTTTTTAGCTCTTTCGTCTTTGAGACTTTGAATAATATGATAAATGAACTAGGTGTAACAGGCATTTATAGAGCAATTACACCCCAATACAGCAGGATGCACATTCTTCTCAAATGTCCATGAGTCCTTTTCCAGGATACACTGCATGTTGTGATGTAAGTCAGAACTTAATAAATTTAAAAACATTGAAATTGTACAAAACACTTTCTCTGATCATAATCAAATTAAGTAGAAAATGAATAACAGGCAGAAAAGGGAAAATCCACAAATATATGGAGATTAAACAATACTCTCTTAAATAATTAGTGTGTCAAAGAGGAAATTACAAGGAAAATCAGTAAGTACCTTGAAACAAATAAAAGTGAGAACACAACATACCAAAACTTATGGGATACAGCAAAGGCAGTGCTGAGAGGGAAATTAATAGCCCTCAGTGCTTTCATTTGTTTACTTACTTTCTCTCTGCCCTCATAAGGATTTAAGATTCAGGGGAGGAAGGATTTATGTTTTGAACTTTCCTATGTGCTCAAAGTCTTGCTCATTGCCTGGCACATAGGAGGCACTCATTATGTATCTGTTCATTAAAGGAAAGAATGAGTTAATGAAAATCAAATGAAAATGTAGCTGACATAGATGCCTTTTACACACATTTATTTTTATAAAAAATTGGTTTCTATAGCTTCTAACTTGTGTCTGTTTCCCATCTTCTTCTCCCAATAACAGTTTTGTGTATACTGGTAGAAATGGATGGCGTTGATTTAAAACACAGTTATAGATACTGAGCTCATGCTATGTTACTTATTTTAAGTAAAAAATAAATCACACCCCTTCTACCTGCACTATTTGGATTTGGAGAAATATTAAATTTTCTTGATTATTTAAGGAAAATAATGAAATTCATTTTCCATTTATAACAACAAAAATTGTTAATGAATGTTTAGTAATTTTAGAACTTTGAAATGATGATGGATCCAAGAAAATAAAAATATTCTAATATGAAATAATGATGAAAATAATCAGAAAATTCTTGAAAGGATGATGCAATTGGTGAATTCCTTAACCAAAGACTAATTGCTCTGTCCTCACTAAATGGCTAAACCTTGTTATTAACAATGCTAAGTATTGTTGAAGTTCCAGGGAAGAAAGAGAAGAAATAAAGGAGAAGGGGAAATTATCCTGGAAGGCTGGAAATGCTCAAATTTAAATAGCAGAGTGGTTTGGAAACTTTTTGTGGAAGGACAATATAAGCTTTACATGTTTCATTCCTGCTAATGACAGGCACCATTGAGCTTGGATGGTGCTTCATGAAAGGCATACAAGTAGTACAGGAGAATTGGCTATATGGTTTATACTAAGCTTTCCTTAACTGAAATTAACATTAGAAAGAAATAAAAAGATTGTGGTTGTTGCTTGCATACAGCAAACTGAGTCTGGTTTTTAGACTTTATCCTATATAGTCTATTTTTTGTTTTGTTTTCAGTCAAAAAGAAAAAATCAAATATAAGAAGTTTGTGCCAAAAATAAAATAGAATAAAAGAGCTTTGTACATGCTGGGAAATGGGAAGCATAGGAAAATGTTACAGAATAAACATAATACATGATCATTTGTATTGTATACACTGTTTACAAAGACAGCTTCTCAAATTTGAAGTAAAAAAAAATGTGTAAAAATCATATTGTTTTATATTGCATACAGTTATTTATGCTTAGTCCTCTGTAAAAAGCTTGGGTTTAAATTTTTCTAACTAAAAAGGTAGATATTTATAGCTGAATATATTGTACAGATATTCAGAAAACAAGTTTTAATATTTCTAAGTGATGTAAAAGGAAAAATTTAAAAGCCAATTAAAAAACTGATGCTAAAAATGGTAACAATGTAAGAAAACTGTGTGGCTTTTTCATGTAACTGATTTCTAAGTGTAGTCTACTTACTGAATACTTTTACAAAGCTGATGTCAATTGTGATACCATTGGTAAAATGCTTTCTTATCAGCCATCAGTTAATTAAGAGTTGCATTCCAATTTAAGTAAAGGTCAATGGTCTTTGTAGAAACTATCATAGAACATTGTGAAGAAATAAATCTTTAATGATTAGCAAACACAACTTCCCATCTTTGAAGAGAATTGCAAATATTATTGCATCTTTACTGTTACAAGATTAGAAGTGTTACCTGATGCCTGCCGGAAGGATCAAAGGAGGCTTAGGGAAAACTGTGACCTGGTGTTAGGGTTTCAGAAGTGTTTGGTGATGACGAAACATGTGTAGGCTTTGAAGCAATGCCTGTTCAAATTATACCAGCACTACTTCTCTTCACACTCCATCAACAGATAGAAATAGCAAGACAAAAGAGTGGGTACGAGCTGATGAGAAGGTTGTCATGGTATGGTGATATCACATTCAAATATCTGTCTTGTTTTTCTCCATGATTAGCACAAGGAACAATGACAATGATGAAACAGAAATTTCTCTTGAAGGTTGAAAAAAAAAAAAAAAGAAAGAATTGACTTCAGGCTTTAATTCACTAATTGATTTTGCAGGAAAACAGCCACACAGGTCAAGTCACTGATGGCATCTTCTCCACCCTTAAGAGAAAGAGTTAAGTTGGCCGAAACAAGCAGGCTTATTTTCATTCAAGAGCTATTCATTGAGAACTTTATCAGCCAGGCATTTGCCTGGACAAAGGAATGAATATAACAGGGGAAAATAGCAACAAATCCCACAAGATAAAGTAGGAGCGAAGTTCCAGCTTGAAGAGTTCAGGGAAGGATTCATGCAGGGGGATAGCATTTGAAAGATGAGCAAGGACTGAAAATTCACTGTAAAGGGAACAGCATTCTACATTAAAGAAAGCGTAAGTGAGGAAGATCCACAGCCCTGAAGCACAGCAAGAGGGAAGGGCGCCTAAAGAGAAGTGTTGGAGAAAAGGGGCCAGACCAGAAGAGCCTCATAGAGCAGGCTGAAGAGTTGTTATTTTTTTTTAACAGTATGCTGTTTTTATTAGTGGTATAATAAATATCAATTAAGAATTTCTAAGATTCCTAAAAAACATTTTTCAAAACAATATGAAATTTTCTTATGTTCTTTTTTTTCCAGTTGCATAATCTATTGATTTTTTTTCTTCTTTATTTTCTTTTAAATGCTACATTAAAAAAATATGAGGTCTTCATATACCCCCCACCCCCTCACCCCACTCCTCCCACATCAACAACCTCTTTCATCATTGTGGCACATCCACTGCACCTGGGTGAATACATTTTGGAGCACTGCTGCACCACAGGGACAGCGGTCCACATTGTAGTCTACACTCTTCCCCAGTGCACCCAGTGGGCCATGGCAGGACACACAATGTGCAGCATCTGTCCCTGCAGCACCACCCAGGACAACTCCAAATCCTGAAAATGCCCCACATCATATCTCTTCTTCTCTCTCGCTACAATCAGCAGCTACTGTGACCACTTTCTCCACGTCAATGCTACAATTTCTTCCATTACTAACCACAATAGTTCCACAGCAGAACACCAGTAAGTCCACTCTATCCATAAAGAGTTGTTCTTTATTGTGCATTGGCAGAGGGGGAGGGCACTGATCAGGGAGCGACATGTCCAGAGCCCTGCTTTAGGAAGATTTACCTGGCAACAGTGGATGAGATTCTCTGGAGGCAGTAGAAACTAGCTGTAGGAAGATTAATCAGGCAGCACTTTGCAAAGGTCGAGATAAGAGATCATGAGGAACTGAGTTGGGCTGGGGACCCTGGAAATGGAGGTTGGAAATGAAAGCGAGAAGTATTTTAGTGCCAAGTCTTGTCAGATCCCTAACTGAGCAGGTGTGGAAAACAAGGTGAGGTAGGGATGAAAATCTATATGAGATGGTTCAGCCTGTCAAGACAGTGGCTTTGGCAGAAATAAGGATGGATGTTTGGGAAGGAAGATGATAACATTCACTTTGAACACGTAGAGTTTGAGGGCTCAGCAAAAAGACATTCAGACTGAGATTCCTACCAGAGTTGAAAATACTGCCCTAAAGCTCAGCAGAGAGTTCAGGGTTAAAGACAGACGGAAACTGGAAACATTTTTCCTCCTCTTCTTCGAGAAATCAAGTTCCAGAGTATTTTTCTGGCCCAAGTGCCTAATCAACATTATTTTCCACCTCATTCGTAACTGGATATAGCTCAATTGCCAGTGGCCACTGTGATGAGCCAAAAGCATCATGAAAAATTTGTGTGCTGTCTTCACTCGACAGGAGAGTGTGCAGTACCTTTTAGAAAAGTCTTCGTGAAAAAATTGTGTTTTTCCAGCACGAGGTCTCTGGGGTTGTCGAGCTTCAGATATCTGAAATAGTTCACCCTGATGATAAGGAAAAATTGAGGTCCCACTCTATTCTGCTTTACTCCACAGAACTTGTCTGAGTTTTCAGCAGAGTGGTGTAGTAAATATTTGTGGGTTGACTGATCCCTGCCTCCTGTTTCTGATGGGGAGAAGGGCAATACGAGTTAGGGGTGGAGGCTGTCGTGTGCTTCAGGAGAGACTGTGCCCTCTAGGAAGAGAGGAGTCTGCAAATCCCCATGGATGGCACAGCCCAAAGACAGAAGTCCCCCTGGAGCCAGGTTGCCACAGTGGAGGCTCTGAACTCCCCGTAGTCCTCCTTCCACTAACAACTAACCACTGGCATCTCTCAAGGGCACACAGTTCAATGCTTCTCTTTGGGTTTTCTCACTAGTATGAAGTCCAGGATCTGATTTTAGTCCCTCAGCATCTGAGGAAATGTCCGTCCCTCCCTTTTCTCCCTGCTGCACGACAGCCAGTCTCACCTGCCATCAGTCTCACACACACACTGCACCCCTCCCCACCTGAGCTCTCCTCCACTTGATCTCAACACCCCTCAGAGCTTTCTCACATTTCAAATATTGCAGCGCTGAGGTCATCTGGCTTCTAGGAACTGAAATGTTGCATTGGGCCTGAGTGACTCTCTGAGCAAACCTGTTTCTGCAGCGACTCTAGGTTTCTGGTTGCATAATCTAAGAGTCAAGATTTTACGGGTAGCAGCATTCTGCTGCAGCCCTCCATCCTTTTGCTCTGCTCAAGGAGTGCAAAGTCTATATACAGAGTAAGGTTGGTTTAGCTGCCTGTCTAAATTTCTCCATGCACACCAAGCAGCTGGCTGAATGCATGTTGGGCAGTGGCAGAGGTGATGGACAGAAGCACAGACCATGGCCAAGGAAGCAGGGGGCAGGGGCCAGGGAGAAGGACTGAGAGGGTTCTTTATTTCTATCAGCCTGAGTAGGAAACGATGGCTCTGCACAATGTTCTTTCTTCCTAGCCTTGCACTCAGTAGTAGAAAAAGAAAGAGAAAAACAAGTCTCAACTAAAAGGGTCATTAAAATTCTGTCTTTTTCCACGCAGGGGTGTCCCCTGTGTAGGGGAGCCCCATGTGCAAGGAGTGCGCCCTGTAAGGAGAGCCACCCAGTGCGAAAGAAGTGCAGCCTGCCCAAGAATGGTGCCGTATACACGGAGAGCTGACACAGCAAGAGGACGCAACAAAAAGAAACACAGATTCCCAGTGCCGCTGATAAGGATAGAAGCGGTCACAGAAGAGCACACAGCGAATGGACACAGAGAGCAGACAAGTGGCGGGAGGGGGGGGGGTGAGAAGGGGAGAGAAATAAATTTTTAAAAATTTAAAAAATTAAAAAATTCTGTATTTTGGACAAAGTCTGGGGAGAATGTCCTACAAATTGCAGCTGGATCCACTAGTGGTGAAAATTCTAGACTGGATTCAGATAGGGATAAATTTAAATCTGCCACTAAATGGCTGTTTTATAATGGACAAGTTAACTAAACTTCACAGGTCATAAACTCTGGACCACCAACCAGTCTTTTTCCTGCTTTCTGTATTTGCTTGATTATAAATAATAAGTATGGTTCTCTTGCTTCATTTTACTTATGACATGTCAAACATGCAGAAAATATCATGTGCACTTATATACCCATGATGAAGATATGAAGATTTAATAAATTTTACATTTTTGCTATATTTATTTCATTTTCTACTTCTTTTTATTCCCCTACATCTTTTTATCCTCTCTTTGTAAATGAAATAAAATATCAAATACAACTCAAAACTTTGTTCTCTATCTTTTTCCTGTCCTTTACACCTGGAAGAAACCATTATCCTAAGATTGATAAACATCATTTCCTTGAATTTTTTTAAAAAACAACTTACAACATAACATATATTTTTGTAAATAAAATATAGCATTTACATGAATGTACTATTACCACATGTATCCTTTGACAAATTTCTTTTTCCATTCATTACTGTAGTTCAGTTTGACAAATTTCTTTTTCCATTCAATATTGTAGTTTGAATTTGAATTCCAGTTACATACATGCTTTGAATATGCCACAGTTTATTTCTTTTTCTACAGCTTTGAACATTTCCCACTGCCTCCTCACATTTATATGATAGTTTTCCATAGCCTAAAGCATAGGTATATGTCTTCAATTTTCCTAAATATATAAAATTGCTCTCTAAGGTGGGTGTAGGAATTTATATTCCCTCCAGCATTGAATGGGTGTTCTCATTTTCCTACGTTTTTATTAACTTTTACAATTATCAGACTTTAAATATTTTGCCAATTTTGTGGGAATAAAATATTATCTTTACATTGTCAATACTCATTTCATAGTTTATAATAGATTTGAGAAATTTTTGATATATTTATTGATAATTTATGCACTCTCATTTGTAAATGGCCTGTTCATGTCCATTGCACACTTGCAGTGAATGAATACTTATTGATTTGTAGGAGTTATGTAAAGTTAGTTATATACATTGCAAATATCTCTTATCTATAACTTGTCTTTTTTCTCAGTTTATATAAATGTTTAAAATTTCAAAATATTCATATATATCAATATTCTTCTATAGTTTCTGCTTTTTGTGTATTGTTTAACAAATTCTTCCTTAGTGCCAAAATGAGAATATTTTTCTATATTTTCTTTTAAAGCTTTCAAAGTTCTCATTATTTACATATAGATGTTTAATAATTTGAAATTGTGCCTGTGTGTATATGTGTGTGTGTGATACAGGGAATTAATGTGCTTCATTTCCACTTAGATAACTAACCACTTCAGGGTCATTTTTTAAACCAGTCCAGTCTTTCCCCTCTATTTTTAATACCCCTTTATTGTGTATCATGTTCCCATTCAGTCACGGTCTACTTTTAGAGTCTATTTTTCTTTTGAACTGAGACTGTGCTTTTAATATTCTTGTTAAATCTGATGGCTTTATAAATGATACCGATATTGGACAGTGTCAATTCCACCTTATTATTCTTTCATTCTTCTTCAAACTTCTTTTTTCTTTATTGACTCTTTATTTTATCATACGAACTTTAGGATCATCTTGTCAAGTTGTGTCCATAATTTTGTTTTGATTTTTGTTATATTCATACTGAATTTATTGGTTAATTTGGAGATAATCTCCATCTTCATGACAGTGAGCCTTCTCATCCATTATTATAGCTTATTTTTCCATTTACTCTAGGTCTTCTTTTGTGTACTTCAATAAATTACCTAGGCTTACTCTGTAAAATAAAACATCTTTTGTTAGATTTATCCCTATGTTCCTTGTAGCTTTGTTGCTACTGTAAGATATATTTTAAGTATATTATTTGCCTTAACATTAAACAATTTTTTGCTAATGTGTATGGATTTTATTAAAACATCTTGTTTCAGCAACTTTGATTATTCTAATAATTTGTATATAGATGTTATTGAATGGTTCATTAAAATAATAGCATGTAAAAGCAATATTTATGTTCCTTATTTTCCAGTTCTTTTAGATGTACTCCTTTTTCTTATGTTATTGCACTGGCTAGAATCTCAAATACATTGTTGAATAGAAGCATCAATAATGGTCATCCTTTCATTGTTCCCTGGCTTTAAGGAGAATATATCTAACATACAAACATTATAAGATTATATAGTTAGATGCTATTAAGTCAAATTATGTTGTTAAAAGGAATTTGAACAAATGGCTGAATCAATATATAAATTCCTTTTTAAAAACAGGTTGATATTATTCTTTTTATTCTTTAATGTGTTGAAGTTGTAAGCTATGTAAATTAAATGTTTTCCTTAGATGAACTAAATCTGTTATTATGTATTATCTTTCCTTGTTTTCTTATTGCTGCATTCTGTTTACTATGCATTTATATTTACCCCATTTGTATAAATGACAATCACTTTCAATTGTTCATTCTTGAAATGATGTTGACCAATTTTATTATCAGTAATGTATCTGGGGAGAAAATATTTGGTAACCATATATTTGATAGGAGCCTAATATCCAACACATATAAAGAAATCCTATATCTCAAAAATAAAAAGACAAACAATGCATTTAAAAAATGGGCAAGTGAGTTGAACAGACACTTCTCCAAAGAAGAAATACAAATGGATAAAAAGCACATGAAAAGATGCTCAGCATCACTAGCTATGAGGGAAACACAGATCACAACTACAATGAGATACCATCTTACACCCATTAGACTGGTTGTCATTAAAAAAACAGAGGAATACAAGTGTCAGAGAGGATGTAGAGGAATGGGAACCCTCATCCACTGCTGGTGGGAATGTAGAAGGATCCAGCCATTGTGGAGGAAAGCTTGACAGTCCCTCAAAAAACTAGCTATAGATTTGCCTTATGACCCAGCAATTCCACTGCTGGGTCTATACCCAGAAGAACTGAAAACAAGGACATGAACCAATACATGCACACCAGTGTTCATAGCAGCATTATTCACTATTGTCAAAAGTTGGAATCAACCCAAACGCCCAACAACAGATGAATGGATAAACAAAATATGGTATATACACACAATAAATACTACTCAGCTGAAAGAAGGAATACAACACTAACACACAGGATAACATGGAGGGATTTTAAGGACCTTATGTTGAGTGAAGCAAGCCAGGCATTTAAGGACAAATATTGCATGACCTCTCTGATATGAATTAAGCAAATTGAGCTGACTCAGAGAGCTAGAGTTTGGAAGATAAGTTTACAGGAATAGAAAGGGAGAAGAAGATTGTAAGTCAACACCCATGTGGGCGAAATCTATGATAAGGTGGAAGTGAGTATTTGTGCAGTGAAGGGATATGACAGGGATGTAGGGATACTACTGACCACAGCAGTGCAAACTTGACAGGGGCTAAGGTGGGGAGGGTAGGTTAGATGGTCCATGAAACTGGGGGGAGGGTTGGGGAAGAGAGCAGATGAACACTGGAGATTGGTGGGTACATGGTTGAAACGACAATGTTGAGAAAGCTTTTTTTTTTGGCAATATGACAAGGAAGGGTTAGTGGTTTATGGTGTTGGATGGGGGGCATTTGGAACAGGGCACACCTGGGGCAGTCTTCTAGAGAATGTGTGAGTGATCATTTTGTCATATGTTGTATTAGAGGGTGGAGATCCACCTAATAAGCAGGAAGGAGTTGACTTTCACCCTTTGGAGGTCAGATACATTCTCAAACAGAGGGAAGGGTGTCTCTTGAGAGCATGCGCAGTTCCTAATAGGGGAGGACAGACTAGTGTGTCAAGGCTTCAGCATTGTTGCAAGTATCTATGAATCTTGTCCTTCATTCAAGGAGTGAAGCCTGATGGTCGCCATGGGCCCCAGTGGAAGGGAGTGGGAGGAATAGAACAGAATGGAAGAGGGGATATTTAGGGGACAATGGAAGTGTTCTGCATCAACTTGCTAGGATGGATACAGGCCATGTTAAATTTCATCAAAAATTTATAAAAGCGTATGGTCTAAAATGTAACCCATAAGGTAAACCATTGACCATGGTTAGTAGCTGTGTTTCAATATTTGCACATCAGTTGTAACAAAAGTACCATCCACATGTAAAAAGGTTATTAATATGGAAAGGTGGAAAAGGGGGACACTGTTGGGTATATGGGAGTCCCCTATATTCTGTGTGTGAATTTACTGTGACCTAAAACTTCTGTGAAGTCAAAATAAAACAAGTTGAAACACTGGGGAGGACTTGGAAGAAGACATTACTGGACATACGGAACAACAGATATTACAGTGATGAAAGGCAAAATGTAAAAAAAAAAAATTTAATTATTTTTCATTATTTTTTAATTTTTATTTTAGTTTTAATTTTTCTAAATCATTATGTATTTTATTTCCTATGTTTAAACCTATCATTATTGTTTCATTTTCTCATTCATTGTATTTGGTGATATTCTTGGTTTATTTTTAAGAAGTTTTGGATCACAGAAGGGTTACAACTATGGCAGGGGAGAATCATTGGTGTGGGGTGTCAGTGATGGAGGATACATGAGAGGAAGTTCAGCTGGGCATACATTTAAGGTATATAAATATGTTCTAATTTTCATGTGGCATTGCCACAGTGGGTAGAGATTCACACAACTGAAAGAATATTGATTCCCCCTTTTGGGGAGCACTGCCACATTCTCTAATGGAACAGCAACAATCTCCCAAGTACAGAGGCAATGACTGGTGAAGAAGGATGGTCCATTGATGGGACCTTTGATATTGATGACCATGCTTATGAGCTTTTGTGCTTGAAATTGCAACTTAGCCTAGTGTTGGAGGGTGCCTTAAGAGTTACCTCAGAGCCTCCACATTGCTCAAATGTGACCCCCCTCTAAGCCAAATGCAGCATGTAAATGCATTACTGTCCCCTCTGTGTGGGACATGACTCCCAGGGATGAATCTCCCTTGGCACTGAGGGATTACTATCAAGCACCAGCTAGTGATGCAACTGGAAAAAGACCTTAAATAAAAGGAGGGAAAAGTAAAGACAAATGAGTTTATATAGCTAAGAGGCTTCAAAGTGAGTCAGGAGGTCATCAGAGAGGCAACACTTATGCACGTCTCATCAGGATCTCATAGACTGCCAAAGTAGATACTACCCCAAATGGTGGGTCTCCTGAGGGCTCTGGAGACACACAGGTCTTACAGTCATGGCAGATAGTTCCAGGGTTTGGTGCATTGCCAGTGAGTCCTGCTTTGGAGTTTTGCTCTTGAGTATGATAGAGTTTGACTCAGATGTAACATCTCTACACATGTCTCTTCTGTTCCTTTTATTCAAACCTATAGTTGGTGGTGGAGTTGGTAGGTATATGTCTAAGAGACTTGAGACTCCGAGCTGTCCATATGCCAGATGGGCCCTAAAGCTCAGTGGAGTCACCACACCTACTCTCCAGTTCATTGGACTCACCCAGGATAACTAACAAGGAGGTGAGAATGGGCAACCACTACACCAAGGAACCAAAAGAGTCTATAGCTGCAAGCAAGAAAGTCCCATCCATCAGTCACATGGGATCAAAGTCCTCTCGCAATTAGAGGTGGAGTGGGCATCACCATCCCAGAATCCTCAGGATTGGGGAATAAAATATGGACTAGAGTGAACTTACTGGTATTCTACTATAGACTTACCGTGATTCTAGCAATGGAAGAAATTATATCATTGATGTGGAAACAGTGATCACTGGAGGTGCTGAAGGCAGGAAGAGGGAAAAACAAGTGTAATGTGGGGGCATTTTCAGGACTTGGAATTGTCCTGAATGACATTGCAAAGACAGATATAGGCCGTTATACATCCTACCATAACTTACAGAATTGAGGGGGAGAAAGTGTAAACTACAATGTAAACTCTAATCCATGCCTAGTGGCAATGCTTCAAAATGTGTTCATAAATTACAATGACTGTACCACACTAATGAAAGAATTTGTTAATGAGGTGAAAAGTGGGAGATGTAGGGAGTGGGGCATATGGGAATCTCTAATTTTTTTTTTAATGTGACATTTTATGTAATATAAGTATCTTAAAAAAAATAAAAATAAAAAAGCAATATACCTGCTTCATAAACTATATTAGAAAGCTTTCCTAATTTTTCTATTTTCTGGAAAAGTTGTTGATGATTCAGATACTTTTCTCTGAAGTTTTGCTAAACTTGCTTATAAAGTCAGAAGGTTTTTTTTTTGTTGCTCTTTTGTTTGCTTGCTTGCTTTTTAAGATAATTGATTTTATGTAATGTTTACTTTATCTAAAGGTTATAAGATTTTTTGGATTTTTCTAGTTTTGTTGAGTATGTTTTGAGAAATCTCAGAAAAGTATGTTTCCTTTAATATTTCAGATTTCTTATAATGTTGTTTATAGTGTTCATTTTTAATAAAAACTCTTGTATCCTTGGTTAAGTCTCTTTAGAAAATTTCCTTGTATTACTTATTTATGCCTTCTGTCCTTTTTCCTTGTTTTGTACTGTCAAAGCTTATTTTATTATTTGCAAATAACAGATTTTAGTTTTATTTATTTTCTTTATTTTTTTCTTTATATGTTTTAGTAGTCTAATCTTAACATTATTATATCTTTCATTCTACTTTTGTATTTCTGTTATTTTATTTTTAAGTTCTTAACTTGGAAAGCTTTTCATTAATTTTCAATTTTTTACTTTTAAATTTAGTTGAAAGGCTCTAAATTTTTCTCTAAGTAATATTTTAGCTACATCACATACAATTTGATATGCTATAATTATAGTTTTCACTTACAGATATTTTCTAATTTATATTTTGATTTTTCCCTTTATCCCATGAGTTATTTTAATGTTATAAAATGGAGGTGTCAATTTCTATTTAGTATTTATGTCTATTTAATTCCATAGTAATAAGAACACATAGTACCAATTTTGGAGAGTTTATTGAATTTACACGAATCCGTTATTTAAGCTGAAACCAGTTTAAGATGCAGAGACACACTCTGCCTCATGCAGATTTTTACATAAACTGCATTTTGCTGACATGCTACCTTTGGGAAATCAGATCTAAATCTCTAGCTTTATTTTTAATTGCAAATTCCAAATATTCTAAATTTTGAAGGAGAAAAAAAAATTTTCAACCCACGAAAATTGAAATGTCAGTATCATAAAGCTTCATACTAAGCCCCAGTTACTTTAAAAGCTAAAAAAAAAAAAATGCTCATCTTTTGGAATATTTTTTATAGGTATTGTTCTACTCCATGCTAATGGTAGTGGAGTTGTCCCACATTCGTGGCAGCCAAAGGGGCTGAGAGAGTGCCCCTGCTCAAAACAACTTTAAAATAAACATTCTGTGGTAAAGTTTTGACATCTTAGAATGTGTCTATTAGACAGTGGTGAGTTATAGTTTAATTGGCAACCCCCCATCTCTTCAGTGATATATAAAATAATGGTGGAACTTAGATAAAATATATGGTATTTCGTACCCCTGGAATTCCACTATGTAGGATTCCGTCCCTCATCCTTCAGGCTCCTATGCTAATCTGGGATCGCGCCGAGTCACTTAGCCCAGGGGAGCCTCACATGCTCGCTCTACCGGGTTGCTGTGGGGTGAACAGTGGACGTGTCTAAATCACTCAGGAGTCTATCTGGGCGCCAGTGCGCATGCACCAGAGCCCAGCAGGCAGACGCCCCAAGAGCACCTGAGAGCCTTGGGACAGCGATGCCCTGGGACGTCAAGTGTCAAGAAGTGAGAAGAGAACATCTTAACGTGGGGAGAAGCTGAAAAAGGGAGTGCACGTAGTAGAAAATGCAGGCATAAACTGATTTAAACCATTCCTGAGGAGATCCCATCCCTCTAAGCCCTGCTCCCCCAACTCCGCCCACATTTACTATCTGCACAGCCGGGCAGTTCCCCTTGAAAGCTTGATAAGAGCAGTCGCAGGAGTCCTAACAATTACTATTCTTGCCAATATTTACAGTCAAAGTCTTTTCAAGTGCTCTTATCAAACCTGCAGTGCTGTGGAACACTTACTGCTGACAAGGCCAAAATTACAATGTGATTCTTTTATTTATTCCTCAGTGGAAGTACAGGACTAATATTCAAATGGAAAGATCTAAACCCTTCAGCTACAGCTCCTTATAGAGCAGCGCCTGCGCGCCTGTGCCTTCCTTCTCAACCTCGCGTCACCCTGTCCCTGTCAGGACTTTTTGCCCCACACTGAAACCGCAGTAGCCCAGGCCCCTCCCCGCCTGGCCATCTCTGTGAGCACCCCCGCACACCTGGGGTCTTCCCTGGCTCTCTGCTCATTATTGGAGGAATGTCATTTTCCCTGTTTTCTACTTGTTTACATTCGAATCGTTTTCCAAAGTTCCAAGAAAAAAAAAAAACTCTCCTGTTGTTTTTTTTTATCAGAATGTTTATCCAACACTTTACCTTGTCCAGTGTTTTGACCAGTGCTGGGGAGACAGTGATAAATAAGACCCAATTCCTGTCCTCAGGGATCCAAGTCTACTGGAAGAGACAAATCAGGAAACAGGTAAATTTAATAAAATACATAAATGCAAGTAAAACAGTATTTACAAAAAAACTAAAAAAAATATATAGATGAAGAAAGCCATAGGGTAATGGGAATGAGCCCAGAATTACTGAATCAGGACCTCCTAAGACATGGCAGCTGGTTTCGGAATCCCTGAATAGGGGATGGCTTAGAGAGGGAAAATGTGTTAGAAAATGATTAGGTTAAGAATGGAGATATTTGATGAAGCCCTTGAAGAAGGAAAGAAAGGTCAGATTCAGAAACTTGCCAACCATACTCCAAGACAGGTCAAGAAAACTTCTTCAGGCTTCCATAATGTCCTGTCATATTCTTTCCTTCATTCTACTTTTTGTTTGTTCATTCTTTCATCCAAAAACTGTTTACTTAAAATATTTATCATTAGGCAATCTTCCAGGCACTGGAAATATAACAGAAAATAAAATAGACAAGGACATGAAAAGAAGTAAATCCAAGAGACAAGATAATTTCCGATAATCCTAAAATCTGTGAAGAAATTAAAACACGGTGGTGCAATAGAGCCTGATGGAAAAGATCTCTCCAAGGAAGTAATATTTGAGATGAAACCTAAATAGCAAAAGGCATTAGCCATAAGATCTCTGTGAAAGGAGTAAGGGAGAGTAAACCAGAGGCCAGTGAACTAGGATAGAGTGGTAAGAGATGAGCTTGGGAGATGGACAAGCCCTAAATTTTTTAGGGACTAACACTCATAGAAAGTGAGAAAAGTGTGGCAACCCTGAATTTCATTCTAAATACTGTTACAGTATAAAATTTTCAAAAGATCAAATTATGACTCTCCTACAGGAGGACAACGGCATGATTTGATTTCCATTTTGAAAAGATAACCTTGGCTGTATTTTCTCTTACTATTTTACCAGTTGTTTTGTCACTGAATGATATCTCATTTTCTCCCTGGACAGCTTCTTAAAAGCAGATTCTTTCTCATCATGTCTCCAGTCCTACCATAGCACCCGGCAAAATGGTGGATAGTCCTCCAATGTTTGTAACGTGAATGAGGACTCACATGGACTTGGTGGCTGAGATGATGTGGCATTCGGGGGAGCAGAATTCCGAGTGTCTGGAGTGAAACATTAGGTGAATCTAATGCGACTTACAGAATAAGAGAGCATAGGATTTGATCCATCTTGAGTTGATTTTTGTATAAGGTGTGAGATGGTAATCCTCTTTCTTTCTTTTGCATGTGGATATCCGGTTCTCCAAGCACCATTTGTTGACGAGGCCCCTCTCTCCCAGTTGAGTGGGCTTGGTGGTCTTGTTGAATATCAGGATTTGAAGAAGACTTTGGAGAGAAGAGAATAAATACTGCCTCTTTTTATTTTTTTTTTTCCAGCTTTCTTCTTGCATTCTTTTTTCTTCTTCTTCTTCTTCTTTACCTTTTTTAAAATGTTACATTCAAAAAACATGAGGTCTCACACCATGGAGCCTAGAGTGCCTACAACTGAAAGCGGGAGGATTGCATCCAGTACCCATGTGGAATCTGAGCCTCCTCTTGACATAGAGGTGCAATGGACACAACCAATCCAATGTCCACAGAGAAGAGGTGGCATTGGAGTGGGAAAAGTGGACATGGTGGACGATGGGTATGGGGAAAGGCAGAAAGAGATGAGAGGTGGAGGCGTCTTTGGGACATGGAGCTGCCCTGGATGGTGCTTCAGGGGCAATCACCGGACATTGTAAATCCTCACAGGGCTCACTGGATGGAATGGGGGAGAGTATGGGCCATGATGTGGGCCACTGACCATGAGGTGCAGAGGTGCCCAGAGATGTACTTACCAAATGCAATGGATATGTCATGATGATGGGAATGAGTGTTGCTGGGGGGGGGGGGGGGGGAGTGGTGGGGGGGGGGGTGGGGTTGAATGGGTTCTCATATATATTTTTTAATGTAATATTTTTACAGAATAAATAAAATAAATAAATAAATAAATTTAAAAAAACAAAACAAAACATGAGGTCTCCATATACCCCCCATCTCACCCACCCCACCCCTCCCACATCGACAACCTCTTCCATCATCTCTGCACATCCTCTCTTTAAATCTCTCCTTGACGCCTCTGTGAGAAACTGCCTAGATCTTAACAAGCCTTGCCCTCAGGGCCACAGCTAGAATACCTTTCCCATCCTGCCTCATGAGTAGGTGTGGTTCTGTGATGGAGTTCTGGCCAAGCGGTGGTGCTCAGTGCCACTTCCAGCAGTGGCTCAGCCAGTCCTCTGGTACATAACACACTTCCTTTTTCCTCTTCCACTGGTTATACCTAGCAGGTGATTTTGGATGAGTCAGTTACGTCTCCTTTAGTTTCTGTGTCATTATCCATAAATCGAGGTCAATATCATCAGCCTCACTTAATGATTTTAAGAATTTCGGGACTTGGAGATGTCCTGAGTGGTGCTGCAGGGACAATTGCCAGACACTGTATGTCCTCCCATGGCCCACTGGATGGAACGTGGGAGAGTGTGGGCTATGGTGAGGACCACAGGCCATGGGGTGCAGCGATGCCCAGAGATGTACTCACCAGATGCAATGGATGTGTCATGATGATGGGGGAGAGTGTTGCTGTGGGGGGAGTGGTGGGGTGGGGGCGGTGGGGGTGAATGGGGACCTCATATTTTTTGAATGTAATATTTTTTAAAAAATGAATAAATTTTAAAAAAGTAAAAAAAGTAAAAAAAAAAAAAATGAAATAAACAATGTAATGTCTTAAGCCCAGTAACTGACACATAGTAGGTCCTCAAAACATTTTAGTGCCCCTCCCTCCTTTGCTTTTATTTAAGGTAAACAAAAATTCAGAAAAGTTTTTTACATGATTTTATTTGGAAAAAGTCTGTGATGCAAAAGTGTTTTAAAGTATATTTGCATACGGTTGTGACTCTATAAATGTACATATGGATATGAGATTTTTTAAAAGTATAGAAGACTAAACCAAACATCTAAAATGAATTTTTTGTTTTTGTTACATTATTTAATTTGCCGCAAAAGTCACCAAAGCATAAATGGCTTCTGTAGTTTAAAAAGAAAAATTCGGGAGAAGGGCAAGATGGCGGCTGAGTGAACATCCCTGTTAGGGTCTTCTGCAGGGAATCGGCTGGGCGGCGTTGGAGACTCTTTGGGACCGGATTGTTTCGGGATTTTTGCTGGTCCGGAGGTGTCTGGACATCGATTTGGAGGGAAGGTAACAGAGAGGATTCGTCTGTGAAAGATACACGGAGATCCCAGCTACCTGTAGAGGATTCCCTCCTTGGGTAGGCGGAAACGAGGCATCTAGCCCCGCTCGGTGGGGCTGAGCCAGGTCGGGCCGCAGCGGCGGACGCCGGAGCCAGGCCAGGCTGCGCCGGCGGCGAGCGGGGCCGGGCGGGGCCGGGCGGGGCTGAGCAGGGCCGAGCTGGGCCGCGGTGGTGTGCGGGCCGGGCCGCGGCGGCATACGGAGCCGGGCGGGGCCGGTGCAGGCCGTGGTGGCGAGAGGCGGACGCCGGAGCTGGGCCGGGCCGCTGTAGCGAGCGGAGCCAGGCGGAGCCGGGTCAGGCCGCCGCGGGTACGGAGCCGGGCGGGGCCGGTCCAGGCCGTGGTGGTGGCGGGAGGTGGACGCGGGAGCCGGCTGGGCCGCTGTAGCGAGCGGAGCCGGGCGGAGCCAGGCCAGGCCGAGGCGGCGTAAGGAGCCAGGTAGAGCCGGTCCAAGCCTCCGCAGCGGGCGGAGCCGGGCCTGCGGAGGGGTTTCTGTTCTTTTTTTTTTTTTTTTTTTTAATTTATTTTACTTTATTTTATTTTATTTTATTTTATTTTTGGAGCATCTGCAGTACTGGGGAGTTCGTGGGCCCTGGGCGGCCTATTGGGGGTTTGTGGGAAGGGAGGTGCTTGCAGACCCATTTGGGCAGACAGACAGGGGGTTTTAGGGCAAAGCGGGGGGAAGTTGTTGTTTTAGATAGTGTTGCAATTGTGACACGTGTATACCTGTATCTCTCTTCTCCCTATCCGTTCCCCACCGTTTGCCCATCCTCTTTTTCTTTCTTCCTTTCTTCTTGTCTTTCTTTTTTCTTTATTATAATTAGTTTTTTTTTTCGGTTTTCTCTTTCCCTCTTGTCCCTCATCTTCCACTTATTTTTATTTTAATTCAAGTATACAATAGGTGCTACAGGGAACACCTCACATTTGCTGGGTTTTCCCATCCTCCACTGCCTCATTTCTGTGTGAACTGATTTAGGCTACCTACACTATCCCCCTTCCCCTGCATCTTGATATCCACTATTATCTACTGTCTCTCCTATATTCCACCCCCAACCTCCCGTTCTTTGATCCACAAAGTGTCTAACTCTTAATTTCTAATACCTTTGTTCTGTTTTCTGTCTATTATCCACTCTTGAAACTATTACCTCTCCTTTCTTTCTCCCTCTCTCATGAAAACAATAGCTTTGTAGTTCATACCGTATTCCTCCCAAATTCAGTCATCTACTTCATAAAAGGTACTCTACCTACAGCTATAACTCTATACAATCTACATGAATCTAACCTCCATCCTTCCAGATCTCATATTCTTGCTTTGTTAACATACATCACCAATACAACTTTACACTTTTCCCTTGCTTACACAATTGCCTTTCCCCAACACTAATACTTTCCTCTAAAGTGAACTTAACCAACAACAAGTAACTAGAATAAGAAGAAAAATCTGACAAAGAGAAGATATAACACCTATGCAAAAATAACAACTAATTAACCTCCAAGAGCAGACAAAGAAGCTAAGGAACTGATTAAATTCGTCAAAATAAAGAGATGACCAGAAAGCAACAAAAATCTACAAACCAAACCAATAATCAGGAAAACATGGCTGAATCCAATCAACAAACCAATAATCACGAAGGGGAGCAAAACTTGGCACAAGCAATGAAAGATCTCAGAACATTTATCACCGACAAATTTGATGCAGTAATGAAAGAGGTTAACAACATGAAGACATCACTTGGAGGGGAAATTGCAGACATACGCAAAAACATAACAGATATGATGGGAATGAACACCACAGTTCAAGAAATCAAAAATACACTTGCAGCAAATATCAGCAGACTAGAAGAGACAGAGCAGAGAATTAGTGATGTGGAAGACAGTACATCAGAAATCAAACAGATAGTAGAAGGGGTCAATAAGAAGATAGAAAAAATCCAATTAGGATTTAGGGACCTGAATGACAATGCAAAACGCTCAAACATACGTATTATAGGCATTCCAGAAGGTGAAGAGAAGGGAAAGGGGTCAGAAAGAGTGTTGCAGGAAATAATGGCTGAAAACTTCCCAAATATACTGAAAGAGACAGATGTACATATCCAAGAAGCACAGCGCACTCCACAAGTCATAAACCCCAACAGGCCCACCCCAAGACATATACTTGTCAAATTATCCAATGCTCAAGACAAAGAGAAAATCCTAAAAGCAGCAAGAGAAAAGAAAACCATCACATACAAGGGAAGCTCAATTAGATTAAGTGCTGATTTCTCTTCTGAAACCATGGAGGCAAGAAGACAGTGGTATGATATAGTCAAGGTACTAAAGGAAAGAAATTTCCAACCAAGAATACTTTATCCAGCTAAACTAGCATTCAAATATGATGGAGAGTTCAAAATATTCGCAGACAAACAGAAACTGAAAGAGTATACCAACAAGAAACCTCCCCTTCAAGAAATTCTAAAGGGAGTGCTGCAGGAAGAAAGGAAAAAACAGGAAAGGCAAAGTTGGAGGAGAGTATAAGACCAACAACAACAACAAAAAAGACAAAAAAAAATATACAAACAAAATATGACAAACACAAATCCAATCAAAGTATGGCTAACACAAATAATTCCTTGATAGTAATAACACTGAATGTCAACGGATTAAACTCACCTATCAAAAGATTCAGACTGGGACATTGGATAAGGAAATATGACCCATCCATATGCTGTCTACAAGAGACACATCTTAGACCCAGAGACGCATGGAGATTGAAAGTGAAAGGCTGGAAAACAATCATACAAGCTAACAATAACCAAAAAAAGGCAGGAGTAGCTATATTAATATCAGACAAAATAGACTTTAAATGTGAAACAATTGTGAGAGACAAAGAAGGATACTACATTTTAGTCCAAGGGAAAATCTGTCAAGAAGATCGAACAATCATAAATATCTATGCCCCTAACAAGGGTGCCTCTAAATACGTCAGGCAAACGCTGGAAAAACTAAGTGAAAGAATAGATACATCTACAATTATAGTGGGGGGTTTTAATACACCACTATCAACTCTGGACAGAACATCTCAAAAGAGAATCACCAAAGAAACAAAACATCTGAATAGTATATTAGAGGAGCTCGATCTAATAGACATATATAGATCGCTACACCCAAACACAGCAGGATATACATTTTTCTCAAGCGCACATGGATCATTCTCCAAGATAGATCATATGCTAGGCCACAAAGAAAGGCTGAACGAATTCAGAAAGATTGAAATCATACAAAACATTATCTCTGACCACAGTGGAGTCAAGCTGGAGATTTGCAAGGGACAGAAGCCCAGATTTCACACCACGATTTGGAAATTAAACAGCACACTCTTAGAAAAACAGTGGGTCAAAGAGGAAATCTCAAAAGAAATCAATGACTACCTTGAAACAAATGATAATGATAACACAACATACCAAAATTTATGGGATGCAGCAAAAGCAGTACTGAGAGGGAAGTTTATAGCCATAAATTCATATATCAAAAAAGAAGAAAGAGCAAAAATTGAAGAACTAACTGCACATTTGAAGGAATTAGAAAAACAACAACAAAGCAACCCAACAGGAAGAAGAAGGAAGGAAATAACAAAGATAAGAGCAGAACTAAATGAAATAGAAAATAAGAAAGCACTTGAACAGATAAACAAGACCAAGAGCTGGTTTTTTGAGAAGATTAACAAAATTGACAAACCTTTAGCAACACTAACAAAGAAAAAAAGAGAGAAGATGCAAATACACAAAATAAGAAATGAGAAAGGCGATATCACCACTGACCCCACAGAAATAAAGACTATCATAAGAGGATATTTTGAAAAACTATATTCCAACAAAAATGACAATCTAGAGGAAATGGACAAATTCCTAGAAACACATAAACAGCCCATATTGACAAAAGAAGAAATTGATGATCTTAACAAACCAATCACAAGCAGAGAGATAGAATCAGTTATTAAAAATCTCCCAACTAAGAAGAGCCCAGGGCCAGATGGCTTCACAGGTGAATTCTACAAAACATTCCGGAAAGAACTGACACCAATCCTGCTGAAACTATTCCAAAACATCGAAAGAGAAAGAACGTTACCCAACTCCTTCTATGATGCCAACATTACCCTAGTACCAAAGCCAAACAAAGACATCACAAGAAAGGAAAATTACAGACCAATTTCTCTAATGAACCTAGACGCAAAAATACTTAACAAAATACTTGCTAATCGTATTCAACAACACATTAAACGTATTATACACCACGACCAAGTGGGATTCATCCCAGGTATGCAAGGATGGTTCAACATAAGAAAATCAATCAACGTAATACACCATATAAACAGATTGAAGGAAAAAAATCACATGATTATATCTATTGATGCAGAAAAAGCATTTGACAAAATACAGCACCCTTTCTTGATAAAAACACTCCAAAAGGTTGGAATACAAGGGAATTTTTTGAACATGATAAAGAGTATATATGAAAAACCTAAAGCCAATATTGTTTACAATGGAGAAATCCTAGACTCCTTCCCTCTAAACTCAGGAACAAGACAAGGATGCCCACTGTCTCCGCTCCTATTTAACATTGTCTTAGAAGTACTTGCTCGAGCACTGAGGCAAGAACCAGAAATAAAAGGCATTCAAATTGGAAAGGAAGTAGTCAAAATTTCATTATTTGCAGATGACATGATCCTATACATAGAAAACCCTGAGAGATCTACAACGAAGATTCTAGAACTCATAAATGAGTTTAGTAAAGTCGCAGGTTATAAGATCAATGCGCAAAAATCAGTAGCATTTCTGTACACCAATAATGAGCAAGATCAGGAGGAAATCAAGAAACAAATACCATTCACAATAGTAAATAAAAAAATCAAATACTTAGGAATAAATTTAACTAAAGAGGTAAAGAACTTATACACCAAGAACTATACAAGATTGTTCAAGGAAATCAAAGAAGACCTAAATAAATGGAAGACTATTCCTTGTTCATGGATAGGAAGACTGAACTTTATTAAGATGTCTATCCTACCAAAACTGATCTACACATTCAATGCAATCCCAATAAAAATCAATGCAGCCTTCTTTAAGGAACTAGAAAAACTAACTATGAAATTTATTTGGAAAGGAAAGAGACCCCGAATAGCCAAAGACATACTGAAAAAGAAAACGAAATTGGAGGAATCACACTACCTGACTTCAAAACATACTATAAAGCCACGGTGGTGAAAACAGCATGGTATTGGCATAAGGAGAGACACATAGACCAATGGAATCGAATCGAAAGCTCTGATATAGAACCTCACATATACAACCACATAATATTCGATAAAGCCACCAAACCCTCTCAACTGGGAGAGAATGGCCTATTCAACAAATGGTGTCTGAAGAACTGGATAGCCATATGTAGAAGAATGAAAGAGGATTACCATCTCACACCCTATACAAAGATCAACTCAAGATGGATCAAAGACCTAAATATAAGAGCCAAGACCATAAAAACCTTAGAAAGCAGTGTAGGGAAACATCCACAGGACCTTGTAATAGGAAATGGATTTATGAATATCTCACCAAAAGCACGAGCAGCAAAAGAACTAATAGATAAATGGGACTTCCTCAAAATTAAAGCCTTCTGCACCTCAAAGGAGTTTGTCAAGAAAGTAAAAAGGGAGCCCACACAGTGGGAGAAAATATTTGGCAACCATATATCTGATAAGAAACTTATAACTTGCATATATAAAGAACTTCTATATCTTGAAAATAAAAAGATAAACAACCCATTTAAAAAATGGGAAAAAGACTTAAACAGACACTTCTCCGAAGAAGAAATACAAATGGCAAAAAAGCACATGAAAAAATGTTCCAAATCTCTAGCTATCAGGGAAATGCAAATCAAAACTACAATGAGATACCATCTTACACCCATAAGATTGGCAGCTATGAAAAAAACAGAAGAATACAAGTGCTGGAGAGGATGTGAAGGAAGGGGAACACTCATCCACTGCTGGTGGGAATGCAGAAGGATCCAACCATTCTGGAGGACAGTATGGCGGTTTCTCAAAAAACTAGCCATAGATTTGCCATATGACCCAGCAATACCACTGCTGGGTATATACCCAGCAGAACTGAAAACAAGAACACAAACCGATATATGTACACCAATGTTCATAGCAGCATTGTTCACTATTGCCAAAAGTTGGAATCAACCCAAATGCCCATCAACAGATGAGTGGATCAATAAAATGTGGTATATACACACAATGGAATACTACTCGGCTGTAAGAACAAACACACTACAAACACATGTGATAACATGGATGAATCTTGAGAACCTTATGTTGAGTGAAGCAACCCAGACATTGAAGGACAAATACTACATGACCTCAATGATATGAAATAAACAAGCTGCCCTAGATAGCAAGAGACTGAACGATAGGCTTATAGGAAATCGGAGGGTGGAGGAAGGATATGAGCCGATGTCTGCAGGGGTCGAATTTAAGACGAGATGGTGGTAAGTATGAACACAAAGAAGAGATAAAAGGGGGGCAAGGGGTTGCCTTTGCTTGGGGCTTTGCGGGTTTGAGGGTGGCTGGGGAGGGACGGATGGGTAACGTTGCCCAAAAGTGGGGGGAGGGAGGGGTAGCATACGAACCAGGAGAGGGTCAGGTGTTGGTGGAGAGTAAAATGCCGAGAAAATCATATCAAAATATAATAAAGAGGGTTACCTGTTTAGAATGCTCGGAGGGGAGGGTCTGATGCAGGACGGGCTCCTGGGGAATGTCTAAATGCTCATTCTGCCAGAGTGGGTGACACCATGGGGTAGAAACCCAAGTAGTGAGAGTGGGGGTGGACCCACATCCTGGGGAGGACTAATGCCATCAAATAGAGGGAACTGTATCCCTCGAGAGAAAGGGTGGCTCCCAGGGCATTGGGGCAGTTGAGTAAGTTAGGACCTGAACACTATTCCATCTATCTCTGGAAGTGGCTCCTCAGGAAACGGAGGTTGGCTATCACTGAGGACACCAAGGTGGAAGGGAAAATGGACGTTAAATGTGTGGAACCAAAGTAAATGGGGGGTAAGAGAGGAGTTTCTTGAGAGTACACAAGGATGGATATAAAACATGTAATATTACACTATAACATATAGGAGATGACAGACTGATAATGTAAACCATAATGTAAAACATAGGATAACTAAAAATGTAAAGAACTGTGCATCCTAAAGTATGCACCACAATGTAAGCACAGATGTCACCTTGTTAGAAAGCTAATGTCTCAGACTCTGTACATCACTTTAAGTAAATATGATATGAATAGGGCGTAAGAGTATCACTGTGGAAGGGAAAAGGTTTTCTGGTGGATGTGTGGGAGTGCTGTATATTATATATATACATTGCTGTGGTCTAGGACTCCTGTGAAGAAAAGCTGAATAATTAGGGGGGGGGGGGGGAAAGAAAAAGAAAAAGATAGGATGTGGAATTTTTTCAAGTCAACATTCTTTATCTAAGTTCTTTATCTAACTTTATCCAAGTTCTTTATCTATCCTTTAAGCTCATCGCTATATGCCATTCCCTAGTAAGGGACCATGAAATTATATTGGGCTTCAAATTTCGGGGAGTTCTGGATCACAGAGTGTTTCAACAATGGCAATGGAGGGATACTGGTATGGGGTACCAATGACAGGTGATATATGGCTGACAGGGAGCTGTACAGAACATATGTCCAGGGTGCATGGTAATGTTTGGATATACTCATAGTGGCAACAATTAAAAACCACAGTAGGGGGGGGTACTGGGTTCCTGGCCAGTGGTGCTCTGTCGTGGTCCCTAGGGGAGCAGCGACAGTCTCCCAGGTACAGTGGCGGGGACTGGGAGGGAGTGAGGGTTCAACAGTGAGCCCCTGATGCTAATGACTATGCTTGTGAGCTGATAAACCCAAAATAAGAACAAGGCCTAGAACAACTTTGTGCCTGGGAATTTCCTCCTGTCAGCCTTCATGTTACTCAAATGTGGCCAGTCTAGAAGCCAAACTCAGCATGTAAATGCAATGCCTTCCCCCCAGCGTGGGACATGACACCCGGGGATGAGCCTCCCTGGCAACGAGGGACCACTATCAACTACCAACTGATGATGCAACTGGAAAATGACCTTATACGGAAGGTTCAATGCGGATCAGCAGAATATCCATGTCTACATAAAATACCATGACTTTAAAATGCTGTTTGACCTAAAGTAAGGGGGAAATGGAAAGGAGAAATGAGTTTATATGGCTACGAGTTTCTAAAAAAGAGTCTGGAGGCTGGCAGAAGGTTTGCCCTCATGCACAACTGAGCAGAGTCAGAGAGACAGATAAAGCAGATACAACCCCCAGATATTGGTTCCTTTGAGGGCTAAAGAGACCCATGGGAGTTATGGTCATGGCCGATGGGGTTAACTACCAGGGCAGATGGCCCCTCTTTGGAAATGGTGTTTATGTGTGATGAATCTGGACTCAGATGGGATCTCCCTTCATAAGACTTTCATGCCAATGTGCTGGAGGTGCAGTTAATGTTGGGGTTTAAGATATATTTAGGGGATTTGAATCTCTGGACTGACAATGTGATAGCCAGATCCTGAGCCTCAACAGACTCCAGCACCTACAATCTGATTTATTGGACTTACCACACTCAGCTAAGATGGAGTTGAAGAAGGACAACCACCACACCATGGAGCCTAGAGTGATTACAACTGAAAATGGGAGGATTGCATCCAGCATCCAGGTGGAATCTGACCCTCCTCTTGACATAGAGGTGCAATGGACACAACCAATCCAATGTCCACATAGAAGAGGTGGCATTGGAATGGGAAAAGTGGACATAGTGGACGAAGGGTATGGGGAAAGGCAGGGAGAGATGAGAGGTGGAGGCGTCTTTGGGACATGGAGCTGCCCTGGATGGTACTTCAGAGGGAATCACCGGACATTGTAAATCCTCACAGGGCCCACTGGATGGAATGGAGGAGAGTATGGCCCATGATGTGGACCATTGTCTATGAGGTGCAGAGGTGCCCAAAGATGTACTTACCAAATCAAATGGATGTGTCATGATGATGGGAACGAGTGTTGTTGGGGGGGGGAGAGGGGGGGTGGGGGGATGGGGTTGAATGGGACTTCACATATATATTTTTAATGTAATATTATTACAAAGTCAATAAAAAATAAAAAAATTTAAAAAATAAAAATAAAAAAATAAAAAATAAAAAGAAAAATTCAAGAGAGAAAATTCAAATGAGAACAATTTTAAATCCGTGACCTTGGACAGGGAAGCACTGTGCTCTGTTTGGTAAGACTGCGAAGGATGTAGTCACGGGCTGTTTCCATTGGACAGATTTTTGGTTTGTTTTATCTTTAGGGTAGAATTTAGAGGAGAAGAAAATTAGATATTTTCAAGCCTGCCTGAGAGCAAATGAGAAATATGTCATTGTCTCTCAAAGCGTAAACATGATGAGGTTGAGACTGGAGCCTGAGAGGCAGAGCTGGTGGGCAGGACATGGAACCACGCAGGGCCATTTGCTGGGGGGTGACACAGCAGACCTGTGCTGCACAGCCTCGGAGGGTGGCCCCGCAGGGTCTCCCTCCCTCTGGTGCCTGCTTTTGGGGTGTCTGTGGGCCTGGAACTAGGAAGATTCCATCTGGGATTGGAACCTCAACTTCCTTCTCTGAATAATCTAAGGCAGTGTGGGGCGGAGGCATCAGAAAAAGGAGAAGGTAGCATTTTTCTAGAGGAAAGAGAGGACTTGGAATATTTGTTACAATGTAGAAAATCAGGGTTGTGTAACTTGTTTGACTCATGTAGGCATCCCAAAATATTTGTGCTTTTAATGAAAAAATGGTGAATAAATAATCTACTTGATATCACCCTTCCCTTAGGGAACAAAAAAATGTATGTATATACATATAGTTCAGCGGCTAGTTACTGACCATCCAGAAAAACAGGGTGATGCAAGAAAGCAATGATATATGATGCACCTCTTTGGTGTTTAATCAGTGTTTTAAACCAATTCTTTTTTTTTTTTAAATACTAGGGAGGTAGGAAAAGATTGGTAATGAGAGATGCTTTGCCAAAACAAGATGCCACACAGATTTCAATGATCACCTCTGAACTTTCTGAGGGCATGAGTATGAGATGTATTGGGATATGGTCCACATTGCTTTGGTGTTTTCACTGTCCAGAACCTCCTTGCTAAGTAACCACAGAGGTTTAGCCACCCAAATATTGAGAGTAAATACTTATCGAATATCATTGTGTACTTGCTAATGTCTTCAGATTCCCTGGGCATGGCCTGAAGCAGAGGGACAGGGGTACACTTAAAACAGGTTGACAGGATGGAAAATTGATTGTCTCTTTCCCACATACTTCAGTTACTACTTCTGATAGAAGTGACAGGATTTGGAATGGTAACATGCATATTTGTTGTCCATCAACCAGATTTACAGAGATTCATTTGTATCGGACAACATCCTCCACATCCTCCCAAAATATGGAAACACTTTTGCCTTCCAACATGTTATAGCATTTCATGAAACTTCTACCACGAACTGATCTCATATACTACAAGGATATCTAATGATAGATGTGCACCACAAAATAATCACAGGGGTGTGTAATTCCAGGGTGGGTGTGAGGGAGAGAGAATATTTGTAACTAGAAATTGCTGCATTGGAAAAATTCATTTCTTAGCATGGAACATTTAGGTGAGTCCAGCACTTGACTGCTGTATTTTTTATCCATAGCCAGTTTTCCTTTTCCCTAGGACTTAATTATCCCATGCACAGTGCTCCCGGCAGAGGCACAGAGACACACAACAGTCACATTTCATCTATTAGATTTCTTTCCTCCACTCCCTCAAGGTACAGAGGCAAATTCCAATTTAGTAATCAAGGCCTGAGTCACCAAATAAATAAGTCAATTTCTCATTCTTGTTCACTGAGCCAGTTGTATAAACAAACAACGTTTTTTATGTTAAGTGTACAAATGGGCTTACCGGAACATTGCATCCAGAAATTGCATAGAGATGCTAAAAATCACTTAGGGTGGAAGGAGCAGGGAGAGGGGATGGGTAGCAAATGTCCAAAGTCAGAACGAGATCCCTGGAGCTGGATTTTTTTAAACGCAAGAGATTAGTTCTCACAATAAAGAACGAGGGCATGTATACTAACACATCAGAGCAACTCAAAGGTTCTAGGCTGGGGCATAGGAGCCAGAGGTAAAAACTGCTTCATTTTAGAAAGAGAATGTGTTGAAAAGGACGTGCAGCTTGAACTAAAAGAAATGGCTGGGGCATTCGTTCATTCATTAAACTAAAAGTTTTGGCATGCTTGGCATGTTCCAGACACACTAATAACAGGAATATGAAAATGAATAAATCCCAATCCCTGCCCACAATGTTCTAATTATAAATAGTTGAGTAAAATATCGATGGTGTTATGCTCAGGGCATTATAGAATCATCAAGAAGAGGCACCAGCCCAGCGTGAGAGTGACCACCAAGAGCATCCCATAGGAGCTATCACCTAGCAGGAGGCTTCAAGAATTAGCCAGGCAAGGAGCTGGGGGCTGGGGTCCAGAGGTGGGAGAGGTGGTAAGGATGACGGCAGTGAGGACTACCCTTTCTCCTCCCTGCACTCACTCAAGAAAAACCCAATCCACTTTACTCTGATTGCTAGAGACAAGGGACTGTCAGCAGCAGGAGTTGATGAAATCTGGTCAGCGTGTCTCCTGAGTAATAGTAGCTACCTCTTATTACTCACTTACCATTTGGTAGGCACAGCGGAAAGAATTTCATTTATTTAATCCTTTTAGGTACCCTAGGAGGTTGATATTTTTATGTTAATTTACAGGTTAGGAAACCGAAGGCTAGGGCAGATAGGTAACTTATCCAAGTCATGCAATTCGTCAAGTGAAGGTCAGAGATTGAAACTCCAGTTCATGCTGATCCCAAAGCCTTTTTCTTGACCCTGATCCCTCGCTTCATTAATTTGTTTGGAGGTAGTTTTAAGGTTGGAGGGCCAGCAGTTCAGATGCTTATTTAGACAACAACAACAAAAATTAGCACGTCTCTGAATTTGTAAGTTGTGTGAAGACTTTATTCAATGATGTGAATGACTGCCAAATAGAAGCAGAATTGATCTTTTCCTATGTAGCAAAGGAGTTGAAGTAGTAAGCAACAGGTGGAAGCTAGAGGAAGAGAGGATAGATTGTCTCAATTTATAGAATTCCCTGATAGTCTAAGGTTCCTATGGAGGTGCAGGCTTCCTCAAGGGAGGGTAGGTTCTTCATCATGGTGAGTGTCCAGAGCAAGCTTGGCTATTATATTGTGATAAGGAAAGTTGTCTTAAAGATACCAGCCTCCCCAGGGTGACTGTCAGTTGCAGCGTTCCCTGCACAGAAGCCTCAGGATGACTGCCATGCCTCAGTGCTCTCTGGGAAACTTTTCCTACCCAGGTTTCCATTATTCTACTGGAAGCCCATGACTCACTTCCACTGGTTGCCATCTAAGGTCTAGCCAGATGCCCATGATGGCACCAGAGTAAAACTTATCCCAATGTGGAGATTCTATAGAGGAGATTGATACATTGAATCGAGAAGCTTCTCTCCTGGAGAGCTGATAAGTCATACAAAGAAACAGATTTCTGTAGCAGGGGTGAAGAAATAGACACAGAGAAGGTATTCAGAAGAAGCCATGGGGCAGACAAGCTAGGAGTAGAAAGAAGTCTTGAGTAGCAAGAAAAGTGGAAAGGAGTTAGTTGATAGTAAAAGAAGCAACATAAGTTGTCAGGATTTCCCCAATGGCAGTGCATGAGAATAGAGGAAAGGATACATTACCTGGCTTCTCAAGCTGCACAGTAACTGCAAGCTAAAAAAAATTCTTTGGGTAGAAGGAATCTGGGAGGTGGGGGTTCAGTTCCTCTCACTCCTTGGGTTTCCAGATGAAGAGGAATTTCATAGGGAAAGTTCCTCAGAAACCCCTCTATAGTCACTCATTTCTCACAGGGCAGAAGATACCCCTTTCAACCTTGGGATCAGCTAGAGATTGGTTGGGCTAGATGACCATGCAGATACTGTGGGTTTCTTGAAATCTATCTTCTCGCCAAAATTTATCAGAATTCCTGTGTTTCTCAAATCTCTGAGAAATACTCTTTAACCCACCTCCGAGGGGAAAGTGTGGTTTGCTTAACACAATTCATGAATTTTGGGAATTGTGTCCTCTATTTGAAAGATAAATAATATCATGGACTTATAAAGATCTGGCTTCAGAAATGGCTATGGCAGTTTTGTTTAGTTTTACCAGATTTTAAATAGAAGGTTTTACTATAGTGACGTACAAATAAGAGGTTAAAATACAACGTGTCATGAAAAATTTCACATTGTTATTTATTTTATACATTTTCATATTAATTATTATCTGTAATTGTTATAGATGACACTTTCAAACTTACTTTAGCATAATGCAGCTTTAGACAATCTATGGCATGAAGACACAGTGTTTATGGCCCCATTTTAAAGTTGCCAAAATATGTGCAGAAAGTTAAACACCAGCCTTAAGATTTGTATACCTAGGAAAATGGATCCAGCCATTGATGCCTTATTCCATTCAGTAGACTTATTTTACCATTTCCAACTATCTGTCCAGTTGTTAACCCTATACACATTCTCTTCTCTCTCTTACAAATACAAAATAATACATTCTCAAGGCTAAGATCCAATATTAAAGTACGATATTAAGTAAATCTTCTTCCATCATAATACTAGCTAATGTGTTTATACCTTATTGTTGTTGACCGATGTTAGGCTCTATAACTGACATTTTCTCTTAAAGGGCATATTTTATATAAAAATTTGAATATTCTCTACAGTGTCAAATCTGGACAGTTGAGAAATGATGCAATTCAATCATATTAAACATAAAGATAGATAAAGGGACTCTTAAGACACCTTTATTATTCAAGTGGTAGAAAACTGTAAAATAAAAGCAAACAAAAAAAGAATGTATGTGCACTCTTTTTATGTAGTTATTCCAAACATATTTTCAAATATGTTCTTCTGACCAAAGAATATGTACAAATTCTTCAATGAATGCTTTTTCCTCCTATAAGTCCTTTATTTACTCTTTGCATTTTTAGATTTTATTTTACCACAAAAGTCATTCTGATAGAATTGTATTTTACTGCAGATATTTAAATTTACTAGTTTTGCATCCTAAGCAGATTGGCTCTGACTTTTTTTTTTTTTTTTAAATAATCATGGTAAATCTCTTTGGGGACCTACTGATGAGAGAACTGGGATTGGTACTTCATTCTGGATTCACCCTCACATTCTGTTTTCCAAATCAGCTGCTGGACATAGCATTGTTAAGAAGACTTTTTTGCTGAAATCTGCTTATCCATCACTTCTTCTCTACATTAGATAACAATTTCTCATGGCATGACTGATCTTCTGGTGACTACTGGGAGAGCAGTCTCTTGCCCTATATTGGATATAAAGACACAACTATTAAAAGCCCTAGATTTATAAAACCACAGCTTGAGGAAGCCAGTGAGAGCTTCAATGAGTTTCTCATCCATTCATCATGTTGGCCTGTGGGGGTGAGAGGGGAAAGTTAAGTGAGATGGAAAGGAAGGCAAGAAGTATGTTCTCCAGTGTTCTTCAGTAGCTCCTTCACTTGCTAGTGTCAAATGAAAAAAATAAAATTATAGCTGTTCTCCCCTTTGCTCCTTTCCCAGCAAATAGAAACGAACATACTTATAGCAAAATTCATTAGGAGGCTAGCAATTTCTACATCCCATTTCATAAAGCTCCAATCAGCTCAATATTTCAGTCCCTCCAATCCAAATGTATTGAGTTCACAAAAAGGAAAGGACTGAGGTTAAGAGCATAAGGGAACAGCAGTTTTGTTCTTAAATCAGGGCTTAGTGCCTGAGCTGAAAAAGTAACTCCCTGCAAATTGTCGCCCCATCCTGATCAACTGGATAAACAGCCCTAATAGAGTGGTGACATGGGGAAAACCAGAGATGATGCCTATGAAATCAAAATGGTTTACTGTTTATTGATGATTCTCATAGTACTTTTACACATAGAAAAAGTGAATGTGCAGAGAAGACTAAATATACAGTTAACATAGAGAGAGGTTGCATTCTGGATTAATTCCTTAAGAAGCTAGTCTCCTCTCAAGCTATGCTTAGACAAGAAAAGCAAAAGCACAAAGACAGTGATCCCTGCATAGTGCTGGATAAAAGTCTGGTAACCTGGGCCTTACTGTGTATGAGGATTTTCAGATTAGATGTTGGAGATAGATGATAGATGAATTGATAGATGATAGACAGATAGGTAGATGGTAGAGTGATTGATAGATGATTTATAGATAGATGATAGATAGATAGATAGATAGATAGATAGATAGATAGATAGATAGATAGATAGATAGATAGATAGATAGATAGATAGATAGAGGCAACTGTTTACTGCCCAGATGGTTGGTATCTTTGGGCCTGATAATATATGTAGACTTGACAGAGAGAGCGATGTTAGAAGAAAGGATCTGGGTTTAAGCAAAGTGGGAGCTGGGGGCCTATGGAGGGAGAGAGGATGGAGAGAGGATGAGTCACTTTGCTGTATTTGAATAACTCAGAGAGTCAGGCCTGGGTTGGAATCCTGGTTCTACCATCTCCCATGTGACCTGGAACAAACTGCTTTGTCTCAAGCCCTTACCTGTACGACAGGGATAGTAATGCCCTTTGCAGGAGACAACATATGTAAAACACTTCACATTGCATGTGCAAGAGGTAAATGTTCACTACCATTATCTGCATTTTAAAAAATGTTATCTCTTCCACTGCATCTTTGTTTTTAAACACAGCAAGACAGAAGAACTCAGAAACTTCCTTTTCTGAAATCCGGTTTAGAAAAGTATAAAGACTTAGGGAAATTGATGTAAAACCCCTCCTCCCACGATGTGTTCCTTGGTCCTGTAGAAAGGAAATGCTCCAAATCTGTTGGGGGGGAAAGGGGCAGGTGTTAAAGACACCAATACATACAAAGTACTAAACATTGCCTGATTCTTCCACCTATTGTACAAGTCACTTACTTGCTGTGCCTCAGTTCTTTAATCTGTAGTCAGTGGATATTAATGTGCTTATTTCACTGAAGTGTCGCTGGGGTTTCATTTAGTTAACATGTGTAGAGCGTTTAGAATAATCCTTCTACATTATAATAGCAAGTGCTCAATAAATAATGGTCATTGCTACTGTAAGTGCTCAATAAATAGGAACTGCTGATAATGAAGTAGAAGATGGTGGTGAAGATGCTGATTGCAAAGAAGACATTTGTTCTGGAACTTGATGAAAGGTTGGGACTGAGCAGTGTATTTCCTCCCCGTGGACCGTTTCTAAATAGTGTTCTCAAGAGAAGTCCTGCTGCCTAAGATGGAGAGGCTGACGGCAGGACCTCCAGGTGAAGTAGCCTATCCCGCATTTCCACTTGAAGGAAACAATCCCTCTCAGATGCTTCCCCCAAACCTGCTCTTCCTCTCCTTCCAATTTCCAAAGAAATCATTCTTTTTTTTTTTTTGTCGTTCCCTCCTGCATCCCATGCTGGATTCATCACCACGTCTTATAAATTCTACCTCGGCAGTGTCCTGAAATTTCTCTTCCCCTTATATATTTTGCTGGAACCTGGTTGATGCCTTTAACAGCTCCTGTCCAGCACCCCCTCCTCCCAAGGGGCCCCTCCACCCTCTGCACTGTGGAGACACTGGTCTCATCTTGCCCCCATGGCAGAAACTCTGCTCCCAATCTGGGTCATGCCTGTGCCCACCTCCCCATCCCATGGCCTCGAAATCTCCACCTCTAGCTTCCCGAGACCGCATCGCACTGGATGGGGACACTCGGCTCCTTTAGGTCCTGTCCCCGGAGCCTTCCTCCCTCACCCGGTCCCACAGCCAGGGCTGCCTAGTGGGCGCCACCTGCCCGGGAGGGAGTCAGACCCGCCCCTTGCCTTGGCTGCAGTTTACTCCTCTATCTTCCCTCACCCGATTTGTCGTCACTGCTTCCCAACTGGTTCCTTGGGCACAGCTCGGCCGGCTCCAAATCATCAGCTCCTCTGCTGGGTCAGTGTATGTTTGCTCTGACTTCAACCTCTCCACCTCCTCTGACTGCCCCGCTCCTGCAGCGATGTGCACACGAGCTTCCTGGTTCAGAGCCTCTTCAGGCTTCCCTGCTCACCCTCTCTCTCTTCGCACCTCCAACACCTCCAGGCCGGACACCCCGATTTCCTGACCATTTCTGGAATGTGTGCGTCCCTGGAGGCCCCACGCCTTAGAACACTGGCAGGTCTGCAAATCTTGCTTCCCCAGAGCCGCCTTCACCTGTCCAGTCGTTCGCTAATCACGCCTGGGGCGGGACCCAGCTCAAATGCCTCCTCGTCTCAAAGCCTTTCCTGGCACTCCCAGGAGGAACTAGGAGTTTGCTCTTCGACATTCGCACAACATTCTGTTTTTGTCTCCTTTCCAATATTGTTTATTCCACTGTGCAATTATATTATGTATTCAAAAAACCTATGCTGAACGTTCTCTGGGAACCTGTCTCCCTTCTAGGCTCAGTGGATAATAAGATAAACAGCAGGCACTTCCCCTGGCTTCACATTCTAGTATGAGAGACAGAGACAAATTGTATGTAAACTGGGGAGAAAAACAATAGGATAACGTGATGGTCATTAGGGAAGGAGGGTTTACAGCAAACCTCTCTGTGAATATGGCAGTGGAGGGTTGGAGAGTGGGGGGGTGTGGGAGTTGGGAGGGGTGGGCATAGAAAGTGCCTGAAAAAAATAATTTCAGTAAAAAGGAATGCAAGAGCAAATCCTGTGGGCAAAAAAAAAAGGAAGACAGCATAAGATTAGAGAGGAGAGAGACGCAGGGAGCAGGCTGCTTGGGGCCGGAAGGGTAGGGAAGTAGCTAGAATTTTTTCCTTACAAAGCATTACAAAGGTAAATAACTAGCTCTCAATAAATATTTGTAGGATAAATGAATTAATGGATGAGTTGCCATTTCCCAAACGGTGAAAGCAATTTGAAAACTCCAAAAAGGGTGAAACTATTTCTGTCCTTACTCCTTGATCATTTTCATTTGGCAGGCCCTGGCAGACGGGATAAAGAGGGAAGGGTGCAGATAAAAGTTGGCTATGTCAAATCCGAGCAGCGGAGGACGATGGATGTGCAGCCTCAACACAAATGAGCTTCCCAGCGTTTTGGAAGTTTGGGGGTTTTATCTGTTCTTGCAGAATACATATGCACAAATGCGGACTACATTTACCAAATATTGTGAACAATAAATCATCCTCTCGGTGAGGAACGAGGAGACTTCACCGCCTCCCAGGAAGCCAGCTGCAGCTTTGCACAAGAGCACCCTCTTCTGTGCAGTTGCAGGGCCAGCCTGCACAGAACAGAGAGATGGTCTCACAAAGACCTGCCACTAACCCTGTCGGGAGGGAGTCACTGGTAGGAAAGGTCTTTCCTAGCTTCTTTCCTTGTCTCCACCATCCAGTGTGTTGTATCATTCAGGATACCTCAGCAACAATTGCCTAAGGGGGTGAGAAAGACTAGGGAGCAGAATGTGAGCACTTTGCTGACACGGGAATGTGAAAGCCTTCCACCCAATCACATTCCACCGCATCACCTGACATGACAGGGAATTTCCAGGGGGCTCAGGTGCCCTGGGAACAAAGTGATGCCCGCTGCCGACACAGCAGAGAGACACAGGGAGATCAAAGCTAAGGAGCCCAGCTCAGGACCTGCAAATGAGTGCAGATCGCGTGGTGCACTTTGTGCAATCACTGTGAGGCACGGGACGTGGACTCTAGCATAATTCCACACAGCTTTTAGGAGCCTTCAGCAGGGCAGAGCCCCTTGCACAACGGAAAATTCTACTGTAGTAGAGCTGGCAGACATACTCGTGTAAATGTTTATTGAACAAATAAAAGTATTGCCTTCCCATGTCTTTCAGAGGAGGAAATGTTAAGCCTTGTCGGCCATTTATATCTTCGTTTATTGACTATTTCAGATAACTACGGCCACAAAAATGCTGCATATAAAACAAACATAAAAATCTCAGGAGCATACAAAATGCATTTATTTTGCTCCCAGGCCTGCCTTTGGATGTGTGGCTTCGTTCGTCTCACTGGAGCTCGCTTCTGCTGCAGCAGCCTGGGGTCAGCTGGGGGACCGCTGATCTAGGGTGGCGATGGCTCGGGGGGCTTCTGCTCTGCTCCGCATGACGTTCAAGCTCCTTCTGGGAAGAGCTGTCCATCCTGGGCATAGTCCTCTCCTGGCAGTGGCAGAGATTGCAGATCACAAGCCTAAACACGAAGACGCTTTTCAAGGCCCTGATGCATCAGGGCTGCTAACATTCCACCGACCCAAACAAGTCACATGGCCAAGCTTCCCACTGACGGAGGAGGACGTTACATTCTTCCCAGAGGAGTTATGGGCAGGGAGTGAATATGTCTGAGCCTGCAGCAGAGAACCTTTCTGGTGACCAATTTTAAATTGAATGGAGGCAGGACAAGTCAGGCGTATAATGGAAGAGCCCCGGACAAGGAGGCTGGACCAGGCCAAATGAACGCTTGCAATGGGTTGACCAGTGAACTAAGGGCTTTAGCTCACTTAGTCCTGAACACAGACCTATGAGGCTGGGAATGTCACTCATTTTGGAGAGAGAGGCTGAGGCCAGGAAGAGATGCAGAAAATTGCTGAAGGCCACCGAACCTGGAAGTCCCAGGGTCAGGCCTTCTTCCAGATCCTTCCTACTCCCATCCCCAGGGCCTTCGTCACAGCGACTAAAAGCCAGTGTGACAGGTCGCTCCTCCTTGCAAGAGTGGCGCTGGTTGGCCCAGTTTTCCCTTTAGGCTGGTACAGACCAATTTAGCCTCCTTTCTAGGGGTTGGCCTTTCATGCATGTGGAAACCACGCCCCTGTCTTCTCTCCTTGAGATGAAGCATCTAGCTTTCCCAGGCATCTTCCCAATGCCATTTTCCCCAGAGTACTCGCTGTCCTGAGTCTCTGAGGACTATAGAAGGACAAGAATAAATAGAATTGGGTCAAAAAATTAAGATAAGACTTTATTAAAGAAGCAGGCTTTAGAATGAAGGTGGGTGGCAAAGAAAAAAAAATTAAGAAGGCGTTTCATTTCACAATGAAGACTTGGGAAAAAGGGAACCAAATCTGAAATCTGGGTGGGACATGACATCAGACTGATTTCAGGCACACTGGTCACACCTGGATATTCAGCTCAGGGTGTCACATTTTAAGGAAAACAGAAATATTTAGAGCAGATCAATTAGAATGATGAAGAAACTAAAAAACTTGAGGGATGTTTGGATATGCTCAGGCTCTATAGCTGGAGGAAGAAAAGAATTAAGATCTAGGTAAGAGTGCTATTAAAACATGCAGCCTTGTTGTAAAAGAGACTGAGGTTTTAGAAGCAAAACTAGTACTAAAGTGTAGAAGTTAAAGATTTCCATTCAACTTGATAATTAGATTACGAAATTTTAGAGCTGTCATGGATTTCTTTGGAAGGCAGTAAATCTCACTAAAGTTCTAAGAAAAGGGTAATCACTTCCATAGAGAAGTGATCAAAGAGATTGAGATTGGAGGACAATTTCGACTTTTAGATCCTTTCCAAATTTAAAGTTTCCATGAAATTCAAAGAAAGAGGTGTTTGTTTTTTACTGTAAATATAATAACTATAACAACAACATTAATAATAATCCCTAATTCTTTTATTGTGCTTTGCAGTTTGGAACATGCCATCTTATCCTAAAAATAATTTGTTGAAGCCGGTAGAATAGGTATTTTGCTTTTATTGTATATATGGAATCAAGGCTCATAGAGGCAAGTGATTTCCTCACAGACAGCCAGTAAGTGGAAAAATCAGGATGAGCAACCCAGAGGTGCTGCAAATTGTCCTTTTGCTGCCTAATCTGATCATGAGCAGGACATGAGCAACGACCAGTCCAGGCATAGCTGGAGGAAAGAAGAGCTGATTTCAGAAAGGTCAGCCAGGGCTTCAGGCAGGGAGGGCTTGAAATCATTTCTCCTTAATATCTTCCCTGAGACATCTGCAAGAAATGAGCTTTCTTGTGCTACAGCAGGATTCAAGGCAAGAGAATCCAATTGGCAAAATGTTCTCTGTCAAATTTTAAAACAGAGAAACATTAAAGTTCTCTCCTCCGTTTTCCCATGCTCTTGCCATTGAAGTCAATAGCTCCCCAACACTTTTGCACATCTTATTTCTGCATCCTCACACCAGAGTGGGTAAAATAATCTACGCAGAATTACCCTCCACTTGCTTTCCCGGCTCCCACGGGGCTGGGTGAGGGACACGCGGGGAGCAGGGAAGGAGACTGATTCAGCCTCTGCTGCTCTGACCTCTGATCCTCCCTTCCTGCAGTGTGGCCTTCATGCACCCCCATCCCCAGCGAACCCCTGTGCTCTGAAGTGACAACTCATCCTCAACGCTTGTTCCCAGGTAATTTTTCAGCCCCTCTCGGCACTTAACAGCCGTCACTCCCTGACTGAGGGAAGACTAATGAAAATGACAAATCTCTCATGGACTTATAACCACATGGTAAAAACAATTAGCAGCCACCCCTTGCTAATGTGCTCGGTTCTTTCTCCCATCCCTCGCCCACCCTCCATCCCTGGACCCTGACTGAGGCAAAGGAGGAAGTGGTGACACCAGCCCAGGGAGCCCTCCCTGCCTGTCCTTCCCACCCAGGTCTCTCCGGCACCCCCACCCCTCTCTGCAATGTGGAAGCCCTAGCCAGAGTGCAACAGGTTGGAGGCCGCTGAGCTGTTTTCTAGCTCCTCCTCTCGCCTAGCCCCAAAGCCTGCGCAGGGAGGCAGTCGTTACCATCCACGTTTCACAGAGGAGAAAACCGAGGTCCTGAGAGGCTCAGGGATTAGTCCAAGGTCACGGTGGTGCTAGGCAGATTACTCAAGAAATTCTGTCACTCGAAAACGACCAATAATTCTTGGCTCCCTAGAAGTAGTTTTACTTCAGTAAAGTACTCAAGCAAGAGCTACTCAGTAAGCATTTACTGACTATTGGCCGTACAAAGAATGTTGCTTTCAGGGCTGGGAGACAAATGAAATGATGGAAGGGGCCTCATCTTCCAGAAAGGAGCTGGGACCCAGGGGGCAATCCTCTAGAACATCCTCTGGAAAGACCCCTTGGATCTGAGCAGCAGCTGGTGGCCCAGTGCGAGTAGCATCAGGGACGCAGGAGGCCCTCAGCGCCCCAGGGTGCTGGGCACAGCCCCTTAGAGAAGGGCGGTGCTTGCATTCACTCACCTGCCCTCTCTGCATGTTCCCATTTCTCTCCTCACCAAATCAAAGTCCTCATAACAGGATGTACATCCTTGCAGGCTCTTATTTGTCGCTTTGTTTGTTTGTATGGGGTATTGTATACTCTTTATTAAGGTACATTTAGATTATATGCAAAATCAGATCTCAGCCCAAAAAAGTCCCTTCTACAGAAAGACATTCTCTCAAGCTATGATTGTTTTATTTTCTTCACAGCACTCATTCTCTGAAATTATTGCATTAGTTTGATTGTTAGTTAAACTGTCTGCCTGCCTGGCTACAAGGACTGATCTTCTTTATTATTGTAAACTTAAGGCCTAGCACAACAGATGGAATGTAGAAGGAGATCAGGAAATATTTGTTGATTTAATGAATGAGTACATGTCTTCACTCCAAGAACCAATTAATCACCCTCTAGTGGTATCTAAACCTACTTTTCCAAACTCGTCAAATTTATCACACATCCTACAAGGCAGTCCAGGCTGATTTACTTATTCTCTCACCTATTCTTTCCTCCATGCGATTATTCATGCTTTCCCCAGAGAATGTGCTGTCAATTGCCCTCTGTATTAACTCCAGAACCCAGTCAAGTCCAACCTTACTCTCCAAGTCTTCTTGTCAACTCTTGCTTCTACGACTCCTCCATGCTCCAGGGGAGATTGGCACATGCTAAAGAGAACACTCATTTGGTTTTTTAATCCTAATTTATCTTCAATATTGTAGCAGACATCGCTGTGTTGCACTACCATTCAGAATTATATTTCATTCACTGATAGGAGAGGCATATATACAAAAACTATACTTTTTTTTTAAAACAAATCAACTTTACTGATATATATTAATAAAGCATAAATCCATCCAAAGCATATAATCAATGGTACTGGGTATAATCATATAGTTGTATGTACATTCATCATGTCAGTCATTTTTAGAGCATCTTCATTATTCCAGTAATACTAATAATAACACTAAAAAAACAAAAACCAAACAAACAAACAAAACTCATCATCTCTCATTCACTCCATGCTTCCCTTGTTGTGTGTAGCTGCTTTTCTGTTTCCTTCTGTCTAGCTTATTTGTATTTATATTTTGCAAAAGCAGTCAAATATATGCAATATCACCCATATTCATATTTTACATGAGATTGCACTATGTTATACTGTCCCATGTTATAGTTTTTAGTTTTCCTTCTAGTAATATAAATGTCCTTAGGTTTTCCCTTTGAAACATCGTCATACCGTACATTACCTCTGCTAGTCACAAGCAGCTTGAGTGCTCTCACCATTTCCACTCATTTCCAAAGATTACAACCTTATAACCAATTCTGTTCAGATGTACCACCATTCTCTCCCCTCATTCTATTTTCTGGTGACCTATATTCTAATTATTAATTCCATGAGTTTGCATAATATATTGAGTTCATAATGGTGCAATCATTCAGTATTTGTCCTTTTGTGTCTGGCTTGCTTCACTCAACATAATATCCTCTAAGTTCATCCATGTTGTCATATGCTTCACTACTTCATTTCTTCTTACTGCTGCATAGTATTTAATCATGTGTATACACCAGTTTGTTTATCCATTCATCAGTTGATGGACACATGGATTGTTTCCAACTTTTGACTATTGTGACTCATGCCACTATGAACATCGGTGTGCAGATATCTCTCTGTCACTGCTCTCAGTTCTTCTGGGTATATATACAGCAATGATATTGCTGGGTCACATATCAAGTCTATATTCAACTTCTTTAGGAACTACTAAACAGTCCTCCACAGCAGCTGCACCCTTCTACATTCCCACCAACGGTGAATATGTGTTCCTCTCTCCCTACATCCTCTCCAACACTTACAGTTTTCAGACTTTTTAATAATGGCCAGTCTGACAGGTGTGAAATTATATCTCATTGTATTTTTGATTTGCATTTCCCCAATTGCTAATGATGTTGAACATTCTTTCATGTGTTTCTTTGCCATTTCTATTTCTTTGTTGGACAATTGTCTTTTCAAGTCTTTTGCCCATTTTTCAGTCAGATAGTTTGTCTTTTTATTATTGAGTTGTATGATCTCTTTATATATCACGGATAGTAAACCTTTATCAGATAGGTGATTGCCAAATATTTTCTCCCATTGAGTAGGCTGCCTATTCACCCTTTTGAAAAAATCCTTTGTGGTGCAAAAGTGCTTAATTTCCAGGAGGTCCCATTTATCTATTTTGTCTTTCATTGCTCATGCTTTTGTATAGGTTTAAGAAACTGCTGCCTACCACAAGACCTTGAGGATGATCTGCTACATCTTCTTCCAGGAATTTTATGGCTGTTGTTTTTATATTAGGTCCTTGATCCATTTTAAGTTAATTTTTGTATAAGGTGTACGATAGGGTCCACTTTCTTTCTTTTGACTATGGCTATCCAGTTCTCCCAGCATAGTTTGTTGAATAGAATGTTCTGGACCAGCTGGGTGGTCCTTAATAGCCTCATTAAAAATCACTTGCTTGTAGATGTGAGGGTCTATTTTTGAGTTCTTCATTCAGTTCCAATGGCCAATCTGTCTGTCTGTATGCCAGTATCATGCAGTTTTTACCACTGCAGCTAAGAAATATCCTTTAAAGTCCAGAACTGAGAGTCTTCCAACTTCATTCTTTTTTAAGACATTTTGGACCATTTGGGAGCCCTTACCCTTCCAAATAAATTTGGTTATTGGCTTTTCAATTTCTGCAAAACAGACTGTTGGCTATTTTTCTTGGGATTGTGCTGAATCTGTAAATCATTTTGGGTAGAATTGACTTCTTAACGATGTTTAGTTTTCCAATCTGTGAACATGGAATGTCTAATGTCCTTCCATTTATTTGAGTCTTCTTCAGTTTCTTTTAGCAATGATCTGTAGTTTTCTGAATACAAGTCCTTTATGTTCTTGATTAAGTTTATTCCTAAATATTTGATTTAGTCGCCATTATAAATTGAATTTTTTTTCTGATAGCCTTCTCAGATTGCACATCAGTAATGTATAGAAACACTATTAATTTTTGTATGTTGACCTTGTATCCTGCCACTTTGCTGAATTTGTCTATTAATTCTACTAATTTTGTGTGAATTTTTCAGGACTTTGTAGATATAGGATCATATCGTCAGCCAATAGTGAAAGTTTTACTTCTTCCTTTCCTATTTGGGTGCCTTTTATTTCTTTATCTACCCTAATTGCTCTAGCTGGAACCTCTAACACAATATTGAATAATAATGGTGGCAGTGGGCATCCTTGTCTTGTTCCTGATCACAGCAGGAAAGCTTTCAGTCTTTTACTATTGAGTACAATGCTAACTGTAGGTTTTTCATATATGCACTTTAATATATTGAGAAGGTTTCCTTCTATTTCTATCTTTTGGAGTATTTTTTTAATCAAGAAAGTGTGCTGTATTTTGTCAAATAGGCATTTCTGCATCAATCAAAAGGATCATGTAATTTTTCTTCTTAAATTTATCAATGTGGCTTATTGCACTAATTTATTTTCTTGCATTGAACTACCCTTGCCCAGGATAAAACCCACTTGATTGTGGTGTATAATTGTTTTAACTGCTTTTGGATTTGGTTTACAAGTAGTTTGTTGAGGATTTTTGCATCTATATTCCTTAGATATATTGGACTGTAATTTTCTTTTTTCATGGTTTCTTTGTCTGGTTTCTCATAGAATGAGATTGTAGCATTCTTTCCTGTTCAATTTATTGGAAGATCTTGAGCAAGATTGGTATTAGTGGGAGGCAGACTTGGCCTAGTGGTTAGGGTGTCCATCTACCCCACGGTTCAAGCCCTGGGCCTCCTTGACCCGTGTGCAGCTGGCCCACATGCAGTGCTGATGTGTGCAAGGAGTGCCCTGCCACTCGGGGGTGTCCCTGCGTGGAGGAGCCCCACACGCAGGGAGTGCACCCTGTAAGGAGAGCCGCCCAGTGTGAAAGAAAGTGTAGCCTGCCCAGGAGTGATGCCGCCCACACAGAGAGTTGACACAACAGGATGATACAACAAAAAGAAACACAGATTCTAGTGCCGCTGCAACAACAGAAGCGGACAAAGAATGCGCAGTGAATGGACACAGAGAACAGACAACTGCGGGGGTGGGGTGGAGGGGAGAGAAATAAGTAAATAAATAAGTCTTTAAAAAATAAAGATTGGTATTAGTTCATCTTTGAATGATTGGTAGAATTCACCTGTGAAGCCATTTGGTCCTGGGTTTTTCATCTTTGGGAGGTTTTGGTGACTGTTTCAATGTCTTCACTTGTGATTGGTTTATTGAGGTCTTCTATTGCTTCTAAAGTCAGTGTAGGTGGTTTGTGTGTTTTCAGAAATTCGTCCATCTCGTCTACATTGTCTAGTTTTTTGGCATACAGTTGTTCATAGTATCCTCTTATGATCTCTTATTTCTGCAGGGTCAGTGGTAATGCCCCCCACCTCTCACTTCTGACTTTATTTGTATCTCTTCTCTCTTCTTTTCTTTGTCAGTCTAACTAAGGGTTTGTCGATTTTATTGATCTTCTCAAAGAACCAACCTTTGGTTTTATTGATTGTCTCTATAGATTTTTGGTCTCAATTTCATTTATTTCTGCTCTGATCTTTATTATTTCTTTCCTTCAGCTTGCTTGGAGATTAGTTTGTTTTTCTTTTTCTAGTTTCTCCATGTGTGCAGTTAGAGCTTCAGTTTTTGCTTTCTTCCTTTTTTTAAAAAAGATTTTTAAAAATTTATTTCTCTCCCCCCCCCTCCTGTTGTCTGCTCTCTGTCTCGATTCACTGTGTGTTCTTCCTGTGTCTGCTTGTATTCTCATCAGGTGGCTCCAGGAACTGATCCTGGAAACCTCTGGAGTGGGAGAGAGGTGATCTTTCTCTTATGCCACCTCAGCTCCTTGTTCTGCTACTTCTTCTCATTGTCACTCCTCTGTGTCTCTTGTTTTGTCATCTTGCTGCATTAGCTCTCTGCATCCACCAGCACTCCTGCTGGGGCAGGATTCCTGTGTGGGGCAGCACTCCCAATCTGGGCGGCTTTCCCACAGCGGGGCAGCACTCTGCGTGGGCCAGCTCACCACACGGGCCAGCTTGCCTTCACCAGGAGGCCTGGGCATCAAAGCCTGGACCCTCCATATGGTAGGGAGCTGTAAATTTCCCTTTCAGCAGTGCCTTTGCAGTTCCCCTTAGGTTTTGATATGTTTTGTTCTCATTTTCATTTGTCTCTAGATATTTGCTGAATTCTCTTGCAATTTCTTCTTTGAACAACAGATTATTTAGAAGTGTGTTGTTTAATCTCCATATATCTATGAATTTTATCTTTTTTCATCCATTATTGATTTCTAGCTTGATTCCAGTATGATCAAAGAAAGTGTTACATGTAATTTCAATCTTTTTAATTTATTGAGGCTAGTGTAATGCAACATATGGCCTCTCTTAGTAAAGGATCCATGAGCACTTTAAAAGAGTGTGTATCCTGCTGTTTTAGGGTACAATGCTCTATAAATGTCTGCTAGGTCCAGTTTATTTATCATATTATTCAAGCTCTCTGTTTCTTTATTTATCATCTATTCAGATACTTTCTCTAATTCTTAGAATGGTGTACTGAAGTCTCCAATAATTATTGTATAGATATCTTTTCTTCCCTCAGCTTTGCCAGTGTGTGCCTTATGTATCTTGGGACATTCAGGTTAGGGGCATAAATATTTAGTATAGTTATTTCTTATTAGTGAATTGCCTCTTTTATTTAATATTTAATGACCTTCTTCATCCCTTACAACAGTTTTGCATTTAAAATCTATTTGTCTAATATTATTATCACTACTCCAGTTCTGTTTTTGGTTACCATTTGCATGGAATATCTTTTTCCAGTCTTTCACTTTTAACCTGGTTGTGTCCTTATATCAAAGTTGGGTCTCATGTAGAAAGATATTTTTTAATCCATTTTTTTATTTTTCCATTTTTTTATTTAATCCATTTTTTTATTTTTAATCCATATTTTTTATGTCTCTTGATTAGGGAGTTCGAGCCATTAACATGCAATGTTATTACCATAAAGACATTACTTACATCATCCACTTTGTCCTTTGGCTTTCTGTTATCATATCATACTATTGTCTGTCTTTTTACCCTTTAATAATAATCATCAATTCGATATTCTTCTCCAAGTGTCCCACACTTATTTTTTCCTTTCAGGTTGCAGCACTCCCCATAGATCTCTTGTAATTCTCGTCTTTTGGTAACATGTTCTATCACTTTTTGTTTGTCTGTGAAGACTTTGAAGTCACCCTCATTTTCGAAGGACAGTTTGCAGGATACAGAATTCTACGCTGGCAATTTTTCTCTTTCAGTACCTTAAATACATCACATCACTTTCTTCCCACCTCCATTGTTTCTGATGAGAAGTCAGTGCTTAATCTTATTGATTTTCCCACATTGTATGTGATGCTTTGCTTTTCTCTGTTGCTTTCAGTATCCTCTCTTTATCTCTAATATTTTTCACTCTGAATAGTATGTGTTTCAGGGTACTTCTGTTTGGATTTATTCTGTTTGGGAGTGTTGCCCTTGGATATTGATATTTATGTCTTTTATAGTGTTGCAAAGTTTTTGGTCATTATTTCCTCAAATATTCTTTCTGCCCTTTTTCCATTCTCTTCTCTTCCCAGATAATGTGTATGTTTGTTTGTTTCACATTGTCATTCAATTCCCTGAGATGCTGTTCAATTATTTTTTCCATTCTCTTCTCTTTCTGTTCTCCTGTCTTTTCCAGTTCAGATATTCTGTCTTTGAAATCACTAATTCTATCTTCAAGCAGTTCAAATCTGCTCTTATGTGCCTCTAATGTAATTTTAATCTCATCCCTCATGTTCTTCATTCCCATAAGTTCTGTTACTTTTCTTTGCAGGCTTTCTAATTGTTCTTTATGCTCACCCATTGCCTTCTTAATATCCTTTATCTCTTTAGTCATATTTTCTTTCAAATCTTCAAATTGATTTAGGAGAGTTGTGTGATTATCATTTATTAATTGTCTTAAATCCTGAATCTCTTCAGGATATTTGGTTTGTTCCTTTGGCTCGGCCACCTCATCCGGTTTCCTAGTATGGCTTGTAATTTTTTACTAATACCTAGACATCCGAATATGTTGGTGAATTTACTCTGATGGCTAATTTCTCTCCTTGCCTATTTTTTTCAAAACTCTTCTTTGATATTTGGTCTAGCTTATTCTTGCCCAACTTAAGTTATCAAAATTGTGCCAGGGACTCACTAATGGGGCACATATTTTCTCCCAGGGGTTAGAATAAAATTCCCCTGACTCCCCCTCCTTTTTCACTTGAAGCAGCTGACAGGGAGGAAGACATCTGTTCCCTCTGTCAGATGCAATGAGCCAGGGGTTTTACCCCAGCTTGATATCTTGGGGGAGGGGAGCCCTTCCCGGCTGCCATGGGAGTTTAGTAGCTCACATTTGTTGTTTCAAGTTCTTTGTCTCTCTGTCCCCACCCTCCTGAGAGTTGCGAAGCATTGTCCTGGTCTGCTGACCCCAAAGTAGGTCCCTCAGAGAGCTTTTAGTTCTTTCCCTATTGCTTTTGTGAGAGAGTTGAGCCTGATTGCCTAAGCCAACACCGTCTTCCCACAATTTCCATACATGGATTTTTGAGTCAGACAGTCAGTGGGCTTCATCTGACCAATGGTCAAGTTCTTATCTTCTCTGAGCATCAGTTAGAGAGTGCTATATTAAGGGATAATGTTATCTGACTGTGAAATTGCTTAAGGATTAGTGGTAATGTGCAAAATATGTAAATAGTGTCTGGAATAGGTGGCATAAAATAAAAGCTAGCTATTACATGGTTAAATCACTAAGGGACAAGGGCTATTTCTATCTTCCATAGATCTTAGAGTTATTCTGAACACCATGAAATATACTGAACAAAAGGAATTAACCAGTGGATTTCATTAACTGCCTCCATATAATCTGATCCTAAAGATCTTGAACTGATTCATTCCAATACCAACTAGTTGATAATCATCAAACCTACTTATCTACTCATTTTTCTCTACTAATTGATTTAGTCAATTGCTTTACTGTACTTATAAATGGTAAAAACTCCTTTCTCAATCCTCACCAAGTCATTGTATGTTACTAGGATGGGTGGGAGAGAGGCAGGGAGAAAATAAAAGAAAGTACTTTAGAAAAAAGTCTGTTGACAATTCAAGGATACACATGCTCAGATCTGTTTATACAGAGAGATAGAAATATCAACAAGAGGGTAAATAAAAACAACCCTTTATTTATACTCTTAGTTACCTGATTCATTGAGAAAAAGAATGACTCAATTTAGCAGAAATGAGGAGGAGGGGTAAAATGGTATTGGATTAAGTGCACCCACATAATCTCTCCTACAAAAAAAAATGGCTGAGTGAGGGCAAAATTCTACTTGAGTGAGCTGTTTTGGGAACCCACAAAGCAGGAGGCTTCAGGGCATTGACCTGGACAGAGTGTGAAAAAAACAGTGATTGCTCAAGGTAAAACTGTGAATTTCTGGCACTTGAGGCTGGAGCTGTGGGATGGCTAAGCCCCTCTCTCAAGGCAGGAAGCTGCAGTGGCCCCTGACTCTCGCCAGTCACCCAGCTGGAGGAGCCAAACTCCGAGAGTGGGAGGGTTCTGGTGAAGGGTGAAGAGGAGTCCCCTGAGTGTGGGTTCAATTATCTGGACCCTCTTTTTTGTGCTTTGAGGAGCATACCAGCTGGCAGGAAGAGGGGAGACGTGAATTTGCTTAGGCAGCCTGATTTACCTAACCTCCCTGGGACAGGGAAAATTGTTTTGGGAGAAGGTGAAGTAAGGCAATTAACTAGTTCTGTGCAACACACCTAAGGGAGGGGAACAGTAGGAAGTGCTTGGCAGGCTCCCAAGAGCATATTTAGGGTTCCCGGCAAGGTGTGGATGCTCTCTCTCAAAGAGACCGAGACTCATTATTTTCTGTGGTTAGTTAATTCACCAGAGTCCCATTTGAATTTCAAAAAAGAACTCTCACACGGGCTTCCTGCTGCCCTGAGAGAGAAAGCAGTTAGGAAAAAAAGGGGTGGAAGGACAAATTCTTAATCAGCAGCTTATCCAATTGCAAGGAGTTGATCCTGTCCCTGGGAAAGGGACTCTTTAAAGAGCAAATCAATCCAGAAAGAAAGTTTAACTCAGGGGAGGAGTTTCAGCCTTGAATGTGCTAGGTCTCTAGTTCAATTCCCAACTCCTCTTAGAATAGTGATCACTGGGATAGTAAATATCTAGCTGATAATTTAGGACAGGGAAAACATAGACATTATCCTCGTATTAACTTCCTTTTGGTCTCTTATTTTTCCTAAAAAGGAAAAAAGAGATTTACTTTTATTAGATAATTTCACTTAGTTCACTAACTAAAACCCACTTCAAAATCTGCAGGGAGAAAGCAGCAGGGTAATTGATTGATAAACAATGGCAGCCTGACAAGCTCCACAGGAGCTAAAGAGAGAAGTCTGGTTTTTCAAAATGTTTGATTCACTTCTTGCTTGTGGGTTTGTCTATTTTTTGTTTTCTTGTCTTTCCTTCCTCTTTATCCCTCACTCCCCCCCTCCCTTTTTTTTAATTAGGTGCTGCCAGCTTATTTCTTGTTTGCTGTGTTTCTTCTTCCTTGATTTCCTCTATTCTGTGTGTACTGATTTTGGCTACCAACACTCTCTTTTCCTTCTTAGATCTTTCTATCTTCCACCTTCTGTTGTTCCTCTTATATTCCACCTCTCTTTGTTTAGTCCCCAATTTTCCTGGCTTTTTATTTCTAACACTTCTATTCTGTTTTCTATCTTTTATTAACTCTTTCTGTTTTAATCCTTTCTTTTCTCTTTCCCTCTTTCAACATCAGGTTGGCCTTTTCATTCATACTATATTCTTCTCAATATTCAGTTTCCCATTTCTTTGGAGGTACTCCACTTTTTATTCCTACAACTCTACACAGCTTACATGTGTTTAATATTCATTCTCCTAGGTCTTATACGGCCCTCCTGCTAACATTTACTATTGATATTACTATGATACTTTTTCTTTTCTTTCCTCTTTTGCTTTCCCTGGCCCTAATCTTTTTCCTTCAAGGGAACTTAGACAACAACAAGGAAATATAAGAAGAAGAAGAAAGTGTAAAAGAGAATATTTAACACAAAAACAGCAACTAAATAAAACCTGAGACTAGAGGGAGAAGCTAATCAACTGAACAAACCCATCAAGATAAAATGATGAACAGAGAGCAACAAAAAATTACAAAGCATACCAATAATCAGGAAGACATGGTCCAGTCCAATGAACAAACTAAAAACTAAGAAGAGCAGAATATTGAACAACTAATCAAAGCTGCCCAAACAAATATCATTGAGCAACTTAATGAAGTGAAGGAGGAGATTAAGGATATTAAAACACTTTGAAAGCATATTGAAGAAATTGTAAACATACACAAAAAGACAACTAAGATGATGGTGATGAATGGCACAAATCAAAAATACGCTCTCATCAAATAAACACAGATTTGAATAGGCAGAGGAAACAGTACTGTGGAAGACAGCACATCTAAAATCAAACAGATAGTAGAATTTATAGATAAAAAGATAGAAAAAATCCAGCAGGGACTTAAGGATTTGAATGACAACACAAAAGGCACAAAAGTACACATTATAGGCATCCCGGAAAGAGAAGGGAAGGGAAAGGAGACAGAAGGAATGTTGGAGGAAATAATGGCTTAAAACTTCCCAGACCTATTGAGGGAGATGGATGTATATGTCTAGGAAGCACAGCACACCCCAAACAGCATAAATCCTAACAGGCCTACTCCAAGACATATACTTGTCAAATTATCCAATGCTCAAGACAAAGATAAAATACTGAAGGCATCAAGAGAAAAGAGAACCATCACATATAAGGGAAGCTCAATAAGATTAAGTGCTGATTTTTTATCTGAAACCACGGAGGCAAAAAGGCAGTGGTATGACATAGTCAAGGTAATAAAACAAAAACATTTACAACCAAAAATGTGCTATCCAGCTAAGGTAGCATTCAAAAATGATGGAGAGTTCAAAATATTCACAGACAAACAGAAACTAAGACAGTATTCCAATAAGAAATTTGCCCTTTGAGAAATACTAAAGGATGTTTTGAAAGTTGAAAGAAAAAAACAGGAGAGACAGACTTGGAGGAGAGTTTAAGAACAACTAAAAAGACAAAAAGAGAAATAAAAATAACATATGACATACACAAATCCAAAAAATATGGCTTATGTAATTCCTTGAGAGTAAGAACACTAAATGTTAAGGATTAAACTCACCAGTCAAGAGACACAGATTGGCAGAATAGATAAGGAAATATGACCCATCTATATATTGTCTAACCCTCCTTAGACCCAGGGATTTAAGAAGGTTGAAAGTGAATGGCTAGAAAACAATTTTACAAGCAAACAAAAAACAGAAAGGGCATAAGTAGCTATACTAATATCAGACAAAAGAGACTTAAATGCAAAACTATTGTGAGAGACCAAGATGGACATTATATGTTAATAAAAGGGGTAATGTTTCAAGAAGAAAGAACAATTATAAGCATTTATGCACCTAACCAGGGTGCCTCAAAATACATGAGGGAAACACAGGAAAAACTAACTGGAGAAATAGAAGTCTCTACAATTATACTGGGGGACATTACTACACCATTATCACCATTAGATAGAACATCCCAACAAAGAACAATTAGCAAACAGAGACTTTGAATAATGTGATAGAGGATCTGGACCTAATAGATATAAACAGAACACTACACCCAAATACAGCAGGATATACATTCTTCTCAAGCATACATGGATCATTCTCCAAGATAGACCACATGCTAGCCCACAGAGAAAGTCTCAATGAATTCAGAGAGATTGAAATCATACAAAATAATTTTTCTGACCACAGTGGAATGAAGCTGAAAATCTGCAAGGGCCAGAGAACAAAATTAGGCAAAAAGATATGGAAATAAAGCAACATACTTTTTTTTTCTCTCTCTCTCTCTTTTTCTTTTTTTAATTGATTTTGTAAAAATATTACATTAAAAAAATATATGAGGTCCCATTCAACCCCACCACCCCCACCCCACCACTCCCCCCCTAGCAACACTCACTCCCATCATCATGACACATCCATTGCACCTGGTAAGTACATCTCTGGGCATCTCTGCACCCCATGGTCAACGGTCCACATCAAGTCCCACACTCTCCCCCACTCCATCCAGTGGGCCCTGGGAGGACTCACAATGTCCGGTGATTGCCCCTGAAGCACCATCCAGGGCAACCCCAAGTCCCAAAGGCGCCCCCACATCTCATCTCCTCCTGCCACTCCCCACACCCCTCAGCCACCATGTCCACTTTTCCCACTCCAAAGCCACCTTTCCTCTGTGGACCTTGGATTGGCTGTGTCCGTAAGCAACATACTCTTAGACAAAGAGTAGGTCAAGGAGGATATCTCAAAGTGAATCAGTAACTACCTTGAAATGAATGAAAATGACAACACAACATAACAAAACTTTTGGAATGCTGCAAAAGCATGGCTATGAGAGGGAAATTCATAGCCATAAATTCATATATCAAAAAAGAAATAGAGCTAAAATTAAAGACCTAACTGTACATGTGGAGGAATTAGTAAAAAAAACAAACACCAAAGGAAGAAGAAAGAGAGAAATAACAAAGATCAGAGCAGAATTATATGAAATAGAAAATAAGAAAGCACTGAAAAAAATAAACAGAGCTGGTTCTTTGAGAAGATCAATAAATTGACAAACCCTTAGCTAGACTAATAAAGGAAAAAGAGAGACGATTCAAATACACAAAATAAGAAATGAGGAAGGGGATATCACCACTAATCCCACAGAAATAGAGTATCATAAGAGGATACTTTGAAAAAATATGTCAACAAGAAGGACAATTTATAGGAAATGGACAAATTCCTAGAAACACATAAGCACCTACATTGATGAAAGAAGAAATTGATGATCTCAACAAATCAATCATGAGTAAAGAGATAGAATCAGTCATTAAAAACCTCCCAACTAAGAAGAACCCCAGGCCAGATGGCTTCACAGGGGAATTCTACCAAACGTTCCAGAAAGAATTAATACCAATCTTGCTTAAACTCTTCCAAAAATTGAAATAAAAGGAACATTGTCTAACTCATTCTATGATGCCAACATTACCCTAATACCAAAGCCAAACAACGACAAGAAAGGAAAATTACAGACTAATCTCTCTAATGAACCTAGATGCTAAAATCCTCAACACAACAAAATACTTGTTAATCATATTCAACAACACATCACACGAATTATACACCATGACCAAGTGGGTTTCATCCCTGGTAGGCAAGGATGGTTCAACATAAGAAAGTCAATTAATGTAACACCCCACACAAACCGATTGAAAGAAAAAACCCACATGATCATATCTATAGATGCAGAAAAATCATTCAACAAAATACAGCATGCTCTTCTGATGAAACCATTGCAAAAGATAGGAATAGAAGGAAACTTTCTGAACATGATAAAGGAAATATATGAAAAACACACAACTAATATCATATACAATCGTGAAATCCCAAAATCTTTCCCTCTAAGATCAGGAACAAGACAATGATGCCCAGATAAGCTCTCCTGTCTAACATTGTACTAGAAGTACTTGCACAAGCACTGAGGCAAGAACCAGATATAAAGGCATCCAAATTGGAAAGGAAGAAGTCAAAATTTCACTATTTTCAGATGACATTATCCTACACATAGAAAGCCCTGAGAAATCTACAATAAAACTTTTAGAACTTATAAATGAGTTTAGTAAAGTCACAGGTTATAAGATCAATGTGCAAAAATCAGTAGCATTTCTGTACACCAATAATGAGAAATCTGAAGATGAAATCAAGAAAAAGATACCATTTATTATAGTAAAAAAAATCAAATACGCATGAATAAATTTAAAAGTTTTATACACAGAAAACTACAACACTGTTAAAGGAAATCAAAGAAGACTTAAATAAATGAAGAATATTTCCTGTCCCTGGATAGGAAGACTAAATAACATTAAGAAGTCTATACTACCCAAACTGATCTGCAAATTTAATGCTATCCCAATAAAAATCAGCACAGCATTTTTTACTGATCTGGAAATACTAACTCTGAAGCTTCTTTGAAAGGGAAAGAGGCACCAAATAGACTAAGACATATTGAAAAAGAAAAATTAAATTGGAGGAATCAAACTACCTGACTTTAAAACATACTACAAAGCTATAGTGGTCAAAACTGCATGGTATTGTCAGAAGGATAAACATACTGATCAATGGAACTGAATTGAGAGTTCTGATATAGACCCATGCATATACAGTCATCTGATATTCTACAAGGCCCCCAAGCCCACTCAGCTGGGAGAGAATGGCCTCTTCAACAAATGGTACTTGGAGAACTGTAAAAGAATGAGAGAGGAATACTATCTCACACCTTATACAAAAATCAACTCAAGATGGATCAAAGATCTAAATATAAGAGCTAAGACCATAAAGGTCTTGGAAGACAAAGTAGGGGAGCATCTACAGGACATTATAAGAGGAAATGCCTTCATGAAATTCATAGCCAAAGTATAAGTAATGAAAGAAAAAATAGATCAATGGGACCTCCTCAAAATTAAAGCCTTTTTTACCTCAAAGGAGTTTATCAAGAAAGGGAGGTAAGCGAATATGGCTCAACTGATAGAGAGTCCACCTACCATACTGGAGGTCCAGGGTTCGATACCCATGGCCTCCTGGCCCACGTATTGAGCTGGCCCAAGTGCTGTGCTGCCTCACGCAAAGGAGTGCCATGCCACACAGGTGTGCCCCACATAGGGGTGGCCCACATGCAAGGAGTGTGTCCTGCAAGGAAAGCCACCCCATGCAAGAAAAGTGCAGCCCACCCAGGAGTGGCACCACACACATGGAGAGCTGACAGCAAGACGAGACAACAAAAAGACATAGATTCCTGGTGCCACCTGACAAGCATGCAAGCAGACACAGAAGAACATGCAGTGAATGGACACAGAGAGCAAACAATGGGAGGGGGATGTGAAGGGGAGAGAAATAAATAAAATAAATCTTAAAAAAAAAAGAAAGAAAATGAAAAGACAGCTTACCCAAAGGGAGAAAATATTTGGTAACCATATATCTGATAGGAGCCTAATATCCAGCACATATAAAGAAACCCTATATCTCAAAAATAAAAAGACAAACAACCCATTTAAAAAATAGACACGAGGGCTGAACAGACACTTCTCCAAAGAAGAAATAAAAATAGCTAAAAAGCACATGAAAAGATGCTCAATATCATTAGCTATCAGGGAAGTGCAAATCAAAACTACAACGAGATACCATATTACACCCATTAGGCTGCTGGTTATTAAAAAAAAACAGTGGGCTACAAGTGTTGGAAAGAATGTGGAGGAATGGGAACTCTCATCCACTGCTGGTGGCAATGTAGAAGGATCCAGCCATTATGGAGGACAGTTTGGTGGTTCCTCAAAAAAGTAGCTATAGATTTGCCATATGACCCAGCAATTCCACTGCTGTGTATATACTCAGAAGAACTGAAAACAAGGACATGAATCAATACATGTGCACCAATGTTCATAGTGGCATTACTCACTATTGTCGAAAGTTGGGATCAACCCAAATGCCCATCAAAAGATGAATGGATAGACAAAATGTGGTATATAAATACAATGGAATACTACTCAGCTGTAAGAAGGAATACAGTACTAACACATGGAATAACATGGATGAAACTTGAGGGCCGTATGTTGAGTGAAGCAAGCCAGGCATTGAAGGACAAATATTACATGACCTTTCTGATATAAATTAAGCAAATCAAGCTGTCTCAGAGAGCTAGAATCTGGAAGGTACTCTTACAGGAAAGTTGTGAGCCAATGCCTACAAGGGCAAAATCTATGATAAAGTGGAGGGAAGTAGTTGTGCAGTGAAAGGATCGGGCAGAGGTATAGGAATAGTATTGCGTTGGGATTCATAGACTTGAGGGGGACTAGGGTTGGGAAGATGGGGCACATGGTACATGGAATTAGGGGGAAGGTTAGGGGGGAGCAGGTGAATACAGAGATTGTCAAGTGCATGGTTGAATCTATAATGTTGAGAAAACTCTTTAGAAAATATATGAGGATGGGTTACTGATTTAAGGTTTTTGATGGGGGCATCTGGCACAGTGTGCACCTGGGGCAGGCTTCTAGGAAGTGTGTGTGCTCATCTTGTCATAGTGTGTTATATCAGTGGGTGGAAACCCACATAGTGAGTGAGGAGAATGTGATATACCCCCATCCTGGAGAGGCCTGATGATCTCAAACAGAGAGGAGGGTGTCTCTCGAGAGTAAGGTTGGCTCCCAATGAGGGAGGACAGGCTAGTGTGTCAAGCACTCAGCATTTTTGCAAATACCTAAGAATCTTGTCCTTCAAGCAGTGAAGCTTGGATATCACTGTGGGTCCCAAGGGGAGGGAGAGAGAGGAATAGAATAGATGGAAAAGGGGTAACTGAGGGGTAATGGAAGTGTTCTGCATGATCATGCAATGATGGATGCAGGCCATGTTAAATTTCACCAAAAATATATAAAAGTGTGCAGTCTAAAATGTAAACCATAATGTAAAGCATAATGGAACCATGGTTAGTAGCTATGTTTCAATATCTGTACATCAACTGTAGCAAATGTAACATCCACATGTGAAAAAGATAGTTGCTGGGGAAGGGATAAAAAGGTTTGATGTTGGGCATATGGGAGATCCCTATATTCTATATGTGACTTTACTGTGATCTAAAACTTTTTGAAGACATAATTTTAAAAAAAGGATGTAAATACTGAGGAAGAAATGAAAGAAATTGCCTTGCCACTGTACATACAGGGCAACACCTATTACAGTGATGAAAGGCAAAATGTCAAAAAATATTTTTATGGTATTTCTCATTTTTTAATACACCAATTAATTTTTTATTTTATTTTTTCTAAATTATTATGTATTTTATTTCTAATCATTACACTTATTATAATTTTATTTTCCTATTAATTGAATTTGTCAATATATAAGGCTTCATTTTTTAAGAAGTTTTTGCTCACAGAGGTATTCAACTATGGCAGGGGAGGAGCATTAGTGTGGGGTATCATTGATGGGAGATGCATGGGTGGAAGGAAGGGAGTTCTCCAAGGAGTGCATATAGGGTATATAGATATATTTGGATGTTCATTGGGTATTGATATAGAGGGTAGAGTTTCACATGACAACTGAGGGAGTGCTGAGTTCCCATCCTGGGAGCTCTGTTGCATTCCTCAATGGAATTGCAACAACCCCCCAAGTGCAAGGGCAAAGACCAGTGAAGAAGGATGGTTCAGTGTTGGGTCCTTGATACTGATGACTATGCTTATGAGCCTGTATGCTTGAAATTTCAACTAGGCTTAGAGCTGCAGGGTGCCTAAGTATTATCTCCTGAAAGCCTCCATGCTGCTTAAATGTGGCCACTCTCTAAGCCAAACTCAACATGTAAATGCATTACCTTCCCCACAACATGGGACATGTCTCCCGGGGATAAGCCTCCCTGGCACTGAGGGGTTACTACCAAGCACAAGCTGTTGATGCAACCAGAAAAAGACCTGGAATAAAAGGGGGAAATGGAAAGGACAAATTACTTTATATGGTTAAGAGACTTCAAAATAGTCATCAGAGGGGTCATGCTTAAGCACATCTCAGCAGGATCCCAGAGACCTTCAAAGTAGATACAATCCCAGGTACTGGTGCTTCTGAGGGCTACAGAGACACCCAGGTACTATGGTCATGGTAGATGGCTCTGGAGTTCAGTGTCTTGACAGTGGGCCTTACTTTGAAATTTGTGCTCTTGAGTATGATGGAGTTGGACTCAGATGTGACTTCCCTACACATACCTCTTCTGTCACTTCCACTGAACCTGTGGTTTGCATTGAGTTTGGTGTATGCTCAGGAGACTGTAATTTCTGGACTGTCCATGTGCCAGCTGGGCCCTGAGCCTCAGCAGAGTTGCAACACCTACTCTCCAGTTTGTTGGACTTACTCAGGTCAGCTAAGAAGGAAGTGAGGATGGTCAACCACCACACCAGGGAACTGAGAGAGTCTACAACTGCAAGCATGAGAATCCTGTCCATCAGTCATGGGTGATCTAAACCCCCCTCTCAATTTAGAGGTGGAGTGTGCATTGCCATCACAGTCTCCTCAGGATTGGAGGGATAAAATATGGATTACAGTGTACTTACTGGTATTCTACTATAGAATTAATGTGACTCTAGCAATGGAAGAAATTATTTCATTGATGTGGAGACAGTAGCCATGGGAGTTGCTGAATGCAGGGAGAGGTAAAAAGAGGTGTGATATGATGGCATTTTTGGGACTTGGAATTGTCCTGAATGATATTGCAGGGACAGATGCAGGTCTTTATGTATCCTGCCATAACACACTGATTGTACTGGGAGAGAGTGTGATCTACAGCATAAAGTATAATCCATGCAGTGTAGCAGTGCTCCAAAATGTATTCATCAAATGCAATTAATGTACCATACTAACAAAAGAAATTGTTGATGTGGAAGGAGTGGGGGATGTGGGGAGTGGGTTATATGGGAAACTCTCATATTTTTTAATGTAACTTTTTGTGTGATCTATGTATCCTTTTTAAAAAAGATAATAAATTTTTTAAAAAAGAATTCATTAAGACATAGACCAAAAAATTAAATTAAACAAACCTTATTTTTTAAAAATTAGCAGAAATGAGAGGTTGTAATTAGCAGGGCTAAAGGAAAAGTAATCCTGTCAGACTCAGCCTCACTTATCTCTTAAACCAAAGGGGCAATAACTTTAAGAATTTCCTTCCTGATAGATAACTAGAACTTAGCAAAGGGCCATTTCCTCAAAGTTGAGGAGAAATGGAAACAAGATTATTTTGGAAGCAATGTTCCAAAGTCAAGGACAACTCAAGTCTCCCCCAAACTGTATGTCCTCCCTGTCTCCTACACCAACTCCATTACATTTCTTTCTCACTTTTAGAACTTAATTAACAAACCTGAAATCATGATAGCTCAAGGTGGAAATTAATCAGTCTCTGATCATTAAAAATGTGCAAATTTAGCCAACCAGAACAATTGTTACTCAAACTTTTTTCTTGAAAAGAATTACTTTGCAACTTGGAAATTCCTTAACGCCTGTGTTTATAATGCTTCATCTTTGAGAAATGTTCCCATCTACTGAGCAGCCTTAAAACTACCTGCTTGTAGTGAGGTAGAAAACTGTTCTCTTGCAATCTTCCTCCCCTTTTTGCAGACCCATTTCATGTATCTTAATGAAACCATGTTTCTTATTTTACTGAGAAATAGAAGTAAAGGTATATAACATTTCCTTTTGAAGTTAAAGTTAGACTCTACCAGTCCATTTCTATTGAGTTTTCTAAACTTTACCTAGAAAGATTAGTTTTATGTGGGTGGCTTTGGTACCGGGAGTGGGGTTCCTTTAGAATGTCAGTGTTCAGATCAATTAAGGCTAATTTCCCTTTCTGAGGAGGGATATGATCTGCCTTATGAGACTCTGGCTAATATGGAGGCATTAGATTACAGAGGAGCATGGGTGGAAGCAATTTAATCAGCAAGGATGCCATTGCAGTGTCCAGGAGAAAGATATTGATGACTTGGAGCTGGATGGCAAGCAACAGAAATAATGAGCAGTAATTGAATATTATTAATTTGAATGAACAGCCATCAGGAATATTGACAGATAGGAATGGGATGAGTTTGAAAGAGATGAGTGAAGGAAAATGTCAATGTTTTTATCCTGAGACACTGCATGGGGAAGGCTATGGGAGGCAGTTCTGGAACTGAGTTCTGGGCATCTTGAGTTGGAGACATCAATTACATATCCCAGAGGATATGGTGAGTAGGCCAATGAATATTGCAATCTGGAGTGACAGAGTGAAGTCTGGAGTTAAATATATTTGGGTGTCATCAATATAAACCATGAGATTGGATGATCTCATCAAGGGAGTGAATGAAAATATAGGAGAGAATTCCAAGGATTGATCCTAAAGTATTTCAACATGAAGAGTGATAAAATTACACAAGTCCCGGGGACCCCTTAGGGCCCAAAACAAACCCCATGTCCTACTTTCTGCTTTCACTCTTTGTGGGGTTTTGCTGCATGGAGAGCTGAGTTAGCCAAGAGGGGTCTATTTTAAGATGGAGAACTAACTGCACACTTATATGCCAATTTGTTTTCCAGTACATTTGTATGCCAATGGGAATGATCCAGGAAAGAGGGAGGAGAGAGAGGGCAGAGCTGCTGGAGCAAAGCCTTTGAGGGCTACAGAGGAACTGCTTCTAGACAGAAAAAAAAAAAAAAGTGCTTATTTTTCTCAAGCCTTGAAATCCTTTGGGTATGATTTAACTTTCAATTTCACTCTTGCATACACAGGTGTTTTCTTAACCTCTGAGATACTAGCTTCAACAATGATGCATTGTCTTTACTAAAAATGAAGAAATGGGCTCTCCTCAAACTCTGTCTATAGTGAGCTGGATGACTTTTTTATGATCATTAACTGAGTCACTTAATGGTTGTTGGTAATAAAGAACAGAAGACAAGAAGACTTTTAGCTCCATTTTCCAAAGCACCATAGCCAGATACTGGCTATTGGGTAATTGTGGTCTCTGGGTCACAAAATGGACCAGGCTGAGACAGTGTGGATAGATCAGTGCAAAAATACATATGCTACTGGAAAACATGACTACAGAGCAAATATTTTGCTAACAATTTGACAGTGTCTTTATCTTCATATTTACATACAAGCAATTATTTTGATGATGAACAAATCTAGTATGACTATGGGAACTCTTTCCACATATTTTCCACCTTACTTACCCCATTATCCCTTTCCCACAGAAAAATGGGTTCACTAGATATTTCTCATCATATTTTCATTTTCCTGACTCTGTCATTTCTTCCATTTGCAAATTCCTCTACCTCATTCAGTATACTATTCAAATTTTACCTTCTATGAAGTCTTCCATGGTCATCTCACAAAAGTGAGCTCTTTTCCTCTAGATTTCTAGAGCATTTTGTTTTTGGCACTCGATCAGCATTCTTAATAGGTTTCACTTTTATTATGTGTGTAAATATTTTAACTTCTCTACTAGATTCAAAGTCCTTGAAAAGTAAAGTAAGAACAATCTCATATAAAATTTCATATACCCTAAATCCTCTTTCCATTTAGTACTCAGAAGATATATGTAGATGTAAGAAGGAAGAAAAGAAAGAAATGAGAGCGGGAGGGAGGGAGGAAAGAGCTTATACAGATAAAATTTGAGCTTTATCTATTTCAAGTTTCTAGCTTTGGCTAAAAGGAAAGTGGTTTTCAATGTCTTACTGTCAATTTTTGTTTTCATTTCATTTGAGAGGAAATTCATTAGTAAGGCTCAGTAAGAGTAAATAAGAGCTTTTCATCAACTTGATTATTACCAAGTTCAACTTGATTATTTTCAGCAGTGGAGGACATTCTGGTGTGAGGAAGGTGAGTGGTAGAGAAGGAAGTCTTTAGAGTGATGACTGGTAGTTGAAACTGTCTTAGATTATCTAAAACCATTCCATTTTTCAGTAATAGTTTACTGATTTTAGAACCATACACTAAATTTAATTGCCAAGTAGGACAAGGGAATATTAAGTTTTCAGAGCTGGTTCTTTCTGTCTGTTACTTATGATGGTCCCAAAAATCACCTCGTGCGTATGCACATGCCAATTAAATAAGTAGATACAATATATTGAGCATTTACTATGTGTCAAGCACTGTTCTGAGCACTTTGTTATATTTAATCATTGTGACAAATAAATGAAGTAGGAAGTACTAGTAAACCCATTTTACTGATGTAAAAATTAAGGCATAGAGAGGTTACATGGCTTATCTAAAGTTGTAATGCTAATAAGAGGCAAACAGCCCCAGTTTAACCACTGGGTATGCAGGACCTGAATGTTTCTGGTGGCCTTACATATCCCCAGGACAGTTGTAAGAATGTCAAGAGCAAGCCTGAGCATCTGGTCAGAAGCAGTGACCCACCTTCCCCTGCCCCATGCAGCCCAGCCCCGGTCAATATTAGAGCAGGAGAGGGAGATCTGAGGCTGGTAGAACAAACAAATCAAGTCAGACCAAATCATTTCTGGAGAATGTGTGGGTGGGAAGGGGAAATTTCACCTTGGCCATAAGGGCAGTCTTATTAAAGGGAAAAAGAAGGTAGGGTCAGGGACTCTGCAGAATGAGATGCATACATGTGTGACTCCACATATAAGGTGTCTTGGTTTTGAATACTTACAACTAACAGTTAGACTGCATAGATCACTGTATTTACCAGTCATGAAGCCATGGACCCTTGAAAGTGCCAGCCAAGGGAAATGTGACAACCCAACCCTCTCCTACAATCACATTGGTTGGGAAATAATGTCTCCTAACTAGCCAGGCCTAACTCATGTGACACTGAATGGAGGCGGGGTGGGGCGGCAGGATCATCTCCACTTGAATTGTGTGTAATGGGATCACCATGCGAAAAAAATAGAGAAAGGCAAAGGGAAGGTATACTTAGTTAAGAAAAGCTGTAAATAACACATAAGCCACTACAGGTGGTAATCTAAGCGAGAAGAGATGAGTACCTGAACTAAGATAGGGAAAAATCGAAACAGGGAGAAGAGGTGCTCAGCATCATTGTCATTAGAGAAATTCAAGTTCAAATTGAAACACCATGAGATACCATATCACACACCCACTGGGGTGGTTAAAATAAAAAAGGCTGACAAGACCAAGCATGGACCAGGATGTGGAGAAACTGGAACCCTTAAACACTGCTGATGGAATGTAAAATGGCAACTCCACCTTAGAAAAAGTTTGGTAAATTCTTAAAGTGAGACATTTACTTACCACATGATGCAGCAATTCTACTTTAAGATATCTACCAAAAGGGATGAAAACACAGAACCACACAGAAACATAATACAAATGTTCGTAAGTGTTGTTTATAATAGCCCAATACTGGGGACACACAAAATGTTCACCAGCTGATGAATGGATAAACAAAATGGGGTATGTCCATACAATGGAATATCAGTCCACAATAAAAAGGAGTGAAATAGTATTACATGCTGTGCCATGGGTTTACCTTGAAAGCAGTATGCCAAGTGAAGTAAGCCAGACACAGAAGGACAAATATTCTATGATTTCATTTGTATGAAATATCAGGAAAGGAAATCGATAGGGACAAGCCGACTGGTGGTTGCCAGAGCTGGGGGTGAGAGCAGGGGTTGACTGTAAATGAGCCCGAGGGAAATTGCGGGGGTTACAGATCTATTCTAAATCTGGACTGTGATGACTGTTATAGAACTATAATTTTACTAAAACTCATTAAACTGTACACTTAAAAAGGGTAAATTTCATGGTTTGTAAATTATAATTCAATAAAACTTTGAAAAGTGGGAGAGGGGCAATAAGAAGGCAGATTTGAAAGAAATCAGAGAAGAATATTTGAGACCCAATGGGGCTGACTGACTGTGAGGGATGAGTGACAAGAAAAGCCTAGCATGACTCCCAGGCATTTGTGGGGTTTTGTGTTTGGTTTTTTTTGGGGGGGGGGAGGGGTGTGGAGGACTAGGGATTGAACCTGCAACTTTGTACATGTGACGTGTACACTCAACCACTGAGCTGCACCCACTCCACTCTCCAAGTATTTGATGGGAAAATAGGTGGTGACAAGTAATAAATATAAGAAAGAGAGTCAGTGCTCAAAAAAAACAATTTTTCAATGAAACCTGCATGATTTCCTTCATTTTATAAACAAAGCAACTCTCTTTTCTAGTCCTTTAAAACTTCAGGATTGGAAAAGATTTCACAGCCTCTTTTTCTTCACCCTCCCAAGAGTCTTGATGTTTTAAAGAAGCACGCCAGAAGGTCTGACAGAGAAAACTAAGCAGCGTATTAAACCCTAGTCAAGGTTGCTGTAATAAAGTGTTACTATTTTATTTTGGGAGCGCAGAGGCTTGGATACCTTTAGAAGATTTGGCTCACTAGGGATGTAATAAGCCTCTTCCTTTTTTAGCCTCTTCCCTGAAGTAACTGAAGCTCCTTCTCACAGTTGCATATCTCAAAGAGGGAAATGACTACTGAAAAAGCAATTAATCCTAGACATTTCTGTCAATAACTGAGCTTGGACAAAGGATAGTCTTTCCTAACTCTAGTTTTGAAGAAGACAGATTTTTCCAAAGGTTTTTGTTTGTTTGTGTAAGAAAACCCAATATCTGACTGCTTTCTCAGATGCTTAAGTGGGATTAATTTTTTGTTAGCCTTTGAACAAATGTAGTCATATCGAAAGCTATTATACACAGTAGCATTTTTCTATCTATAAAACCAATACACTGAAAAGAAAATCAATTCAAAGATTCAGTGTAAAAGTTTTCAGCACTGTTAATAAGTAAATAAATGATCTATAATCACAGAATTTCCAGAAACAGACAGAAAAACAGATTAATATATGGGACACAGATTCATACTAACATTTTCTCTCACAAAAACCTACATATAGTGAAAAAGAGCAAGTTACACCCAAAAGAACTTTCCTTTCATTATGGACTGCTTGCTTCACACAATCATCAGAAGGCATCCATAACTTTGCTTTGAAACTGATGTTATACGCTGACCAGAAACTAGGGTTTAGAAGAAGAAAAGAAGGTACAAAAAGGTGTGGTCTCATCCAGATTCACTTTTTGAACAAAGCTACTCTTCCTGGTTCCAGCAGAACCGCCCATTTATCTTCCTGAGGTGGTGGGATGCTGTGGAACATGGTTGGAGCTGGCAGCAGTTATCTCACTTGCCCATTGTTGGAGGCATCTGAAATCTCCTCTTCATTTCCTCTGTCCAGGGAGTACCGGGGAGAGAGAGGGCAGAGCAACTTTATGTTTTAGCTTGATATAACCACATTTTGACTTGAGTTACTTTAGTAAAAATTCAGCAACAACAACCTTCTGGCCTTAAAAGATTCCTAGATGAATGACTCTACATGCTAAATCTTGAGTGAATTCCTGCCGTTTTCTTCTCAGACGATCATTTAGTTACAAGGTCTCAAGAGACAACCATTGCTCCTTTACAGTTTCCTAGGCAATGTAAAAAGTATTTTCATATCCAAATATATCAATTGATTTTTCTGTATAAATATAAAAAGATGGAAGGCAGCACTTCTCCATTCAACCACCACCGCTGACTTCCTTTCCTTTCATAAATCCATGGATAAATCACAATTCTTACTACTCTCTCAAGAACCCAAGGGAAGTCTATCTACCAGTTGAAAAGCAGGCCATCAAAGTGAATAGAATCCTGTGTCCTTAAGGAAGAACACGTTTGAAAATGTCTTTGAATTTGATCTTTCTTGGACATGAAGACCAGGAATATTTACAGATCACTGATTTTGAAGGAGGAAGTCAGAATGAACTTTCTTTCTTCTAGTTTAGAGGTAATGAGTTCATAGGTGTGCTTCACTTTGAGAAAAGCCAGTATATATGAACCTCTAAAATTAACTGATTCAAACAATGATTATTCAAATTATAAAATGATTTTTTTTTAAATAGGATTTTTCAATAGATATTTGTCAGTGCCAGTTACTTGAGAGAGGGCCTGGTTCATAGAAGGCTGAGAAGCTCACAGCTATGTAGGAGATGGGACATCACTGTTCCTTGAAGATAAAACTGAAGTAAAGATGAATTATGTATGGAATTAGACCCCAAATTGGGGGGGGAGGGGAGATATGGTTAATAAAAATTTGATTTGCTTTAACTATATTATAAAATGAGACACAAATAAAAAGTCTTCCTTTTTGTAACAGTATCTGCTCCATTCCCTGTTGCTTCTCTCCAAACAACTGTTAATAGTTTGTCCCAGGAAAACCGATACTATATTTCTAGCTTGTGTGGTGGGGCTGGTTGCCTAGCATTGCAGTAAATTTTACAAAACAGTTGGCAGAAGGATCAGACTAGCTCAGCTAAATGAATTAAGCAATCACATAATACTGCAGGGCATATTAAGGAAGAATGTCCAAATTATAGCACTTGATACTCCCTTCTTACAATCCCACTTCCCCAATATAATGCTTTGGCTGAGCAGGCTGTAATTTGATATTAAACAAGGTTCTTATTAAGTAGATACAATGAAATAATGCTGAGTTTTTGTTCCATTAATGGAGTTAAATGCATTTTATTAGCACTCATTAGGATGAGGGAAATCTTGGAATTAAGAATTCATTAGCCAAAAGCTACTCATTTGAGGTGGAGCAATTAAACTGCTCCGCCGGAGAACGGGATTGGGGCCACACACAGCACATTCTGAAAGCGTGGCCTCTCCTCCGTGACTGAAATGCCTGACAACAGTTTGGGGAAGAAATGTGAGGTCCCAGTGCAGGTCAGCTGAAAGTATGTGCTTCTTTCTAGAGCTGTTAATTTGACAAAATGCAGAAGCCACTGTAAGAAAGCACGATTATGATTTCAGCTTTACATTTGAAAGGAAGTCATTTACTTTGGGAAGTTGGGAAAAAATTTGGATACGAGCTCTCTAATTTCAAAGGACTTATGGTGAAAACTGCCTTTATTCAAGTTTGTGGCTATTTTGGTGTTAGTAACACAGATACATACGATGGAAAAACCTGTACATAATATAGTTTTATTTCTTAAACATCTCATTATAGATACCTGCCACATCAAAGTACAACTCTCATGATTTAGCCAATCTGAATAGGTTTGCCAAACACAGCCATGGCTAAATGATTCTAAATACAGCCTCTTCAAGTACTTCCTTCTGTTATCAATAACACTGAAATACTAGGGCTGGAACCTAGTGAGATGTCCATGTACACACATATAAACACACTGACCCACAAATCCACCACTGCTCTGAAATAGAAGTTCCTGCAAAAGTTAAATGAAAGATACTTTGAACAGCTATCCTTGGTTAATTAACATTCACCAAAGATGATTCTGAGCCAATAGGTTAAATGATAAATTTTAAATAATCCTGAAGCTTCAGAATTTGGAAGTTTCATTATCCTGCTGTATCTCTGTGACACAGCCTTATGTAGGGGTCAGTTTTGTGAAACGTGTTCAACCACTGGTTTGTTATTAACTCTTATTAAATCTCTGTGCTCGCATTAATTCTCCCGGGTTCTAGCCTCCCATTTTTTACTCTCTGCTGGGGATTCATCCCTGATTGTTCTATTGGCTCTAACAAACTCAGTATGTTCAAACCATATTCATCACTCCCTGCCAAGTTCCTCCTCTCTAGCTGTTAATGGCACCACCGTCTTCATACTTATCTGGGTAAGAAACCTAATATTCATTTATTTTCCTTACCTCTCACATGCTATGGGTTTCCTATTCTCGATTCAACTTCTGCAACACTTTGACAGTCACGCCTTGTCTGTTACAGTTCCCTCCGTCAGAACTTCATCAGTCATCATGTGGACTGTTGGCTTGGCCTTGACAATGGAGGTGGTCTCCCGTCTCCCTCATTCCTCCGTTATACTCCGCATTGTGCATAGATGCCAAATTAATATTCCAGGAGCACAGCTCTAAATGCCTAAATTCTTCAGGAGGTCTTGGTTGTCCTAATCTGTAAAATGAGCATGATATGGTTTGTCACAGTGTGGTAGACTTCAAAAAAATAATAATATATAGGTCATTTACTCCATTTACATGGAGAGGCTCCATAGAAGGTAGTTCTTAATTTCACCTGTTATCCACACCTTTCTTTTGGCTGAAGTAACTGTTGGCTGCTTTCTCTTCATGCCAAACCTTCCTTGTCTGTTCTCATTTATTATTTTTATCTGTAGTTCACTGCCTTTGTCTACCCAAATTCAGATGCTATTCGGCCTCTGGGACTCAACTCCAGTTACATTTTCCTATACCATCCCAGCGGGAAGGGCTGCCTTCCTTCGCTCAGCCACTACAGTACTTCAGGTAGAGCCCTTTAATTAGTCTTACCATCTTCCAGCAGTTTGCTGACTACTGAGAACAGGTTTGCATCCAATTTATCTTTGTATCTGTCCTCTCATAATGACTGTCAGAGGTCTTTTAATTATATTATTGAACCCTGTACAACTCAAGCAATCTGTCCTTGCTGCTTCCTTCTGACTTCATCTTATGTCTGTTCAGAAACAAGAGTGCAGTAAAATCTGAAAGGAAATAAAGTTTAGTCCATTGGGATAACTCTTAATGCTTAGATGCTCATATTAATGGGCTCAAATCCTTGATTTTCTGTCAACATAACATTACAGTTCAACAGAAACAGCTGAGTCTTTCTCAGAATATTATACAAAGTATTTTTTGTTACAGCCTTGTTCCTTTGTTTTATTTTCTTTTGACGAAGAGATGGCCTTACAGTCCAAAGTTTTTCTATGTCTTTTTGTATCCCCAATTATCTCCCTTGTACATAGGTGTGTACCACCCATATTCTCTGCATCCACTACAAATAACCTGGCACCTAGCAAAGTGTTTTATAGATAGAGGTGTTCAAACAATGAAAAAACACCTAGGGCTTTGCTAATTATAATCCTTGCAGGATTTGGGAGATGCAGAACAAAATCAATACACTGGATTCTACAAGTCTACTTTTAATTATTTAGTTTAGGAGAATAATCACATATCGGCACTAATAAAATAGCTATAAGGAGACTCATCAATTAATTAAAATTAAAAAGGAATAATTCAATATGCAACAATAGGTTGTTACTATTGCAACAATAGTAGCAATAGTGGTAGAAGTAGAAGTAACACCAAGAAGTTATGCATATTTTATGGTTACTATGACAGGTGTTCTGTACAAGTTTTAATGAATCTTCAAAAGATCATTATTCAGCTAGGAATACTGAGTCTTAGGGAGTTTAATCATTTGAGAAGGAAATAAATGGGTAATGAAATGTAAGGAAAACATCTGAAATGAACTAGCTAATATAATGATAGTAGAAAATGATCTAATGACATGGCTGAATGCTTACTGTATAGAAAAAGTAAGAAAGCTGATTATAAAATAATGTTATGATCCCACATGCATGCTGTGTGCAGAGGAAAAAAGAAAGGCTAGATAATGTACCAGAATGTCACAAGGCCTTATCTTTGAGTGATAAGATTGCAAGTACTTTCATTATTATTATTATTGTTATCATTAATATTTTTTAATTACTCACTTCTATGTATATTTTAAATTTGTATAAGGCTTATGTGTTTTTTAATAAAAAAGAAATAAGAACATTTTTATTTATAGTGTGTATATGTGTTTTGAAGAAAAAATAAGGAGAGTTGATACAATTTTTATCCCCCAGAATCATCCAAGGCCGGCCCTTTTGTTGTATACGAATATGGTGAAAACTGTGCTGGATCTGTGCAAACTCTTTTCCAGAAAGCCCCAGGGTGGAAACTTACAGTGTATACCCTTCCATGACTTTCTTTTTTTTATTATCTTTTTTTTTTAAAGATATACAGCTCACACAAAATGATACATTAAAAGGTTCCCATATACCCCACTCCCCACATGCCCCATTCCTCCCACATCAACAACTTCTTTCATTGGTGTGGCAGATTCATCACATTTGGTGAATTCATTTTGGAGCACTGCTACACTGCATGTATTATGTTGTAGTTTACACTCTTGCCCAGTCTATTCAGTGGGTTATGGCAGGATATACAATGTCCTGCATTTGTTCCTGTAATATAATTCAGGACAACTCCAAGTCCTGAAAATTCCCCTATATCACACCTCTTTTTTCCTCTGCCTGCCTTCAGCAATTCCTGTGGCCACTATCTCCACATCAATGATATAATTCCTTCCATTGTTAGAGTCACAACAATTCTATAGTAGAATACCAGCAAGTCCACTCCAATCCATATTTTACTCCTCTATCCTGAAGACCGAGGGATGGCGATGTCCACTCCACCTCTAAATTGAGAAAGGGGACTTAGATCCCACATGGCTGATGGATGGGATTCTCCTGCTTGCAGTTGTAGACACTCTCAGTTCCCATCCTCATCTCCCTGTTAGCTGACCTGGGTAAGTCCAATGAACCAGAGAGTAGGTGTTGCAACCTAGCTGGCACACCTTCCATGACTTTCTGCAGAACAGTATCTGGCTGGAGCACTGACAATATCATCCCACCCCCCATCCCTGCCCCTCAAAACCCCCAGGGACTCTTGGAATTGGTCCACAGAGCGCTGACTGCTTTTTTCACGCAACGACAAGTTCAAGGGCATTTCCCCATCTTCCCCAGGATCTTCTTCAGCAGTTGCTTCTGGGGAGGCAGGGTTTCCTTGGCTGCCTCCCTTGTAGAGAAGCATTCGTATACCATGCTGAGCAACACGCAGGGCTGCAGGACCGAAAGACTCAAGTTGACATCTCTAGACGCCCTTCCAAGAGTCAGGTCTAATGATGAGTAGAAGGAAATAACTTTAGATGTTGTCTTTCAGAGGTGAAGTGTAAATTGTGCCACTTTGAGTAAATTAGAAGTCATAAGGGATAAAACAGAGAGAGTATAGCAAACTGTGACAACAACTTTGAGTGCTATTTTGCTTGTTTAAAACCACAAGCTATAAGAAAAGGAGCTCTAGCAATCCCCAGAATGAGTTCCCAGGATGAAGACAAATAAACAAAACTGAGTCTGAGAAGATTTAGGAAGCACTTTGGAAAGCCTCCAGGCTCTGCCTTCTTCCATTGCTTGGTCTTCACCAAGGGCATGAAAAATAAGGAACTTGGGACATTAAGAAGACCTTCCTGACTTGAGAGTATATTGAGGAGCTCGAAAAGTAGATTACTCAATTTTCCTATTTGCAGAATGAGGGTTGAATCTTCAAGTCTCTTCAAGCAGAGCAGTTCAAAGAAAGAAGCTGAGGGTATCTCCCTTTTCTGGGAGATAGCATTCTTAACAAGCTGAGCAGAGGGAACACCTACTTGTGGCTGGAGAAATGGGTGTGAGATCCAATGTGAGCTGCACAAGAAATGTGAGTTGGGCATCCTTTTTAACAGTGGCATGCAATTTATCCTTTGAGTCTCTATTTTACTCACTGTGGGGAGGGTTATCTTAATCAATACAAAAGTCCTCCTAACCCCTGGGATAGCAACTGCATAACCAAGATGTCAAGGTATTGGGGCAGGAGGAGGTACATAGTTTGGACCATATATTAGTTAATTGCATATTAGCATTCACTTTAAAATAGGCCATTTATAAGTGTTTCTGTGGGAGAAGCACAGCAGGATTCTGAGCTAGGGCTTTGTTGGCCTCTGCCAATGCCTTGCCTTTCCTCTGCCAAAGATGAGCTGCCAATTTCCTCAACTTCTGAGCAATCAACCTGGCACCTCTGACTCCTGCTGCTGACTGCTCTCTTGGATTTTTTGGCAAGAAAGATTTTACAGTGATGCAATAACATGGATAACTATATCTAAAAAACAAATTCTATAGCCCAAGGTGAAGTTGAATATATCATGAAGCGCTTTTTTCTAGAGGAGCGGAACATTTGCGATGTGAATTCAGTTCCGGCTTTGAGGCTGTGTGCTAGATATCTTAAGTGGTTTACTGGCACCCATTCTCCTTGTCCCCCATGTGCAGCTGCAATGCAGGTCGTATGGAACTGGCTCTACTTCTAGAATCCTAGGCCTGGTCACTGCAGCTCGGTCAGGGATGGGCATGAGACCTAAGTGGCTCAGGACTTTTGCCTGATGGCTGAGGAAAGAGAATTCTTCTACGCCATTGCCAAGAAGTAGATCAGCCTAGTTTTCTCTAGGAAAGCATCGTGTAACAAAGGAAGTTAACTTTGTTTAGGATGACACTGACTCCATGGGAGCAGAGGTATGGAAAGCACCTGTGTTCTGGAAGATGGATGTGAAGCACCAGGTCAAATCTCAACTGAAGCACCTCTTGCACTATACTTCCATTTACAAGAACTGATAAATTCCCTTTTAAAAATCAGTTTGAATTAGGTTATCCATAACCCGTGCTGGAAAGCATTGTAACAGATACAGGAAGAAGCTATATTGCCCATGGCTTCAAGGATAGCCCATTGAGGTTTGGGATAAAGATGCCTCCTTCTGATGTGATGGAATCTGAATTTGATACCATTGGAATCCCGTGGTCACCACCAGTCCTGAACCACTTTAAACTAAATTTAAAGTAGAGAGCTTTTGGTTTACTCAGTCGATCCAGCCTGCAAATCTACATGAGAGCAGGGCAATTTCTGGATCACACTCACCCCAAGGTGAGGTGTATGTGGCTCAGCTTAAAGTAGGAAAATCTTCTTGTAAAAATGATTTCTGTCTCCCTATATGGAAAAACCATCAAAACCAATTTCCATTTTGCCTCTCCAGGAGGGCAGCAAAAAATTACCCTCATTTTTTTAAAGTAACTGGCACAGGTTAAGCCTATTTCAAGGAATTACCTGCTCAAATGGCTCCCCTGCTGAGCTACAGATGAAATGCAAATCAAGACTTGATACAGAGGAAAAAGAGAGAGAGACATCAATAAAGGAAGTAATACAGCATAGTTTTATGAATTATCAAGGTTCAATACCAGCCCGCAGAAGATTGGTACACACACACACATACATACATACACATTTCCTACTCTACCTTGCTTTCTTTTGATTGCCTAGTTAAGATTCTTCATCAAGGATCTCATGGGAATTAATACAATCAGAAGATGATACAATTATAAGGGAGCATAGAAAGCATCCAATTTAATTGTTCTAACCCACTGATTTTCCCTAACATTAAAGCCCTTTCTTCAGTCTATTACATAGGACCTCAGTATATCAAACAGGTAGAGTGGAACTGCTTTAGTTAGGTAGGAGGTGGAGCAAGGGCTGGCAGCCATACCTATTTCTGTGACCATCCAGATTCTGTAGTACCTACTATTTCCCCTTGATCTCTACCATTTCAGTGCAGGCCTTCCTGGTTTCCAGCTGTGAACACCTGCATGACCTTGCCTGAGGCTTTCTTTGGTTGCTGAAACCTGCTTTGCTCATGTGCACAGTAGGTGAAGAGTGTTGGGGAATTCATGCCCTAGCCAGAGCAGCCCTCAACCTACAAATTTCTAGCTCACTGGCCCTTTTCTGATGTATATGTACTCAAGGAATCATCCAAGGATGTCTGGGGGAGGTCTCAAGAAACCACTTTCATAGTGATTCTAAGGTGTTATTTGCCTTTTTCACTGTGTGGATGTCTGCACTGACAGTGCAAATGGTGGGTCACTCTCTGACTCAGAGCAGGAAAAAAGGCAGTGCCACCAAATTGTACTAGTGGCTTATCGAATTCTTCACCACCACATACACTCAGGCAGGGGCAGTTTCACTTAAGAGTGTTCTTGATGAAGTAGCACAAATTTACTACCTTTTATTAACTGTTGATCCTTGAGTGCAAGTCATTTTAATATTCTTTGTGATAAAATAGAAAGTACATATAAAGCACTTTGGCTGCTCACTGAAGTATGATGATTGTTTCAAAGAGAAGCATTTGTGTGATTGTATATGTTGCAAGAATAAACAGACAAACTATGGCTATTTATACATGAATATTGGAAAATAATTCCTCATAAATGAATGAAGGCAGCAGACTTGGCCCAGTGGTTAGGGCGTCCATCTACCACATGGGAGGTCTGCGGTTCAAACCCCGGACCTCCTTGACCCATGTGGAGCTGGCCCATGTGCAGTGCTGATGCACACAAGGAGTGCCGTGCCACGCAGGGGTGTCCCCGCGTACGGGAGCTCCATGCGCAAGGAGTGCGCCCCGTAAGGATAGCCGCCCAGCGTGAAAGAAAGTGCAGCCTGCCCAGGAATGGTGCTGCACACACAGAGAGCTGACACAGCAAGATGACACAACAAAAAGAAACACAGATTCCGGGGCCGCTGACAACAATAGAAGCGGACAAAGAAGACGCAGCAAATAGACACAGAACAGACAACCGGGGTGGGGGGAGGGGAGGGGAGAGAAATAAATTTAAAAAATAAATCTTAAAAAAAAAAAAAGAATGAAATGAGACTGCCACTTCAAAGAAACAATTGACAGTATTTGATGCCAATGATAAAATCCAAGGTTTTAAGAGAAAATTAGAAATTTTACTAACTTAGATATACCACCATGAACTTGACAACTTCTCAGTGCTTAAAGGTTTTTCTGATGAGATGGATGGGGATATTCATGGATTTGTAATTTTAATGATATATAATGCAATGTGTCAGCATTTGAAATCTCTGCCTAATTCAGTAAACCAATAACTTCCATATGACAAATATGTGATGTTACAAAATCAAAAACAGGTAAAAGATCCATTCAAAGTACAAGATAAACCAATGGAATTAAATGAATAGAATATAAAAAGTTAGTGGATATAAGGTTTCAAGTTCTGCATTGCAAGTAACTTTGAAGAAATTTTTACCTATTAAGTTTTGGCATAGTATCAGAGAAGAAAATATACAATTACCTAAAAGTCTATTAAAATACACTTCTTTCTCCAACCAATATCTGTTTGGGGCTGGATTTTCTTCATGTAGTTCTTCTAAAACATACATCAAGAGATTGAATGTAGAAGTACATATGAAAATCCAGGTATCTTTTATTAATTCAGAATTTAAAGAGACTTGTAAAATTGTAATACAATGTCATTCTTTTTGCATCATTTTTGTATTGGAAGGTATAATATTTTTCATAAAAAGTTATACTATTTAATATGCAACATGGTTTTATTTTTATTAAATAAATAAAATATTTTAAATTGTTGTGTTTTAATTTCTAATACAGTAAATTTTTATAGCCTTTTGGATTCATCAATAAGTTTTGATATTGTAAAGGTAAACTGAGCCTGAAAATAGCTTTTCCTTTCTGTTTCTCAAAATTCTCAATAATTTCCTGTTGCTCAGAGGGATAGCTTTCTTGATAACATACATTTAATGGATTGTTGACTTATTTTCCCTTTGCTTTGTCACCTCTTCTTTTCCATACCACAATCATCTTCTAAATAAACTACTTATATGAAAACATTAATCTCAGTTTCCATTTCTAGGGAAGCCAAATTAAAAGAGTCCCATATGAAAAGATCCTATAACTCAACAATAAAAGACATGGCCTGATTAAAAATTGGGCAAAAGATGTGAGTAGACATTTGTCCAAAGAAGAAATGCAATTGGCAAAAAAAAAAAAAAACATGAAAAAATTTTCAACGTCACCGACAATTAGGGAAGTGCAAATCAAAGTTACAATAAGATATCATTTCACACCTATTAGAATGGTCACTTTAAAAAGACAGAGAACTACAAGTATTGGAGAGGAAGTGGAGAGATAAGAACACTTATTCACTGTTGGTGGGAATGTAGAATGATACAGTTACTGGGAAGGACTGTTGGGCAGTTCCTAAAGAAGTTGAATATAGATTTGCCAGATGACCTGGCATTATCACTACTGAGTATATACCCAGAAGAACTGAGAGCAGTGACATGAAAAGACACCACACCTATGTTCATAGCAGCATTATTCATGATTGCCAAAAACTGGAAACAACATAGGTGTCCATAGACCAATGAGTGGATAAACAAACTGTGGTGTATACACACAATGGAATATATGCAGCTGTAAGAAAAAATTAAGTTGTAAAGCATGTGACAACATGGAGGACATTATGTTGCGTGATTAAGCCAGACGCAAAAGGACAAATACTGTATGATTGTGCTACTACAAACTTAATATATTTCATAATCTCATGGGTTAATAACTAGAATATGGGTCACCAGAAAATAGAATAAGGTTAGACATTTTAGAGTATTGAAACTGTTCTAAAATTTTTTGTGGCGATGAATGCACATTATGATTAAACTAAAAGCCATTGGTTGTATACTTTGGATAGATCACATGATATGTGAATGTATCTCATTAAAACTACTTAATAACTAAATAAATAATTGTGCAAGAATAGCCAGAAATTGCAGCTATGTACAGTAGAAGAAGCATAGAGAGATTGAGATGTGAAGAATTTGCTTGTTTGTCTGTTTTTTGTTTATAATTATTATTGAAATAATGAAAATGTTCTAATAATGATTGAAATGATGAATACACAACTCTGTGATTATGTCAAATGCCTCCACACTTTGGATGAATTGTATGCTTTATTACTATGCATCAATAAAATTGACTTGTTTAAAAAAAAAAAAAAGAGTTCCTTCCCTTGAGCACGTAGGTTCTTCAAGACATTTTAAAAGTAATTGAGTACCTCTTTCATTCCAGAGGGGAAACTGAGTGCCAGAGAGGCACGATGACTCACAATAACCAGCACATATCAAGAATTTACCTGACTTACTAGCACGTATGATTTTCATCAGCCACAGCCTTCTGAAAGCCTAGTTCCAAGACCTAGTTCCACTGTCTGCTTATTGTTGTCTCCCCCATCATCCCCCCTAAAACATTGGACAATAAGCTTACTCCTACCACATTTGCCTTGGTGTTTGAAGTGTCTCTTAGTGTAATATCCTTGGGAAGCTAGAGCATAGGACTTCCTTCTGCATAACACCCTCATTTTGTCATCAGTCACTTCATGAATTCTAAGTCCTAAGTGTTCTCCTGTATCTATGAGTGATAGGCAGATAGGAGATGGGTAAAATACAGCCCTTTTTTAAAATATCTTAAAATCTCATATTCATCTTGTCATGCTGTTAGCCTTTCACTATCAGAATAAACAAGATTTACAAATCTAATCCCAGGCACTTTTTTTAAATTGGATTCTGCGTGACCAGGCTGATTCTTTTCACAGGTGCTAAATAAATTTTGCTATCTGGGAAACCAGATGTGGCTCAATTGATAAGGCCTCTGCCTACCATATGGGAGGACCTAGTTTCACTCCCTAGGACCTCCTGCTGAGAAAGAAGAAGAGAAAGCGTGCCTGCGTGGTGAGCCAGTGCCCACGCAGTGAGCTGAGTGCCTGCATGGTAAGCCAGTGCCTGTGCAAGTGAGTCACCCAGCAAGATGATGACACAACAAAAGAGAGACGAAGGGGAGAGTAAAAGTGAAGCACAGCAGAGACCAGAAACAGAGGTGGTACAATTGACAGGGAACCGCTCTCCACATCAGAGGTCCCCAGGATCAAATTCTGGTGAATCCTAGAGGAGAAAGATGAGAAGAGAAGACAAAAAGAGAAATAGATACAGAAGATCACACAGGGAATGGACACAGACTGTGAAAAAAAAGCAGGGCAGGGGCAGGGAGGGGGAGGGGAAAATAAATAAATCCTTAGGGAAAAAAAAAATTTGCTTCCCAATTCTTTCCATCTGGGTAGTTTGGCAACTCAGTTCAGATGGGTAATTCAGTTGTTTTAAGTGTTTGGATTTCCATCCTGACCTGGAACTATCCTCTAGAAGTTTTTCATAAAATGAGTTATTTATATACTCTAGAATTATTCACTATTATTAAAGCAGCACTACAATACTCCTGTCAACTATAAAAAGAGTAAAAATTGTTCTTTAGTTTAAAAAATGTGAATCATGTCAACTTTCTTTGGACTTGGTCTTTTAAAACTGATTTGGGACTTAGAGTTCTGAATAGAATAACTACATTGGAAACAAACACAGTGCTCTCTTTCTACAAGGCTTTTCTTAGAAGCCAAGAATTTTATGTGTTCAGGGAGGTTTATGTTATACTGGAGAGTTCACAATGGCCTCATTGACATGCCAACCACAGTGGTAGGACCTCTTTTTTTCCCTTATGAGCTCAGAGCCTTATAGGGAGGAAATAATGTACAATAATTAAAAACTTACGACAGTTCTTTTTAAAACCTATGGGTGAACACTACTTCCAGAGTTCATAGCATTTTATTTCTAAAAGATTTTTAAAACAAGCTGTTTTTTTTCTGGTGGAAAATCTAATCTGGCAAGCGTAACCATGTAAGCTTCTCAATGTTAATATGCTGTGTTGAGTGTACTCAGAGCTGCTAAAGAGAACACACATGAATAGAAAGCAAGACCCAAGAAGATAGTTGCCTTGGGAATGGGAATTAAGACATATCGACAGTGCACATGTTAGGATTGGAATTAGGTGGTATTTATTCCTTAGCTTAATAAGAGCTAGGGTTTAGTTTAAATAAAATTCCCAAATGGAAATTCTGTTTTCAAGTTTAAGCACTTCGCTTATGGAAATTATTTTTCTCTTTTGGTTCTCTGTATATTTTTTCCTTCTGATAACTATTTAAATACTCACTCATTCATTTATCCTTTTAATAGTCTTGAGTATTATTCATGTGCCAGACACTGAGCTATTTCTTGAGACTGCTAATGCAAACAAGATTGGGACCCTGCCACAAAAGTGCCTACAGTTTAGTGAAAATATACTCATGGAAGACGATATTAAAAATTTACAAAGTATAAAAAAGGAACTTAAAAAAAAACAGAAAAAAAAAACTAAACCCGTTGCTGTGTAACATAGCATCCTGCTGGGATAGCTGGAAGGTTCAAAGTGGCTTCACTCGTGCAGTTGACAAATGGTGCTGGCTGCCGAGTGGAAACTTAGCTTGGCTGTTGGTCAAGGGCATCAGTTCGCCCCCTGCACTGCTCCTGGGCTGCTGTGCATCCTCACATTATGGTGGCCGAAATCCACAAAGCACAAAATAGACATAGCTCTCTTAAGACCTGGACGTGGAAGCCCAAAAACATTCTCTCAGCCACATCTTCTTGGTCAAAGCCAGTCGCAAAGGCTGGTCCAGAATTCAAGGGCAGGTGCATACAGGAAAGAGAGGAATGTCCCAGAACATCTTTGGAAACTAATGACCACAACAGCTATTAAACAGTGAGACACTTTTTGGACATTTAACTTAGAGAACTGTCAGGACTTATGATTGTATTGGACCTACCTGTATTATCAAGGTTAATCTTTTCACCTTAAGGTCCTTAATCTTAATCATATTTGAAAAGTCTCTTTGCCATGTAAGGCAACACGTCCACAGGTACCAGAGGTCAGTATGTGGACTTCTTTGGGGAAGCCATTATTCTGCCTACCATCCTTTCCATAAATTCAAATCAAATCAAAACATTTTTCTTTGGATATTTGAAGGTTATAGTGCCACATTTACTTTTGAAGTTAGATTGTCTAATGCTCTTCCTTTTTCTTGTAATTATACAAATCTATACATCTAAATCCAACTTTTCTTCAAGGCCCAAATTAAATCTGATGAGCTGCAGGAAACCTTCCTCAACTACATTACTCTTTCCTGATCTTTCTTTCTCCCTGAAACTTCTATCATACTTAATCAATTCAGTCATGAAATGACCCCTTTTGCTTCATATATGTCACTCTTTTCTTCCCAGGATTTGTCAGCCCCTGGAAGTCAAAAAACTTACCCCCAAACACCACAGTCTCCTAATTCATTTTCATTTATGCCTTAATTCAGTAAAAGCACCTGATTGCCCTCAATTTCAGTGTCTTCAGGCTTGAGTCCACCTTACACATTTCATCAAGAAAAGCTTTCTAAAATGTGCTTCCAGTTATGCCACATTTCCATTCAAAAACTTTTCATAATATGTCCTAACCACCTTTATAATACAGTCAAAAATCTGGTCTTACCTTATAATATTCCACACTCTCTATGTATACATTTTTTGTTTCCTAAATTGAAATGTATTCATCACTCAAAATAACCTTCTGTAGAACATGTTTTCTCTTCTATTCAGAAAAGCCAGGTGATTATGTGCCCTTTCCTAATCTGTGTGCTTATCTGAATCTCTATCCCTTAGAAAAACCATCCAATTGACTAATTACTGAGAGCAAAGTTTTCCGCATCTTCAACCTTAAGAACATCTTCAGCATCCCCTCTCAGCTAGATGAAGGGCTTTATACAAAGCCACAGAAAATCCTAGTACTCAAGTAATTTTTATAGATTTAAGGTTTTCTTTCAGGTTTATTTATTTTGAGAATACTATCAGGAAGCAACTATGGGTAGATACAAGATGGCGTGTAGGGAATAGCAGGCTGCCTCCAGAAACTGCGGGAGGGCAGGCAGGTTTACCTGGCAGGAGGGAAGTCGTGAGACTGCAGGGGGCAATCAGAGAGGGTAGCTACAGAGGGGCACCCAGTTGGCTGGGGGAGAGGGAAGCCGAGGGACATAGGGCAGGCAAGCCAGTGCTCAGCCGGCTCAGAGGGAGAGGGACGCTGGGGAAGTGGTTTGACTAGACCAGCACTCAGCCCGCTGGGAGAGTGAGGAAAGCCACTGGGTATGGATCTCAGCGGGTTCCAGGGAGAGGAGAGATGCCAGCCAGTGTTGAAGTGGCTCCAGGGAGAGGGGAGCTGATGAGGCAGGCTGTCACACACCCCCACTCTGGGAGGTGAGGAACTGGATCAGTGACAGGTGGACTGACAGGCACCCAAGAGCCCAGGTGAGAGGAGAGCTGGGAGAAGCAGCAGGAGAGTTGTCAGGTGCCCAAATGGTCCTGAAAAGAAGGGAGCCAGAGAGAGATCCAGTGGTTTGTCAGGCACCCAGCTGGTCCCTGGGGTAGCAGATGCTGTGGGACAAGTAGCCTCAAGGCACAGAACTTTAAGATGTTTTTAAAGGTTTTTAAAATGTTTTATTTTTCATTTTTCATTTTTTAAGAATTATTTTTTCTTTTCTTTTTTCTACATCTAGGTACCTTACCTGCAAAAAGCAAAGGATGATTGGTTGGTGAGCACTGGCAGCCTGAGACAGTTGCTAGTGTCTGAGAGGGAGGCCTGGTATTTCTGTTTTCTTTGTTTCTTTTTTTCCCTTTATTTGCGATGTTTCTTTTCTTTCATTTTTCCTTCTTTCTTTGCCTTTCTTTTGTTCTGTATTATATTCTTGCCTTCATTTTTTTATCTTCTCTTTTCATGTCTCTGATTTTTTATTTTATTATTTTCCTGTTTCTCTTTTTTTTCTTTCATATAGTTTTATTTTTATCCTTTTTTATGATTTTTAAAATTCTTACTACTTTTTCCCGCCTGGCTTTTTTATGGTTCCATTTCCATTCTTTTTTAAAATTATTTTTCTCTTCTTTCTTTCTTTTTTTATAGACTTAATATTTTTCAGAGAAATAGGGACATCAACAAGGATATAGAATAAGTGGAACCAAATGTGAAAGAAGATCCTTAATACAAAACAAAATGAAATAAAACCCTAGAGGAGAAAGAGAAGCTAACCAACTGAATAAGCTCATCAAGATAAACAGGTGCCTAGACAACAGCAAATCATTACAGGCCATACTAAGAAAGAGGAAGACATGGCCAAGTCTAATGAACAAACTAAAAAGCAGGAGGAGATGCAACATGTGGAACAACTAATCAAGGATGTCCAAACAAATGTCATGAATCAACTTAGTAAAGTGAAGGAAGAGATAAAGCGTCTTAAGAAGACACTGGGAGAGCATACAGAAGAAATTGTAAACACACATAAAAAGAAAACAGTTCAGATGGTGATGAAAGGCTCAATCCAAGACATTAAAACTACACTGGGAGCACAAAACAGATTTGAACAAGTAAAGGAATTAGTGATGTAAAAGATAGAACAAGTGAAATTGCACAGATAGATAAAATATAGAAAAATATTCAAGAGGGGCTCAGGGAATTTCATGGCAATATGAAATGCACAAACATATACACTATAAGTCTCCAAGAGGAAGAATAGAAAGGAATGAGGACAGAAGGAGTGTTGGAGGAAATAATCACTGACAATTTCCCAACTCTTATGAGGGACATGAATGTACATGTCCAGGAAGCATAGCACACGCCAAACAGTACAAATTCTAACAGACCTACCCCAGGATACATATTTATCAAATACTCAAACAGTCAAGACAAAGAGAGAATTCTGAAAGCAGAAAGAGAAAAGAGATCTATCGCATATAAAGGAAACTTGATAAGATTTAGTGCTGATTTCTCATCTGAAACCATGGAGACAAGAAGGCAGTGTCATGACATAGTTAAGATGCTAAAAAAAAAAATGCCAGCCAAGAATTCTGTATCCAACAAAGCTGGCATTCAAAAAAGAAGGAAAGTTCAAAATATTCACAGATAGACAGAAATGGAGAGTTTGTCAACAAGAGTCTTGCCCTTCAAGAAATACTAAAGGGAGTTCTGCAGGTTGAAAGGAAAAACAAGAGAGAATGGGTTGGAGGACAGTGTAGAAAGGAAGTTTATTATAAGATAAAAGGATAAAAGGAGAAATAAAACAAAATATGATATTCACAAACCTAAAGAAAATATGGTTAATGTAATTATTGTCTTGACAATAATAACACTGAATGTTAAGGGATTAAACTCTCCAAACATAAAACACAGATAGGCAGAGTGGATAAGGAAATATGATCCATCTCTATGCTGTATAAAAGAAACTCACTTTAGAGCCAGGGGTGCAAAGAGTTGCAAGTGAATTGTTGGAAAATGATTTTGTATGCGAACAATAACTAAAAAGGACTGGAGTAGCTATATTAATATTGGACAAAATAGATTTTAAATGCAAAACTATTGTAAGAGACAAAGAAGGACACTATATGTTAATAAAAGGAGTAATTTATCAAGAAGAATGAGCAATCATTGAATATTTATACACCTAACCAGGGATACCAAAATAGGAACCAAAGTAAATGTGGGATAAGAGAGGACTTTCACGAGAGTACACAAGGATGGATATAAAACATGTACTATTACACCATAAACATATAGGGGATGACAGACTAATAATGTAAACCATAATGTAAAACATAGGATAACTAAAAATTTAGAAAACTGTATATACTAAAGTATGGACCACAATGTAAGCACAGATGTCATCTTGTTTGAAAGCTATTGTCACAGAGTCTCTACATCACTGTAAGTAAATATGATATGAATAAGGTATAAGAATATCGCTGTGGAAGGGAAAAGGTTTTATGGTGGATGGGTGGGAGTACTGCATATTGTATATATGAATTACTGTGGTCTAGGGCTCTTGTGAAGAGAAGTTCAATAATTAAGGGAAAAAAAAAAAAGATAGGATGTAGAATTTTTCCAAGTCAACACGTATTCTATATCTAACCTTTAAACCCATCGCTCTATGCCATTTTACTAGTAAGGGATCCTTACATTATATTGGGCTTCAATTTTCAGGAAGTTTTGGATCACAGAGTGGTTCAACAATGGCAGCGGAGGAATATTGGTATAGGATACTATTGACAGGTGATATATGGCTGACAGGGAGCTATACAGGGCATATGTCCAGGGTGCATGGTAATGTTTGGATATACTCATAGTGGCAACAATGAAAAACTACAGCTATGGGGGTACTGGGTTCCTGGCCGGGGGTGCTCTGTCGTGGTCACTAGGGGAGCAGCAGCAGTCCCCTAGGTGCAACGCCAAGGACCAAGAAGGAATGAGGGTCCAACAGTGAGAGCCTGATACTAATGACTATGCTTGTGAGCCTATATGCATGAAATAAGAACAAGGCCTAGAGCAGCACTGTGCCTGGGAATTTCCTCCTGTCAGCCTTCATGTTACTCAAATGTGGCCAGTCTCGAAGCCAAACTCAGCATGTAAATGCAATGCCTTCCCCCCAGCGTGGGACATGACACCTGGGGATGAGCCTCCCTGGCACCGAGGGATCACTATCAAGTACCAACTGATGATGCAACTGGAAAATGACCTTGAATTGAAGGTTCAATGCGGATCTAGCAGAATATCCCTGTCTACATATAATAACATGACTTTAAAATGTTGTTTGACCTAATGTAAGGGGGAAATGGAAAGGAGAAATGAGTTTATATGGCTATGAGTCTCTAAAAAAGAGTCTGGAGGCTGTCAGAAGGATTGCCCTTATGCACAACTGAGCAGAATCTAAGAGACAGATAAAGTAGATACAACCCCAGGTATTGGTTCCTTTGAGGGCTAAAGAGACCCATGGGCTCTATGGTCATGGCAGATGGGGTTCACTGCCATGTCAGATGGCCCTTCTTTGGAGCTGGTCTTTCTGCGTGATGAAACTGGACTCAGATGGAATCTCTTTTCATAAGACTTTCACGCTACTTTACTGGAATTGTAGTTGGTGTTGGGGTTTAAGATATATTTAGGGGATTTGAATCTCTGGACTGACAATATGATAGCCAGGCCCTGAGCCTCAACAGACTTCAGCTCCTACAATCTGATTTATTGGACTCACCTCACTCAGCTAAGATGGAGTTGAAGAAGGACAACCACCACACCATGGAGCCTAGAGTGCCTACAACTGAAAGCAGGAGGATTGCATCCAGTATCCATGTGGAATCTGAGCCTTCTCTTGACATAGAGATGCCACGGACATAACCAATCCAAGATCCACAGAGAAAAGGTGGCATTGGAGTGGAGTGGGAAAAGTGGACATGGTGGCTGACATGGGTATGGGGAATGGCAGGAAGAGATGAGATGTGGAGGCGCCTTTGGGACTTAGAGTTGCCCTGGATGGTGCTGCAGGGGCAATCACTGGACATTGTAAATCCTCCCAGGGCCCACTGGATGGAATGTGGGAGAGTATGGGCCATGATGTGGACCATTGACCATGAGGTGCAGAGATGCCCAGAGATGTACTTACCAAATGCAATGGATGTATCATGATGATGGGAGTGAGTGTTGGTGGGGAGGGAGTGGTGGGGTGGGGGTGGTGGAGTTGAATGGGACCTCATATTGTTTTTTTAATGTAATATTTTTACAAAATCAATAAAAAAAATACATGAGACAAATAATGGCAAAACTAAGGGGCAAATGGATCCCTCTACAGTCATAGTGGGGCACTTTAATACACCATTATCATCATTAGACAGAACATCTTGACAGAAGTTTAATAAAGAAACAGAGAATTTGAGTACTTTAGAGGAACAATACCAAATAGATACACACAGAACATTACACTTAAATACAGCAGGATATACATTCTTCTCAAGTGCACATGGCTCACTCTCCAGGATAGACCTCATGCTAGGTCACAGAAGTCACAATGAATTTATGAAGACTGAAATTATACAAAGTAATTTCTCTGACTAAAATGGAAATGAGTAGCATTTCTGTACCCTCATAATGAGCAATCTGAAGGAGAAATTTTTAAAATTCCATTACAGTAGCAACCAAAATAATAAAGTATCTAGGAATCAACTTAGCTCAGGATGTAAAGGACTGGTACACAGAAAACTACAGAACAATGTTGAAGGAAATCAAGAAGATTTAAATAAATGGAAGAACATTCCATGTTCATGGATTGGAAGGCTAAATATCATTAAGATGTCTATCTTACCCAAATTTATTTACAGATTTAATGCAATCCCCACACAAACTACAACAACAGCTTTTATTGGACTGGAAAAGCCAATTTTGAAATTTATTTGGATGGGCAATGGGCCCTGAAAAGCCAAAAATATATTGAAAAAGAGAAACAAAAGTGAAAGAATTGTACTATCTGACTTTAAAGCATACTATAAGGCTACAGTGGGGCGGTGGACTTGGCCCAGTGGTTACAGCGTCCACCCACCACATGGGAGGTCCGCAGTTCAAACCCCGGGTCTCCTTGACCCATATGAAGCTGGCCCATGTGCAGTGCTGATGCGTGCAAGGAGTGCCCTGCCACGCAGGGGTGTCCCCTGTGTAGGGGAGCCCCACACGCAGGGAGTGCACCCCGTAAGGAGAGCCACCCAGCACAAAAGAAAGTGCAGCCTGCCCAGGAATGGTGCCGCACACATGGAGAGCTGGCACAACAACAAGATGACGCAACAAAAAGAAACCCAGTTTCCCGTGCCGCTGACAACAACAGAAGTGGACAAAGAAAGAAGATGTAGCAAATAGACACAGAGAACAGACAACTGGGGTGGGTGGGGGGGCGGGAAGGGGAGAGAAATAAATAAATAAATAAATCTTTTAAAAAAAGGCTGCAGTGTTCACAACTGCATGGTATTGGCACAAGGATAGACATACTGGCCAATTGGAACCAAATTGATAGCTCTGATATAAACCCTCACATATACAGTCAACTGATATTCTACAAGGCCACAAAGCCCTCTCAACTGGGACAGAATAGTCTCTTTAACAAATGGTACTGTGACAGTGAATATCCATATCTAAAAGAATGAGAGAGAATCGCCAACTCATGACCTATACAAAAATTAACTCAAGATGAATCAAACACCGAAATATAAGATCCAAGACCTTAAAGTCCCTAGAAGATAATGTAGGGAAGTGTCTATGAGATCTTGTAGTAGGAAACGTTTCATAAACTTCACACCCAAAGCACAAGCAACAAAAGAAAAAATAGATAAATGGAGCCTCCTCAAACTTAAAAACTTTTGTGCTTCAAAGAAGTTTGTCAAGAAAGTGAAAGGCAGTCTACTCAATGGGAGAAAACATTTGGAAACCACTTCTCTAATAAGAACCAAATACCCAACATATACGAAGACATCCTACACCTAAAAATTAAAATGTGAAACAATCCATTTAAAAATGGGCAAGATATTTGAATAGTCACTTTTCCAAAAGGAAATACAAATGACTAAAAAACACATGAAAAGATGCTCATCATCAATAGCTATTAGGGAAATGCAAATCAAAACTACAATGAGATATCATCTTACCCCTTAGTAGACTGGCTACTATTAAAAAACAGGAAAATATCAATGTTGGAAAGGATGTGGAGGAATGGGAACACTCATCCACTGCTGGTGGGAATGTAGAATGGTGCAGCCATTGTGGAACATGTTTTGGTGGTTCCTAAGGAAGTTAATTCTATACTTATGCCATATCATCTAGTAATCACACTACTAGGTATATGCCCAGAAGAATTTAAAGCAGGGACATGAATAGATATATGCACACCAATGTTCATAGCAGCATTATGCACTATTGCCAAAAGTTGGAAGCAACCCAGATATCTACCAACAGGTGAATGGATAAGCAAAATATGGTATAAACATACAATGGAATATTACTTAGCTGTAAGGAGGAAAGAAGTTTTGACACACAAAACAACATGGATAAATCTTGAAGACCTTATGTTGAGTGAAGTAAGCCCGTCTCTAAAGTGCAAATATTACATGACCTCACTAATATGACCTAAGCATATTGAGCAGACTCCCAGAGATAGAATCTGGCAGATAGGTTATCAGGAGGCAGAAATGGAGTAGAGAGTGGTGAGCCAATGCTCAGACTGCACAGAATCTATGATAGGGTGGAAGGGGGTGGTTCGGAAGTGGATGTGGGTGATGGTGGTGCAGGGATGTGAGTGGGGTGGATGGTGCTGGAATGTGAAGCTGAGCAGGGTTGGGCTATCCATGGAACTGGGGGAGGACTGGAGGAAGGAACAGGTGAACTCTGGGGAGATGGAGGTCTGTGACTGAAAATACAGTTGTGTAGTGTTCTTTTGGCAAATACAGCAGGGAAGGGTCACTGGTGAAGGTTGTCAGTGATGGGGGGATGTGTGGGAAAGGGTGCACCTGCGGCATGCTTCTAAGGAATATGAACGTGTTCATCTTGTCATAGGGTGTTATCTCAGTGAGTGGAGACTCACAGAATAAACAACAAAATATATTAACCTCTCATCCTGGGGAGACCTACTACATTCTCAAATAGAAGGGCAAGAATCTCTCCAGCATATAGGCAGTGCCAAATAAAAGAAAGCAGACCAATATGTCAAGACCTCAATATTAATGCATGTAACTATGAAACTTATTCCTGCAAAATTGAAACTTAGCAACATAATAACTATTGCCTAAGAGTTACTTTCTGAAAACCTCCCTGTTACTCAAGTGTGGCCTCTCTCTAAGCCAAACTCAGCAAATAAATATACTCCTCCCCACCCCCTGCCCCCAGTCCCGGTGTGAGTCATGACTCTCAGGGATGAGCTTCTCTGGCACCAAAGGAGTAATACCAAGCACCAACCAGAGACTCATTTGGAAAAAGTCCTTGCCCGAAAAGGGGAAACATCAAATACAAAAGAGGTTTTATGGCTAGGGATTTCAAAATGATTTGGGAGTCATTCCAGAGGCTACACTTATGCATGTCTCAGGCAAATCTCACTAACTGCCACTGTGAACAAAGCCTCAAATAGGGGTGCTCCTGAGTGCCCTAGAGCCATCTGGACACTATAGGCAGGGCACACACCCCTTGAAATCAGCACCCTGTCAGTGAGGTAAAGGGCTACCTATATCCCCAATGTAACATTTATAATTTCCCTACACATTTTTCTATCCCTTTTATTTGAGTCTATAATTAGTACTATACCCATTAAAAATATATCTCAGAGACTTAAATTTAAATCTGCAGTCTATTCATATGCTGGTTGAGCCCTGAATCTCAAAAGATTGTGACCAACTCTCCATTTCTTCAAACTTGCCCAGGACAACTAGCAAAATGTTGATGATGGACAACCCCCTTCCCAAAAAATGCAGAGTATCTACAACTGCAAACGAAAGAGTTCCTTCCATCTGCTCCATGGGATCTAAGCCCCCTCTCAATCCGAAGCAAAGCGGGCATCACCATCCCAATATCCTCAAGGTTGAGGAATGAACAAAAGTAAGGGTGAAACACAACAATAGACAAAGTAAACTTATTAAGATTATAGTCATGGAAGAACATGTAACACTTTTTAAAGATAGTGGTTACCAGAGGTCCTGAGGGGAAAGGGAGAGAATAATAGTTGGAATGTAGGGCATTTTCAGGGGATTAGAATTATGTGTAAACCACAACGTAAACTAGAGACCTTGGTTAGTACCAATGCTTCAGTATTTATTCTTTAATTGTAGCAAATGTACCACTCAATTGTAAGATGTTATTAATAGGCAAACTGTGGGAGGGTGAGTGCTGGGGTTTACGGGAATCCCTTCTACTTTTGATGTAACTTTTCTGTAATCTAAAACCTCTTTAAAAATGAAAGTTTATTATATTAAAAAAAAGAAATAATTATGACCAGTATTTTGGACATGACCCTAATCCTTGTGTCAGCCATTATGTTTTTAAAAATAAGAATGCTATTAATATTCCCTACAATTAATCCAATAAATGGTAATTATAAAAACTTAGGCAATGTTGAAAAATACAAAGATGAAAATAAATTTCCTAAAATTCTGTCACCTCAAAATCACTGTCATTAATCAATGGTTGAAGAACATTTCATGTATTTCTCTGTGTGTAAATGTGTGTGTGTATATGTGCACAGAAAGGATGGAAGGAAGGAAGAAAATATAAATTATTTCATAAAATGGGATCAAAATTTATACCACCTGCAATGAGATATAATTTGAATAAAATAAAATTCACAATTTTAAATGTGCAATTTGATGAGTATTGACAAATACATAAAGTCATGGAAAAATTTTCACAGTCTCATATCCATCACTCCATCTGTTCTCTTGATCACCTTTATAGACAGCTATTTCCTCCATCCCAGGCCTTTGGCAATCACTGAACTGCTGCAGTCATTGCTTGACATTTTGATCACTTTATATAAATAAAACAACAAATTATACAATCTTTTGCATTTGGCTTTTTCCCCATTTACCACAATGCGTTTTTTAAATTAATTAATTTATTTCCCCACCACCACCACAACTGTTTTGTGCTTGTTGTCTGCTCTCTGTGTCTGATCACTGTGCATTCCATGTGTCTGTTCAACTTCTTTTTAGGAGGCACTGGGAACCAAACCTGGGACCTCCCATGTGGTAGGTGGGCGCTCAATCACTGGAGCCACATCTGATTCCCTATCACAATGTTTTTGAAATTAGTCCATGTTGCTGTGTCAGTAGTTCATTTCTTTTTCTCATTATTATTCCATTGTTTGGATACACCACATTTTGTTTATTCATTCATCAAGTGATATACATTTGGGTTGTTTCCAGTTTGGAGCTATTACCAATAAAGCTGCTACTAACATGCAAGTTTTTTATGTGAACATACGATTTTATTTTTTACCAAAGTGAAATTTCTGTGTTGTATGATAACTGTATGTTGAACTTTATAAAAACCTGCCATACTGTTCTTCAAAGTAACTTTTCCATTTTGCAGTCCTCCCAGCAATAGATGTGAGTTCCAGTACCTTCATATGCCCATCAAAACTTGATGTTATTAGTTTTGAAAGGTTATCTATTTCCCCATTGGTTTACCTTGGCAACTTTGTCCATGTATGTGTGCTACTATTACTGGATTATCTATTTTGTTTTATTCATCTGTAGATTTATTTTTACACCAAGACCAAACTCTCTTGATTATTGTAGCTTTGTGCTAAAATTTGAAAACATACGGTACAAGAACTCCAATTTTTTTTCTCTTCTTCAAAATTATTTTCACTACTCTGGGTCCTTTGCATTTCCCTACAAATTTTAAAACTAGGAAATTTATTCCAAAATTTAAAAAGGGAACAATTTCAGGAACTTTGATTGACATTGCTTTGAATATATAGATCAATGTGGACAGAACTGACATTTTTAAAATATCAAGTCTTCTAATTCATGAACATGATGTATCTTTCCATTTATTTGGGTCTCTCAAATTTCTCTTAGCAATGCTCTCTATTTTTCAGTATATCCATCATATACGCATTTTGGTAGCTTTATCCCTATTTCTGATTTTTTTCACGTTATTGTAAATGGAATAGATTTTTAATTTACTGTAAATTGTTGCAAGGATGGAAATAAAATTAATTTTTGTGTATGGGTCTTGTGTCCTATATAATGATAAAATTAGCTATTTTTTTTCAGTTAGGCCAGTAAAAATAATTTTTTTGGGAAATGGGGGAAAGAACAGAGCTTGCTGAGAAATGGGAGAAAAAGAGAAACACACAACAATGTGGCGTGGGCTCCTCTAGGCAGAGCTAGCTAGCTATTTATTTTAATAGCTTTTTCGTAGAATCTTTAGTTTTCTACATAGATGATCAGGTCTTTTGTGAATAAAAATTATTTTATACTTCATTTCCAATCTGGATTCATTTTATTTTATTATGCTTGCTTTTTTTTTTTTTGCACTGGTTAAAACCTATTATTTTAGGGGGGGAAATACTCTGTCTTTCACCATCAGATTTTCCATCAGGCAATTTTTATTATGCTATTAGTTTGCACTGAGTTTTTATCCTAATGGGTGTTAGGTATTGGGAAAGTCCTTTATTGCATTTATTTGGATATTTATGTGACTTTTGCTTTGTAGTCTGTTAATATGATGAAATACATCAATGGAGTTTTAAGTGTGAAACGAACTTTGTGAATTGCTGATATCGATTTCACTTGGTCATTGTGATGGTTAAATCCACGTGTCCCCTTGGCTAGGTTATGGTGTCCAGTTGTTTGGGCAAGCAAGCACTAGCCTGATGGCGATTGTGAGGACATTTGGTGGATTAAAATCATTGGTCAGTTGTTTGAATCTGTGACTGATTATATTTATTATCAACAAAGGAGCTTGCCTTCAGCAATGAGAGATGTCTCATCCAACCAATTGAAGGCCTTACGGGGAGAATTTATGATTTTAGCAGTTAGAAAGAAAACTTTCTAACTCCACCTCAAATAGCCAGCTTCTCCTGGGGAATATATGAAATCCTTCATTGGAATTTTCAGCTTCTGGCCTGCCTTAAGGAATTCAGTCTTGCCCATACTCACAGTCTCGCTAGCCAATTCCTATAATAAAATCTCATAATATTTACATGTATGTTTGTGTATTTTTGTCGGTTTTGTTTCCCTGGAGAACCCTGAATAATACAGTCATGATGCATTAAACTTTTAAAATTTCCAGATTCAAGTCACTAACATAATTTTTAAGGATTTTTGTTTCTACATTCATGAGAAATATTGGTCTATAGATATTTTTTATGTCTTCATTTGTTTTTGGTATAAAAGCAATAGATGCTACATAAAATGAGTTGAGATGTGTCCCCTTCTCTTCTGTTTTCTAGAAGGCTTGGGTAGAATTGTTATTAATTATTCCTTTATTGGTTGGACTCAGACACCAGCAAATTTTTTCTTTAAGCATCCAAGTAAGAATTTTATTTTGAAATAATTTGAAAATTACAGGAGAGTTTCAAAAATATTACAAACCCCATGCAGAGAATGCCAACATAATCCCTACCCCAATACCAAGAGCCACCCATTTTAATACCTTGCCTCATTTCCTGTATTGTTCTATCTCTATCTATCTATCTATCTATCTATCTATCTATCTATCTATCTATCTATCTATCTATCTATCTATATCTATCTACTATCGATCGATCGATTGATCTAATCTATTTTCAGAACATTTGAGACTAGGGTTGTATACATAATGCTCCTTGGACACATACTTTTGTGGGCATTTCCTGAAAACAAGGATATTCACTTTTGTAGCCACCTTAAATACATTTTTAAAGTTCAAGAAATTTAACATTGTTAAAAACTTAAAGTCTATATTCCAATTTTTCATATGGCCCACCGATGTACTTTATAACTCCATAATTAAAACTCATCAAGGATCACACATTGCATTTGTCATTGTCTCTTTGATGAACTTTCCTTTGTAGTTGTGGAAACATATACAAATCATAAACTTTCCTATCTCCACCACTTCCAAGCTTCCCACTCAGTGGGATTGCTGTCACTCACAACATTGCACTATACTCACTACCAGAACTTTCCCATCATGCAACACAGAAACCTGCACCCAGTTTCTTGCACTCCAACCCCGTTAACCTGTAATCTAGTTTCTGTCTATGAGTTTGCATATTCTCTGTTATTTTCTTCATGGTCTTCCTGGGACTTTAAATTTAATATCCTAAAGCTGTGACAATCTTGTTTGCTTTGATACTAATTTAACTTCAACAGCATACACAAACTCTGTTCCTATACCCCTCATCCCTCCAACTTGTGCAGTTCTTGTCAGAAATTACATATTTATACATTATGAGTCTAAAACCATTAATTTTTTGGTATTTGCCTTATAGATCTACAGTAAGTAAAAAGTGGGGCTGCACACCAAAAATACAAGAGTACTGACATTTATATTTACCCTTGTCATTACCTTTCCCACAGAACTTTATTTCTTCCTGTGGCTTCTAACTATTGTCTATTGTTCTTGACTTTCAACCTGCAGAACTCCCTTTAGCGTTTCTTATAGGACCACTACAGAGGTGATGAACTCGCTCAGCTTCTGCTTATCTGGGAATGTCTCAATTTATCCTTCATTTATGAAAGATGGTTTTTCTGGATACAGAATTCTTGGTTGGCAAATTTTTGCTTTCAGCAGTTTATTTATTTTTTTGTCTTCATTTATTTTTTTAATGTGACATTCAAAAAATATGAGGTCCCCATATACCCCTCACCCCCCTGCTGCCATCATAGACAACACATAAATGAATAGCCAGAATCATGTTCCTGTAAAACTTTATTTATGGACATCAAAATTTTAAATGCTTTTAAGTTTCATACATCAGGGAATATTAACGTTGTAATGATTTTATTCAACCACTTAAAATTGAAAAAAAATTCCTTGATTTTGGAGAAATCAGTGGTGGGCCACGTTCGGCCCAGGGATTATTGTGTGTGGATCCCCGATATCCACTGGTAAAAGCATTCTGGGTCTGGGTTTTTTTTTTTGCTGAAAAGTTTTAACTTCATAATTAAGTACTTAATAAATATAGGGCTAACCAGGTTATCTACTTATTCTTGAATCAGATTAAGTGTTTTGTGTTTTTCAAGGAATAGAATGAAAAATATTGTTTTTCCCATTTTTAATATCAGAAGTCCTTGATATGGAATTTTAAAGCCTGCCCTTCACTTGTTCAGGGTTGACTCTTTCTGATCTCATTAATAAAAAATTCTTAATGTCACCTACATTATTGGGTCAAATATTTAGCTATTTAATTTATTTTTCAGTTCACACATGCAGGGCTTATGAGGTAATGAAGAACACTAGGCATAGAGCCAAGAGGATGAAGTTTTAGGCCTAGAAGCTACACAACTTGAGGAAATTCATCAAATAGCATAGTCCTCCGTTTCCTCACTCATAAAGTGAGGACATTGGGATAGGTGATCACTGAGGTCTCCAAAATCTGATCCATGTCTTGAAATCTCCTTTCATATGGTTGCAAGCTGAACAAATCCCATGGCAGAAGTAACACCTACCACATAGGTTATATGCACCTGGCTTTCGGTCAGCACGGGCAGTATTGTTACATTATTATATATTATTATTATAGCCACTATTTAATTTAACCAAGTCTTGCTGGAAACAATACATTATTTCTCTATATCTTCAGTCATCAGCTTCCCCATTTGTAAAATGAGGGGCTTGGATTAAATAAACGATTCTGATGGTTCCACCACCCGAAGTTGCTCTTATTTCCCTCACACAAAGGAATCCATATTTTTGAAAGATTCCATGCATCTCAGAATTACATTGTTGGGTAATAATGGCATTGTTTTCCCTCCTGAAAAGAACTGCTGACCAGAACGCACATGCAAATATTTTCCTCTGGTGTTCTCACCTGTGTGCTCAGAGCTTTCTGGAACAAAGGACCTCTGCAGTGGGGCTGGCCACACCTGCGGCCCTCGGCTGAGGGTTCCCCGAAGGGGTCGTTTGAAGGTGAGCGATTGCTCCTTGTACCCAGGTGGGGTGGGGGAAGGCTTACCAAGATCATAACTTTTCATGTCTCCCAACTCTAATTCGCAGACTGCAAGTTGCTGCTAATTAACAAAAATTGGTGGTTTATGTTTCTAAAGGTAAATAAAACCTGTGTGCTGTAGAAAAGTACCAAGACCAAAACTCAGATGGGGGCCCCTGCAGTGCTCAGGCAGGTAACCGAAACACAGGCGGCAGTGGGTTCCAGGAGAACGTGGTGGAGGGCAGCGGTGCAAAATGGGCGAGGCGAGACAGACAGAACGCAGCTGCAGGCCAGGCTGAGCCCTGTGCCGCCCGGTCAGTCATCTCCAGACACGGTCAGAACTTCTCCAGCCACACTCGACCGCCGTTAAAACCGTCCTGCATTTTCTTTTTGTTTTCTTATTTAAATACATAACATTTATGTTTCTATATGTTTAATTTTTTAACAAAAATGGCATCCTAACCATTTTTATCTTGATTAGTTCACTTTTTAGATGGTGAACATTTCTTCACATCATCCAAGTAACCTTTAAATATCTGATTTTGAATGACTGCACAATTTTTTTAATGCATGACTTTAATGAACAATGCCTTCTTTTTTGGACATTGAGGTTGTTCTCACAACGCACTTGAACATCTGAGCGGCTTGGAGGTGACTTGTGTCCAAATGCTCACCCCCGCCCTTTCCCACTCGGATCCGTGTGGACGCTCGAAAGCGGCGTGCGCTGCTGCAGGCAGGTGTCCGAGCTGCAGCAGGTGGCGGCCTCGCTCTCTGCTGGCTCACCTGCGCAGGTCCTGACGAGAAGCTCCGCCTTCGGGGGAAGGAGACCAGTCACATTCGTGTTTTATTCGTCTCCAAGCACATAGTTTTCTTAAGTATTTGATTAAAACTTGGGAATTGCCCAAGCATGGAAAATACTGTTAATCAGGCCCTAACTGAAAATTTCTTGATATTACTTTGAATTTTATTTAAAGTAAGATAAAAACTTTGCAGCAGGGTATCGGCCCACATGCACCCCCCTTTTCCACTCTATCGGCCTAATCCGCCGGCTCCCAGGCAGCTCTTCATTACTCTGACGGCTCCGTGATCACATCCCTCTCTTGTTCATTGACCATCAGCAGCTCCTCATTACTCACAAAATAATTCTTAATTTCCATAGCTAGGGAACCAAGGTCCTGTATGTGAGGCTGCAAACTGCCTTTGCAGCCTTATTTCTCTGTCACAAATTTGTTGCTTTAGGCAAATCGACCTACTATTATTGACTATCATTTGCTAACTCGATGTGCCAGGTGGGTTCCAGATATTAACGGAATACCTAAAACAACCCTACAAAACACAAATGTTATCTTTATTTTGTTATGAGGACGCTGAGGCTCAGTGTGTGTAAGGGAAAGAAGCAGGATTTGAATCCTGAGCTTTTCTGCTCTGCTCTTTTGCTTCTGCTTTGCTCCTCGGAGGTCTCTAACCAGCATTTGCTTTCCTGCCTCTTCGCTTTGCCTTCAGCTGCCCAGCCTACCTGCCCTGTCCTCCTTTGGCTCCCTGCCCGCTGAAATGGGTTCATTCGCACAGCTCCATTCCTGCTGCGCAGTTCTGCACTGAGCACCCTTGCCCACCCAGCTGGCCGTGCTCGCCCCCCTGAGCCACCCTACGCTCACCACCAGCCACGGCCATGGCCAGTGGCTCAGGTACCTCGTGCTGCTTCTGGACAAGCTCCTTCCCCTACAGCTCTCCCAGCATCATCCCCACCCCTCATCTGCAGCCAGGCTAATCCCTCCTCACCCTTCAAGCTCCAGACACTTGAGAGACATCCTGACCCCCATGCCACCAGGTCCTTCTATCACACTCTTTCACAGCCCTTGCCGTAAGGTGTAAGTATGCATTTGCTTACTTTTTTACCTCTCTCCTCCCCTAGAAAGGAAGCCCCATGAGGGCAGGCACCACAAATGTTTTGTTCATTGCTTTATGATAGGTACCTAACCCCATGCCTTGCCTACAGAAGGTCCCCAAAAACTAATAAATAATTAGGTGACCGCTTGCCAGATCTCCACTAAAATGCTTTAAGGCCATAGAAGGCAGAAACGATGTCTTAGTCCCCACGGTGCCTGTACTCATTAGAGGGTTGAGAAAATGTCTATTGAATAAACCAAGTCCCTGACCCCCCTGGAAGGAAAAAGTTCTCAGGGCCATGTACCTCACGGGGTGTCCAAAACCCCACAGCCAAAATGTATGTTGAGGCAGCAGGAACATACATGAGGCAAGAGAATATGAAAGTCGACTGGAAAATTTTGCTAGTTGGGTCAACTCCAATTTAGCAAAAACAGGCCAACTGCTTTTTCTCCGGGGACCTTTCTCCCAGAATCAGTTATTAATGTTAATTAGTCAAGTGTGTGCTGTGATGCAGAACACTTGTGGCCTGTACGAATTAGAAAGGCTGTCATTTCTCAAAAGACCCACGAGAAGCAGCAGGAGTAAGCAATGGGGATGGAGAGGAGGGCAAGAGGAACTTTTCTCCAAATGAATCACACTAAAAGAAGTGTAAGTAAAAATAAACCCACATATAAAAGGACCGTACAAATGTTGACAGTATTTTCACAGCTGGGTTTCTTTGCCTAAAATACTTAGCACTTACTTTAGAAAACTCTCTTCTAAACAGGGGCTGTTCTGAATGATCCCAGGAGCTGAACCCTAATGGAGCTCTGGTTTTGAGCTTCACATTTGCCCAGATGAGAATAAAAAAATAATGACTTCTTATAAGCAGAGACTTTAATCATCATAAATTCACCCCGGGCTGCGGTGGGTGACCTTATCTCACAGATGAGGAAATTGAGGCAGGCCTTATTTTAGGAAGCTGGATTAAGAGAATTCACTTAGGACTCTGGTTTTAACCTACTTGCATACCCCACTTGAATAACTCCCCGGTCACATAGCAGACGGGGATTAGTGGTGTCCCAAGAGGATCTGCATCCCACGCCCCGGCTATTTGTTTCCTGTAGATATTGAAAGGACATGTCATGGTCTTTGGTTTCAGAGATCAAAGCTGTAAGATATGACTCATCATTCTGACTCACTTTTAGGGACCTTCCCCTTGGAAGTGTCAATCAGAAAAGCATGAAGATGGGCTATTCATATGTCACTAAAAATACATGCTTCATCTCCAAGTGAATAATACAGGCATACCCTGATGAATAGGTTAGCTAAATAAATAATAGTATTGCATTATACATTGTAAAGGCCAGTGATGATTAACAAATTGTCTTCATGATGTCATCTTTCATGTGTTTATCTAATAAATATTTAATGAATGAAGTCCATGCCTCCAAGCACTAGTTATAGGACTAGACAAATGGAATTAGACACTGGCCATGTTGTGGTAAACTTGTCTGCAGATCTACGTCCATCAACAAATTTGATGCTTTAAGGTTTCATATTTTTTGGTCAAAGCAAGGGAGTCTTTAAAGTGACCGAAAAACATACTTAGTTAGAAAACAGGAAACACAAACAGCAATTCCTTCCTGGAATTCAGAAAACATTCTTTGCGCTTACAGCCCCTGGTGACCAGTGCTTTCTGGGGCTAGACTTTCTGTGTCATACATTATTTACCGCTCTGTTGTTTCTGTGTCTGGGGTGTAAGCTCTAACAGTCGCCCTCACGGAGGAAACTTTGTACGCACAGTGCTTCCCACTCACCTCGTCTTCAGGTCATGCAAGCAGTGCTGGTTGATGGCGCCTCCAAAGGAGGATGTCCTTGGTTAAAAACAGAGATGCGACAAGCTGTGAGCACGAAAGTCCTTTGAGGGACAGTCCTATTCATTTTAACACACGTATGTTCGTGTAGCCACCACTACAGTGAGGCTACCAAGCAGTCCCATCATCCTCCAAAGACTCCATAGTCAGACCCTCGGCCACCGGTAACCCCTGAGAACCATGGACCTGTTCTCCATCACCGTGGGTTTATCTTTTGAGACTGTCTTTTTTCACTCAGCGTAGTGTCTGAGGTGCCTACAGGTTGTTGTGTGTATCATCAGTCAGTTTTCCTTTACTGCCCAGGAGGGTTCCATCAGCTGTACCAGTTTGCTTATCCGTTCACCCATTGAAGGGCATTTGAGCCATTTGCAGTATGAAGCTATTACAAATGAAACTGCTAGGAGCATTCATGTCCCAGTTCTCACGTGCACATAAACTTTCATTTTCTAAGGGTAAAGACACAGGATTGAGATTGCTAGGTCATGTAGTAAGTGTACGCTGAGTGCACTGCCAAACCATTTTCCAGAGTGACTGTACCATTTTGCATTCCCACCAGCAATGTATGCAAGTTCCTATTGATCTGCATCTATGCCAACACTTGGTATTGTCAGTAATTTTTTTTAAATTTCAGACATTCTAATAGGCGTGCCATAACATCTCATCACGGTATAAATTTTCACTGCCCTACTGGCTCATGATGTTGAACATCTTTTTATTTGCTCATTTGCCATTTTTGTATCTATTTTGCTGAAGCAACTGTTCAAGTCCATTGCCCATTTTTTAAAAAGTGGGTTGCTTGTTTGCTTATTGTTGAGTTTTGAAAGTTCTTTATATATTCTGATGCAAGCCTTCTGTTGGATATGTGATTTGCAAATATTTTCTTCCAGTCTTGACTTTGTATTGTCTTGACAGTGCCTTTGGCAGAACAAGTTTATGACTTTGATGAACTCCTCCTATTTTTCAATTTTTACTTTTATAGATTGTGATTTTGGTGACATTTCCAAATCTTTGCCTACTCCTATTTTTCCTTCTAAAAGTTTTACAGTCCTTTGATGAATGTATTGCTTCTGATGGACACAGTGATTCAGTTACTTGATAATAGATTTCCTTCTCGATATTACCACGTATTCCCCTTGATTCTGGGGAGGTACAGGGGCCTTCTGGACAAGACTGTAGGGTTGGAGACGGCTCTTCCATCACATACAGGTCCACAGTCTCTTACCCACAATTTAAAATTCAAAAACGTCTAATAAGCACATTTGTTCATGCATGTTAGATTCGTTTGGTGACAACACCTGATCTGAACCAATATGAGATTATCTAGAGTCTTGATTGAACCCTCTTCATGTGATCATCATACATTCTGTTACAGAGCATTCAAGTGTTTAATTATGGGGCCCTTCTCCAGGGCCTGCTGTGGGCATTCCATCATATTCCATAGATGCACTGTATTGCATTTCTACCTCCTGAAAATTAGACTTCAGAATTTGCCCACTTGAGTTTCAGAAAAGGATTTGCATATCTGAAAGGTGAATGGCTGTCACATGAAAATCCGTGTGATTGGCACGTGGAGCCTCTTCTTCAGGGATCTCCTAATCCTTGTCCAGAGTGCTCCCTACTGTGACTGAGGAAAGGAGAAGGGGACACTCACACACTGCTTCAGTCTGCCTAAATGGGTGTGTTTTCTCTTGTAACAAAGGAGAACTTTGTTTTTCCCATTCTCCTTGGTGGTAATAAATAAAAATACCTACCCATCAGCCCCTGAGTATCAGAGGAAGCTTAGTCTTCACGTTATGTATGTGTGGAAGTTAGACACAGGATGGGCGAGCCGCGTTAGGCTGACGCTTGGACACCTCAGCCATCGGCTGGCCAGGATTGGATGCTGGGTGTCTGTCAGTGCCCGGCTGGAAGGCTAGCAGGGAGAGAGGCACATAGTTAGGGCGCTAGAGGAGGGTGAAGGGCAGCTTCTAATTTCATGTGCAACAGTGCCTGGAACTATGGCATGAGGAATCCAGCCAATTAGATTAAGCTTTGCCTTCTCCTGAGGATGCTTTGGGGGAAATCAAGGTATCTGCAGTACCTTGGGTGTCATTTTCTCATACACTGTCATTTGACAGGAGATACACTGTGACCTTTTGATACTTGCCTCATCTTCTCATTCACGGCTACAAAGATTGGAACGAGGATCCGTGATTTGATTCCATTCTCTGATTGAAACCGAATGTACTCTGAGAAACCTTGGTCTACCCAGCTTCCAGACGCTTATCTCCAGAATTAAAAATTAAAGAGAGCCAAACTCAGAGACAGAAGCAGCAACTAGAAAGCAAGATTAGCCCTCCCCTTCTTTCAGTTACGTATTTTTGTCTAGCAGAGTTCAATTTGGAGAAAAGCAATTAGAGACGAGGCAGGGTCGGCTCAAGGGCAGGAGCTCGGAATGCTTGTTTTTGTAGTGCCAAGGGATTCGACACTTCGTTTGTCGTTTTAAAAGAAAACAGAAGCTCATTATCCTGACAGAAGAAGCCCAGAACTTTTTAGGTAAAGATTAAAACTTCCTCCTAAACACAGAGGCTCCTGTTCAGCTTCTTGGTTAAGAGATTTTAGTAGCTTTTAAAAATGGTTCTAAATAATTTGGAGAACTTGTGACCTGGAGCTTTCGTGGAGTTGATGTAACAGTTCTGGGCATCTCTCGACTTGAACGTGAGACTCTTCTGCACACAGCTGCAGTCTGTCCACCGTCAGCAGCAGTCGGGGAAATGAGGGGGGAAAGCACAAGAGGCATCAGAGCTTTCCTGGACTGCAGTTCTAGGCCACGGCCACCAGGTGTCCGTCTTCACACAAGCAGTCTTGACTCGATAATGGGCACTACTACTAGACAGCAGGATTATTTTTAAAACGAAAGACATTTTCTGGATGTTGCTGCAAGTGGGTATAAATGTGCAAATATAAAGTGAGGCCCTAAAGCCAAACTAAAAAATTTATAATCCCTCATCTAAATGAGAATCATCAATTGGATTTTGTGGCTATCTTCTAAAACTCTTGGAGAACGAATTGGGGCAGAATTGGGCCAATGGATTTGGAAAAATACATATGAGAAAAAAAATATTTTTATCCTCTTCCGACATCTCGTCATCCTGTGTTTGTAAAATACACGGTTCTTAGCATGCAAACAGGCTCAGGTTGTCAGGAACATTTCTTTTGGTAAAAATCGCCAAATCCTATTCTGAGCTGGCTTCTCTAAAGTAGTTACATTTGATGTTCACTTTCTACCCTAGTTTGTTCTCTAATTTCAATCCCTGGCCCTAAAACTATTGAAAAATATCTCTTCTATAAAGTGCAGAAATGAAATTTGATTTCTTTCTTCCCAGTATTATCGGTAACATTGGAACAGAATGAGATAACTCTAGGGAGGTCTTCAAAAGCACGACTCACATTTGAGCTGGTCCTAGGAAGAAGCACCATTCTTGTGATCTGCAAAGAATGGTCAGCAGATTAAGCATTTTCAGGGATATTGCCTCATATCTCTCTTTTCCTTTTGCTTAAGTTACCCAAAGAAAATATTTCCACCACGTTAAAAATGGCTACAGGAATCTCCTCTTTTCATTTCTTGCCAAAACATGGACGTCCCTCAGAGCCTTCTATGTCCTTCCTATTTTTAATTAAATCATGCATGGACATGATTAGAAAATCAACTAATTCCAGAAAAGAGCTGTATTAACCTATACCACCATTTTAGAGGGGGTTAGGGAGAGAGAGGAGATAAACATACCGTACATCAAAACACATGCTGAACCAGAAGACTTCCCTTTTCTTTTGGTACTCTTCATCCTTGTTTGGTTTTGTTTATTTTATTTTTTTTATATCTTTAGGACGTTAAAATCAGTATTTTCAGTGTCTATATTTATCAGGCTCTTCATAGCAAGAACACAGTGTGCTCTCAGGGTTGTAGCTCACCAATATTGACCTGGTTCCTTAAATATTTATATTTAATAAATAAATACATATCTATATTTATTGAAACACGGTTTCCTCCCAGATTTTGTGTCCCTTGATCATTTCTTATGATACATGCATTTGTCCATTGATATGACCAATATTAATTTTTTATTATGGGCCTCATGCTGTGTATAAACTAAAAATGACTTAAGAACCAGTCCCTTCTCTCAAAAAGCTATTAACCAGTGAAAAGAAGGCTACAATGTATTTTCTAAATACACTTCTGGAGCTTATGGGATAAAGTGGGCATATCCTTTGCTGGTAATATTTGTAGTATAGAACAAATTTCTACTTTACCAGTCATATAACATGCTTTCAAAATTTAGTTGTTATATTTTAAAGAGTATGGTCTATTCAAATCCATAAAATAATGTCATATTATGGTAGAGTGGAATACATGGATCTACATGTTTATATAAAATTACCATGCAAATTATCTCCCAAATATTATTGCACTTACCTATTAAATGCAAGCAGAGAGGCAAGGATTGTAATACCCATTCTATACAAAGGAAGATAGAAATCTATAAAATTATTTTCTCTTGACACCAGTTGTCTGGATATAATTATTTTACTTTTATTATTATATTTAAGTCATTACATCTGTTTCCAAAATGTTCTGGAATGAAAGAATTGACAGGAAGCTAGTTCTACCACTGAAATCCCTTTCTTTCCAAGTGTAGCATCCACGTGATGAATGAACATGGAAGAAAAAATCAAAGCAGCCTTAAACTGGAAGTCAATCTTCTAAGTGCTTAGGTTAACCTTGGCTAGAATGAAATGGAGAGCATCCAACTCTCTGTTTCCTCCAAAAACGATTCTTAGGAATCTGAGTGTGTGTTACAGCAACAGTCAAAGGGCCAAACAAAAGGGTTTTTCACGAGGCAAGATAAAATGGTGGAGAGAAACTTTAACCTTTTGAGAATGCTAAGTCCAGGCCAGTTATTATTTGATTTGAATAGGAATCAGACATTGCCATGCTGCTTGGTAAAACTGTGAAAATAAGTCTTCTTAGGCAGAAAATGCCCCTGTAAAGTTTGCGCAAGGTAAAGTCAGAGTCAAAGAAGTTTTTCATGCTCTTCCATTTATTTGCTGAACTCCAAATAATTTGTCAACTATATGCTTTTGCACTCATTGTGCTGTTCACAGCATAGGGGGGTCGCGCATGCACTAACTGACCCACATTTATTGAAGGTCAGCACTGTGCCAACATTGGGCGTGTCAGTGGACAGAGGGGAGTCTCACTCTCAAGTGGGGTGGCAAATGGATCTCACAACTCACTAAAACAGCACTTTATGGGTGTTTAATGATATGAACAGTCTTAGCAGCTCTGCGAGCGTATTTGACCTTCACGTGGGGGGGCAATTGAGCTGGGCCTTAGAACCTAAGTAGGTATTGGTTAGCCAAGACGTGGAGAAAAGCATTTTAGAGAAAAATGAAGAGTACCCTGAAAACAGAGACAGCATGGAATGATATGCTTAGGAAGAAGTATGGAATAATGTGGCTGGAGCTGAAGTGTGCGTGGGACAGAAGTAGCAAGAGGTGCGAATAGAACAAGTAAACTGAAATGATCAGATAATTCTTGACCCTGTGACTTATTATGTATTGGCTACATTTAGAGAATGCTTAACAGTTTTTTTAAGGAAAAAAACCCAAAACACTGTATAATAACTTTATCACTTAGGGCTCTTTAGGTTGTAACAGAATACACAGTCCAAACGGCTCAAATAGAAAGAGGATTGATTGGTTCGTATGAGTAGAATTCAGTCACAGCTTAAACTCAACAACCCAATGACATCCCCAGTGCCCATCTCTCCGTTTGCCCTGGCTTAGCTCCTGGTGGTAATGTCTTACCTCACTCTGCTGTCATGACATGTCACGACACTATCAAACACCCTCCTAGAACAGAGAGCCCACTGCCCTGACAGCACACATAAAAATGTCATCATCGGGTCTTGACTGGCCTAACGTGGTCAGTGCCAAGTCCTAAACCAGTTAGAGGTCAGGATAATGGATGCGCTGACTGGAATTTAAACCTGGGACAGGGATTCCAACCATGCAGCCTGAACTCTGTTGGGAACCCAGATGCCCTCAAAGTACTGTAGTCAAAAGAAAGGGAAGGTGATTCTGGGCAACAAAACGAAATGGCTGAACTGAGCTCCTGGAAAGGGAAGAAACTTGCCCAACCCCATCCTGCTAGTGAGCAGCAGAGCCTTCCGATTCCCAGTCCCTTGCTATTCTAATCTATCGTTGTGGAAAACCCTAAAGACTGACCGCTAAAGATTTTTGGCAAGGGAATCATGTGGCCAGATCCATGTTTAGAAAGTAACTTGTGGCAGTGTGGAAGAGAGACTGAAGGCAAATGACACTAAAGGCATAATAGGAAGTCTTCCAGTTTGAAGTAAGGCAGAGAGAGGGGACTGTAAAGAACAAAGCAAGGGAGAGAGACACCGCAAAAGAGCAACCAAGTGAAATTCAATAGATTTAACAAGAAAATGAGGGAAAAGCAGACATTTTCCTTGTTCCTTGTCCCTCACCCTGCCCAGGGTACTAAAGATCAGTTTCCCCAAGGATTTCCTATTTCTTACATTCCTTTCATACAAACTAGTCATTCCTTTGATAAGTCATTCATCTAAGAACCAGTCATGGAGGATACATTATGTGTCTGTCAGCCTGCCAGGCAGGCGAAAGAAAACCAAACGGTGAAGAACCACACTTCCCTCAAGAAGCTGCCAACCAAGAGATTCTGGCATAAGAAACGAGGTTATGGGGATGCCATTAATGAGGCAGACACACAGGAAGAGGACTGGGAGGATTAACGAGGAGAAAGAGTGAGGATGGATTTAGCTGATTCCCCTTCAAGACTGAGGCTCTCATCATCCACCATTGCTGGGAGTGCAGGCGACTGGCAACTTTCAGCCAAGTCTTTATCCAGGAAGTGCCCTCAGTTGAAGAAAGTCACTTTTCTCAATGGCAAGTGCCCTGGAGCAGGGTCAGGAGAGATGGCACATAACGATGGGTCTTTGTGAGAAATAAACACCCACCCCCTTGCCTCACAGCAGGAGAATTCTGGAGGGCCATTCCAGCTTCAAACCTTCCCATGTGACCACCTGGGGCTGTGGTAGCAAGGGCGTTGTGGTCCAGCTCCTCCCTCGGCCTGAGCAGGTTGCCCCCTTCCCTCACTGCCATTGATTCTCTTGTCCCTAGTAAACTTCCAGCAGGCACATCTTCTTTTCTGAGCACCCTAGCAAGGCATGTTAAGTATAAGGCGCCTTGAGGACGTCCCCGTAGCTGTCAAGCAGGAAGGTGTTTCCTGGGATTTGGAGCTCAAGTTAGCTAAGGATATAGGTTTGTGAGTCACCAACAGATCGGTGATGATGAAGCTTGGAAGTATATGATCTCATGAAAGGAAAAAAGGGACTTTAAAAGGAAAAAAGAGCAAACCATTCTCCCCACTAACCTGACCTTAACAACAGTCCTTTGGCACTCTATATTCCTTTGAATATTTGTATGCTATTGCTGAGGCATTTTTATTCTGAAGAATACTTCTGCCATCAAAAGGTCTGCTTTCAATTTTATAATTTTTATGAATGATATTATATACACAAAAGAGTATATGTATGCCTTAAAGAATAATAATGAAATGAAATGAATTTACCTCCCATGGTAAGAAATTAAATATTGCCAAGAACTCTGAAGTTTCCTCTGTACTTCTCCCAAATACTTTCTTTCATCATGCCCATCAAAGTTTCCTCTAATGCTTGGATCGTACACACTGAGAATGCCGTATTTCAAATAGTACAAAGTTGCCTGCCTCAAGTTGTCCCAGTCACTCAGGCCCCATCCCTGAGAGCCTCTGGACAACTCCAGTATCCTGTTTGCCACGGCAGGAGACAGAAGCCACTCCCCTGGCTGGTATTTAGTGGCTGAATAATTGAATAAACAGATAATTTGAGAATCGCTATCTTGAGTGTTGGGTTGATCATTCTTCCGCTTTGCTTCCAGAGCAAGAATATGTATACTTAAACAATGTAATGTTTTATATGTTTTTCAGCTTTATATAAATAGAATGATGCCTCACATATTTTTCCTAGACTTGTTTTTCTTTTACCCAATGTCATGTTTATGAGATCTATCCCTGATAATGCAGTGTAGTTCATTCATTTTTATTGGGGTATAGAATTCCATTGTATGAATTCATGACGACTTATTCATCCTTTTTCCTGCTCTGGACTACTTATTTGTTTTTATAAACAATGTGACAATGAATATCCTTGCATGTGTCTCCTAGTTAACATGGGCCGCGGTCTCTACGTGTCCAGGAGTGCAATTGCTCAGTGGTTGGTTAGCTGCATCTTTAACCTTGCTAGAGAAGGATAAATTGTTTTGCGTATTGTGAATACTCTCAACAATAAAGCGCAAGAGTCCCCATTGATTTGCATCCTCACCAAATACTTAGTAATGTCAAATTTTTCAACTTTTGTGAAAATAGTGTGAAATAAAATTTCAGCATTTCCCTGTGTACTAAAGAGATTGAGCTTAATTTTGTTTCCATTTATTTATTAGCTATTCTTTTTACCATCTGTGAAATGCTTATTCATGACTTTTACCCATTTTTTATTAATGTGTGTGTTTCTGATTGATTTCTAAAAGTCATGTGTGCTTCCTTCATACCAATGCATTGCTCATTACATGTGATGCAAGTATCTTCTTTGTGTTTCTGTCATATCCTCTTCATTTTCTTCCTGAGGTTTTTTGCTTTAATAAAAGAGGTCTTAATTTAAATATATCAAATATATCAACATTTTCTCTTATGGTTGTTTGTTAGGCTTTTTTCTTTCCAATTTTTCTGTTGTCTCTTTTACTTTCAAAGTCATGAAGGTATTTTTCTGTTTTGTTCTAAAGATTATAAAATTTGGCCTTTCACATGTATGTCCTTAACCCATTTGGAATTTAGATATTGCACGCTAAGAAGCAATTCTTCTCTTTATTTTTTTCCAAATTGATAGGCAATTTTACCAGCACCAATTATTATTCACTCAGGTGCGTTACCAGCATCTGCCTTATACCAAATTTCTATGTGTGGGTCTATATCTGGGACATCTATTGTGTTCCACTGATCTTTCTATACCTATGCCAGCATAATTTTGCATCATTTAAAAAGTTTCATGGAAACATCTTGATATCTGATTGAGAAAGTTTTCCTAATCTGCCTTCTTCAGGGTCTATTGACTATTCTCAGCCTGTCACTTTTCAATATACATTTTAGGATCAATTTTTCAAATTCCATGTAAAAACCTTCTTAGGCTTAAATCTGTGGATGAAGTTTGTGGAGAATTGAAATAGGTATAATATTGTGTCTCATTTACCATGAATGTGGTATGTAGCTCAACTCAGTTGGATATATATATTTTTTAATTCACTCATTAAAGGTTTGTGGGTTTTTTTTGTTTGTTTGTTTTGTTTTAGGAGGTACTGAGGATTGAACCCAGGACCTTGAACAAGGGAAGCAGGCACTTAACCACTTGAGTTGTACCAGTTCCCCCTTGTAAAAGGTCTTGCATATATTTTGTAACCTTTACTCATGAGAACCTATACTTTTAATTAATATTGTAAATTACATCTCTTTATTATTACATTTTCTAATTGAAGCTGGTATACAGAAATTCAACTGAATTTTGTATGTGGATGTTATATATAGACAACTTGCAAAGCTTCCTTCTAGGTCTAAAAATATCTGCATATTCTTTTGAAATTTGTATACAGAACATATCATCTGAAAATAATAAGATGTTTTCTTCCTTTATAATGGTTACATCTCTTTTTTCTTGACTCATATTGGATAAAACTCTAATATAATGTTGATGTAATTGGTAGCGGAAAGACTTATGTTCTCAATATTAATGGGATTGCTTTAAATATTTTACAATTTTGTACAATGATTTCTTTACTTTCTTAATTCCCTTTTCTTGAATTGAAAAGGTACATTCTATTCTTACTTTACTAAGGAATTTTTTTAATTAATTGATTTTGAATACTACTGAATGCTTTTCTATATAGATTGAGGCAATCATATGATATTTTTGTGTGATTTGTTCATGTGACAAATAACATAAATAGATTTTATAAGATAGAACAACCTTTTGTTCTAGGAATATATTCAACTTAGCCATTATGTATTATTTTTATAAATTATAGGATTTCATTTGCTAATATATCCCTTAGTAATTTTGCATTCATGTTTCTGAATGAGAGATTATCTGATTCCTTTCTGAAAATGTCCTTATGTTTTTTTACTATGCAGGTTATATGAGCCTTATAAAATTAGTTCAATGTAGTCCCCTTTTACTGTTCTTTGGGAGATTTTGTTCCTTGAACATGTGAATAAGTCACCTCTAAAATCATTGTGTGTCTTTTGGTGTCCCTGAGTTTGGAAAATTTATGTTTTTTTTGGAAATTGTCCATTCTCCTCGGCTTTTAGATATATTAGTATTTAAGGCTTTTCATAACATTTACTCTTTAAAAACATCTCTGTTGTATCTGTAGTAATATCTTCTTTGCATTTCTAATATTATTTATTTCAGTCTCTCTCTTTTTTCAGATTAATCTTTCTAATTTTTCTATCTTCTCTAATATCACTGTTTTCTTTTTTTTTAATTTATTTCTCTCCCCTTCCCCACCCCCAGTTGTCTGCTCTCTGTGTCCATTCACTGTGTGCTCTTCTGTGTCCACTTGTATTCTTGTCAGTGGCACTGGGAATCTGTGTCTCTTTTTGTTGCATCATCTTGCTGCATCAGCTCTCTGTGTATGCAGCGTCATTCCTATGTAGGCTGCACTTTTTTCGAGCTAGGTGACTCTCCTTATGGGGGGCACTGTTTGCACATGGGGCTCTCCTATGCGGGGGACACCCCTACGTGGCATGGCTCTCCTTGTGCTCATGAGCACTGAGCATGGGCCAGCTCATCACGTGAGTCAGGAGGCCCTGGGTTTGAACCCTGACCTCCCCTGTGATAGGCGGATGATGCTCTATCCATTGAACCAAATCCACTTCCCTCATCATTTCTTATTTAATGAATTACTGCTCTTCCCTTATTATTTTGCCCTTCTATTTTATTCAGTTTTTTTATACTGTTCTCTTTCAAATATCATAAGTTGGATATTTTGCTATTAATAATTAAGTTTAGACTTTCTTTTGTCTAGTATAAACACTTAAGCCTTTACACTTTTGTTTGCTGCTTTATAGTATAAACACTTAAGACTTTACACTTCTATTTACTGTTTTAGTTGTATCCCACAAATTTTGAAATTGTGCGTTTTCATAATCATTCTGTTGCAAGTGTGATCTAATTTCCATCAGGAGGTTTATGAGATTTTAGAAAATGTTTATTTCAAAACCTATGGATTTTTAATTCTTTTAAATTTTAGAATAGTTTTAGATTTACAGAAAAGTTTCAAAGATAGTACAGAGAATACCGAGAGTTTCCATATAGCCTACATCTAGTTTTCCCCAGTATAACATTTTACATTACTACAATACATTTGTCTAAACTGACAAACCAGCATTGATAAGGTGTTATTAACTGAAGTCCTTACTTTATCTGCATTTCCTTAGTTCTGACCTATTTTGTTTCTGATGCCACATCATGTCTCCTGAGGTTCCACTAAACAACACTTTCTCAGGCTTTCCTCGTTTATGATAACCTTGCAGGTTTTGAGGAGTACCGGCCAGGTATTTTGTAAAATGTCTTTCAATTTGGATTTGTCTTACATTTTTCTCATAGTTAGACCACAGTTGTGGGCATTTGGAGAGAAGGCAAAGAGGTAAAGAACTATTCTCATCACACCATACCAAAGGTATGTGCCATCAACATGAGTTATCACCAATGATAGAAACATTGATCATCATTCTAATCAGGTTTTTCCACTGTAAAGTCTCTTTTTTTCCCTCTTTGTACATTTGTCCTTTAAAAAGAAATCGTTACACACAGCCCAGACTTACAGAGTGGAAATTATGCTCCACCTCGAGAGGGATTAGTTACCTAAATTATTTGGAATTCTTCTGCATGGGTGATTTGTCCCTTCCCCCTCAGTTATTTATTTATTCAATAATTTATTTGTATCAGTGTGGACTAATGGATATTTACATTATATTTTAATACTATATTATTTGTTGTGTTGCTTAAATTATTTCAGCTTTGGCATTGTATGGATTTTTAAAAGTTAAGAAATTTTAAAAGTTTAGAAGTAATTTTTTGCTACTTATTTCTATCTTAATTGCATTGTTATTGGAGAACAGAATCTGTATAGTACAGATTATTGAAAATTAGATAGATAGATAGGTAGGTAGGTAGATAGATTGATAGCTAGATATGAAATAGATGTAAAACTCTCCCAATACTGGTATTGTAAGGGTAAATTTGTCAATTTCTCTTTACCTATTTGCTATTTTAAAATTTATCTGTTTTGCCACTACATTATTAGGGACCTACAAGTTTATAGTAATTATATTTCCCTAAGGAATTAAGGCTATTTTATATAATACCCCTCTTTATCTTTAACACTGATTTTTATCAAAATCATATTTTTGACAGTTACAAAACTACATGAGATTTCTTCTGATTAGTGCTTGCCTGATATATGTCTTTTCCATTAATTTACTTTAATCCTCCCTGTCTATGTTTTAGAAGCATCGTTTGTAAACAGCAGGTATCTGCATTAAAAATATACATTTATTCTTCCCTCAGAACCACAATCTTTATATTAGTGTTGCAGTTCTTCCATTACTAGAATAATAATAAGTCTACTTTTGTTCCGGGCTTGCATTTCCCCCTTATGTTTGTTCCTTCCTCAATCTTGAGGATGTGGGGCTGGTGATGCCCACTCTGCTTCTGATTGAGAGGGCTTAGTCCCATGGGTTGAGACATTGGAATTGTTCTGCAATTGACATTGCAATGATTGGTACAGGCCATTATAGGTTTTGTCAAAACCTATAAAATTGTCAGTGCAAAGTGTAAACCATAATGTAAATGATAGATGATGGTTAGTAGCCATGCTTCAATATCTGTTCATCAATAGTAACAAATGTAACACACTAATGAAAGATGTTGTTAATAGAGGAAAATGTGAGAGGGGTAGGGAGCGGGGTACATGGGAATCCCTATATTTTTTATGTAACTTTTTCTGTAATCTAAAATAGATTGTAAAATCTGTTTTTAGATTACAGAATGTTAAAATATTTCTGGTATTTATAGTTCATATTTTCCTTTAGGTGTATTTTTTCTCCTTATTCTACCCTTGTTAACATTTTGTGTTAGTTATATGCTTTTGTTATAGATCCTGAAAGGAAAAATATATACATATATATTTAGTTTCATAATCCTTTTCTTTCAATCTATAAGTTTAATTTGCATTCACTATTATGACCTGATATATGCAGATGTATGTTTACCTCACCTTGAGCTTTCTATTTGTTCTAATTTTTCTGTTTCTTTTTTCCACTTTTCTTACTTATTTCAGATTGCTTGATTTTCCTTACTCCTAATTTTTGGAAGGTATACATTCCATTTTTAAGTGATTACCTTAGAAATTTAATAGGTATATGTAATTCAGCATTCAGAAGTAATCCGTATTGTACCCCATCCCAGAATGGTACAAGGAAATTTGAAAGTCTTAACGGAAATCAATTATTATATATGTTACTATTGCTTACTATATTAATTGTGTTTTCAATCCCATGAATTAGATCCAAATATACAAAATATGCACTTTAAAGGTTTTGTGTTTTTAATTATAATTTATCCTGCACTTTAGGAGTTTTTTGTTTATTTGTAAATTTTTTGTGGTATCACTCCCCATGTTGGTAGAAATGGAAGTCCAGCCCTAGATTTTAAATTTCCTAGAGACTCCTGAAAACATCTATAGACTTGACTTTCACAGTATCTGTCCCATACCTGTGACGTGTATATGTTCACTCTCTATAATGCGGGACTCTTAGCATCGCTGACCCACCATGGAGAAAGCAAGTTTAAAATGTTGACTTTGCTGGAGCACAGTTTGAAAAGTTTTCTGAAGCCTCATTTTCCTTGTTTGATTTAAGATCATACTTTTTTTTCCCTCTTTGTTTGTCAGAAAAGTACTATTTTTGTTTGTCAGAAAAGTAAAACTCTTCTACTATCTTTTCTATCCAAAGACTGTTTTTTTTAATGACTTTTGGATTATAATTAATGCATTTGCCTCGTCTGCTTTGCTGTGAAGCAGTTCCATTTTCCATTTTGTGACAGAAAAGAATTAAAGAATTAAAGAGAGCAACATGAAGCATGTGAATACTATCCGCAGCAGGCACATCTGGCACCTATGAGAGCCTGGAGAACTCAAAAGGTACCTGCAGCCATTAATGAAGGTTATACAAGCATGCAACACAGACAAACTGATGCGTGAGCATCTCTGGTATGAAACTGTGCTCGTGAAATATGGAACTTGTTACTGGGTTTCCAGTTTTTAACGAATGCAACAAAGGGTCCTGGGACTCAGCGGCACTAGAAAAAGTGTATTCTTGACTGAGCACAATCTGTCATCCTACCTACTTTGTGTCCTCAAAACACAGACTTGCAGCCAAAATTTTCCCGGGGTTCTAAGACTAGATAAAGTCTTTTTTGTTTAAACATCTAAAGGCTACTTTTAACCTCTTCATTTTAAATGTGACCCTACTCAGAGGTGACAGAGCCTGGACAAGCCAGTTATGGGGAAAGAAGGAATGTCTGCAGCAGACCCGTTACCCCAGCGGGTGGCGGCTGGTCTCGTGCCACCGCTCCCCAGGGGAGGTTGTCTCTTGGCTTTGCTTATAGGAGCCAGTGTTGGGGACCCAAGCCAAGTTCCTCTCACACACAGGAGGCACAGCTTCTGCTGCTTTTATGAGGACATGCAGGTAGGGATATTATAAACCCTAGTGGTTTTGGGGGTCTCTTTGTTAGTTTGTACTTTGCTCAGACCCTGTGCTAACACCAAGCTCTTTTCAAATTATTGTGGCAGGTGTGTCGGCTGTTGGGCCGTAATTGGGAAGAATGAGGGAAGCAGATGCTGGGGTCGCTCTTTCCTCCACAGATCCATGTCCAGATAGGAGGACTGAGCTTGGCATCTGGGCAGGAGAGTGGTGTGCAAACAAAAGAGAAGGGATTTAAGGAGTGCCATACCCCTCCCTCATTGTAACTGGCCTGAAGCTAGATTTGCTATTACATTTCCGCTTGTATTTATAAGGATCATAGAACTCAGATTTTTGAATTTGTCCCAATTGAAAATAGCCCATTCTAAGGTTCCTAAGAGAACATTGATGCTTATGGGATCATATATTCTTAACTTAGCTTTGGGATTCTTTTCAGAATATCCACATTCTTTTTTTTTTTAAAGATTTATTTATTTATTTATTCCTCCCACCCACCCCCCACCCCCCACCCCCCACCCCATTGTCTGCTCTCTGTGTCCATTCACTGTGTGTTCTTCAGGGTCTGCCTGTCTTCTCTTCAGGCAGCACGGGGAACCGATCCTGGGACCTTCTGGAGTAGGAGAGAGGTGCTCAATCTCCTGTGCCACCTCAGCTCCCTGGTCTGCTGCGTCTCTTATTGTCTCTCCTCTGTGTCTCTTTTGGTTGCGTCATCTTGCTGCGCCAGCTCTCCACTCCGGCCAACTTGCTGCGTGGGCCAGCACTCCTGCACAGGCTAGGACTCCTGTATGGGCCAGCTCTCCACCAGGAGGCCCCGGGACTCGAACCCTGGACCTCCCATATGGTAGATGGGAGCCCAGTCGCTTGAGCCACATCCTCTTCCCACGCACTCTGTTATGACTGCAACAGGTAACTTCTGCCGCCTGTGCTCATCCAAGTTAAATGTAATGACAACGCGCAGCCGCACCTCATTGACCCTCTTGCTCGCGGGGCCTGTGCTCTCTCCCCTCCCGTGTGACTTTCAAAGACACAGCATAGAGCGGTGAGCCCACGTCCTGCAGCAGTCCAATGAAGTGAGGGAACGAGAGAGATGGACTCCCACGCGGCTTGTGAATTCGCTTTTTTCCTCACCCAGGGATGCTCTCCTTCTCTGGGCACGACCCTCCTGTGCCAGCTCAGGTCTCCAGGCTGCAAGGACAGCATGCTGAGCATGCCAGGCTCCTCTCCCTGCTGCCTCTGCCTTCCTCTTTAGACCCCAGCTGGTGCTGATTTCAGATTTACCTGCAAGTTCAGATTCTCATGCACTTTCCCATTTGGATTTGACAGTTTCTTCCCTTTAAAGGCAGCACTTCTAAGAATCTGTCACAGGTAAATAAAAGCACCAAAGCATAATGATACTTGCAGAAGGATGCTATTTTAGTATGGTTTACCATGACAAAAAAACAAACAAACACACACACACACACAAAATCTGGAAATAAAATAAATGCTCATCAACAGGGGAACGATTGACTAACTCATGATAGATAAATAACATTAAAAGAAGAAAGAGACATGGGAGGTCCTGGGTTTGGTCCCCCCGTGCCTCCTAAAAACAAAAGAACAAACAACAAGCAAAGTTACAAAAAACTAACTCAGGTGAGCCGATGGGGCTCAGTGGAGGCGTGCTACCCACCCACACGTGCATGCTGGCCCTTCAATCCCTGGTCTGGAACCTAAGAAAAACAAAACCAGAAAGTCTTGGAGAGATTTCCCATAAAATACTTATGAGTGAGAAAAGAAAGTTGTAGCAAATTATGTATAATATAAAATATAAATCACAGTTGTAAAACATATATTTATCTCTAAATCCATATGAGCATAGAAAAACACGGGAGGTTTAAAACTCATTTGTTTATATGGATGGGAAACACAAGAGGGAAGTAGAAATGGGGGAGGATGAGGGAGGAAAGAATTATTTTTACAAGTTAGGGAAGACAATATTAAAGACAAAGTATGAGGTTAATAATACCTACCTCAGAAACACCAAGCTGTCCTTTATCTTCATTTTACTGAATGTCTTATATCGCTGTAAGATTCACCTTTCACTTATCTTCACATTAGGTCCCAGAGGAGAGAAAACTCAATCAGGTATGGGATGATAAGAATATGGTGGAGTGCAAAGAGCCTAGCCTTAGCTTGGCTGCCGGCTCCTGGATGACCTTGAGCCAGTGCCCTTGGGACTTGGAACCCAGAGTGGCCCTGAGATCCCCAGGTCCTACCTAGCTCCGACAGCCCCATCTCTGACAACACAGCCTGACTGTTGACATTCTGAGCTGAATACATTTGTCATGAGTGGCTTTCCGTGTGCATCACAGTGTTCCTGGCATCTACCCACTTGGGGCCAGTAGGATCCCACTCAGTGGGGACAACCAAAAATGTCTCCAGACATTATTAAATGCTGTGGGGGGGGGTTGCAAAATCACCCCCCTCCTCCCTGTTTTGAGCCACTGATCTAGTGTGAATGGTGGTTGTATCATTTCCCTGCAATTTGTTTTGCTGTAACTTGAGAGGGCACTTCTCAGTGATTCCTTTGAACACTGTCCTCCTTATCTCATCTCAGAGCCTTATATTTTGATTGTGTGTCACTCTATCATGAGTGTGAACAGGAGATATGAGCTTGTTGTTCTCTCTGCGTTGCACAAACAAGTCGTGATGACTCCTTCATTGTGGGCTAAAGGACCCTCAGCCTTCAGGTGCCCAAGGGATGTTCATGATAAATCACAATTATCTGAATTGTTTTGAGCTGTGCCTATAGGACCAGGGAACAATGATTTAGGGATTTTAAAAATAAGGGAAGTTCCTTTGTATTCATTTATTTCATTCCTACGGTAATCACACATATCCCGGAATTGCTTTTTTTCTTTATTGTGCTCTTTTATCTTGGAATTTTGGGCATTTACGAAAGTGATAATCCAGGACAAAGGAATAAATTAGGATTGAAAAACTGGTTAGAGCTTTGATGATTATGCTGTAAGGCTATCACTCTGAGTTTGTATATCTCAGAGAACTCTAGAATCCTGGACAGTCCAATTGTTACCAGCTGAAGAACATTCTCTCCAAAAGTCGTACACAGAGTAAGAATTTCCTGTCAGGAAAATTGCTGCACTCTCCTCAGATGTACCTTTCAAGCATTTTAGCTGAAAAAAATACTGAGGGCTGTGAAATTTCACTGTGAATACAGAACTAGTTGTGTGAGAAAATGTGACCAGAGACTCGTTTTCATCGTAAGCTGCTAGCCCAGTTGGGTAGAAGCAGCTAATCCCACTACCTCCAGCAATTTAGTGGTTCCTGAGACATTTTAGAAGAGCACATTATGGTGTAGCATAAAAGAGCATAGGTTAGTTCACAGCACAACTGAAATTTTCTAACTTACAACAATCTCAAAAGCATTCATTCATTTAATAAAAATTTTCTAAATCCTATGTGCCAGACACTTTGCTGGGGATACAACGGTGAACAAAAAATACCATTCACTCTTGCGCTCCTGGAGTCTGAAGTCAAGTGGCGTTGAGAGACATGAATTACATGATTTCATGAACCAGTGTTACCCGTTCTAAAGGAGAAGTACGTGGCAGTCTGTGAGAGGACTCTCCTCAGTCAGGGAAGGCAGCCCTGAGGACCTGATGCTGAGCTGAGACGTGAAGGATCTGAGGAGTTAACCTGGTGAAGGAGAGAGGGAAGACCACTTCCAGAAGGGGTGCTGAGAGGGAGAACGGGGAGCGAGGGACAGAAAGCAGGCCAGTGCAGTGGAAACAGAGATGGGAAGGGAGGGATCGTGTGAGGTGAGTGGAGCGCTGGGCAGAGCCCCGACCCTTTAGACAAGTGTTGCCTAAGCCCGAAGAGCAATGACGAGACTATGAAGAATTTCAAGTAAGAGCTCAACCTAATCAGCGTTTTAAGCAAGAGGTTAGCAAAATACTGTTTTGAAATTATCATTCTGGATGAGTTTAAAGAATGGTTGAGAGGGGGACCAGAGAGGATTCTGGCAGGTAATTCAGGAGAGTATGTGACTGGTTCAGGGAATAGGAGATGGTAGTTTGCATTAGAGTTAAGCAGCAGTGATGGAAATGGAGAAAAGTAAGCAGATTCAAGAGATACTTATTGGATAATATCGATTGAAATTTGTGTGTGTATTGGTGGGTGACAAGGATGGGTGGTGAAAGACAACCAGATATTAAATGTCTCCCACTGTAAAAATATACCACCACCTCTAATGCTGCTAAGTGGATAGAAGCTGAGTCTGATATGAATTTGCCTTATCTGATGCAGTTTACCAGGAAGAGAGGAGTATGCTGAACTGAGCTTGGTGCTGGCAATCAGCAAAGTCCTGACCATGGGGGAAATACTCAGGAAAAAATGTCTCTTTTTGCTCAATAAATAAGTTGTAAAGAAAGCAAAGAGATGAAGAGGGAACCTAGGGATTACAAGACTTATAAGATCGATTTTCTTTAAATGGGCAAGACAATACTATAGTTTCTAGGGATGCTCATTTGGATGGGGAAAGAAAACATAAGAGTCAATAAAGTGATCACTACAAAGATACAAATAGTGGTTGGGGGAGAGAGCTTTGCATAGAAAGAGTTTCTGATATTTCTTGACCTGGTTGATGGTAACTAGAGTGTTCATCTTATAATCATTCTTTAAACCCTGCATTTGCTTTGTGTGGTTTTCTGTGTCCATGTTTTATTTTATAATATAAAGAAAGAAAAAGTCAATGTAATTTATTTGGACAGACCTGTTTATTTTATTTTATTTTTTACATAGCTAGGGAGATATATTGTTGTAGTTACAGAAATAAAGATTGAAAGTATGACTCTTACTTCCTAAATATCCAAAAAAAAATACTGTTTCAACTGAGAAGCTTGGAAATTAATTTTAAAATGAAATCTGTAGTTTAATCTTTTGTCCAGCTGAATTAATGATATAGTATAATGTTTAAAATATATCCAAACTGTTTATAGCATATATCCTCAATATTCCCTCTCATTGTGATAAGATCTGTGCACTCTGAATAACTGGATGTGCGTGGATCATAAACTAAGGTGAATAATACCTAAGGGTTAGCTGACCACAAGGGCTGAGGAAAAGGAAAGACCATGAATGATGCCAGTGGTGAGCATTTTGTCTGAGAAATGTTTCTTGACCCCAAACATCATACCAACAGAAATTTTCTAGAGTTAGGAATAAAAGGGTGGTGAATGTCAGGTTTAGTGGCTTCTCTGGGTGCCCCGTGGATGTTTGGATCATTATCCTGATGTTTCCACAGCTGTCTGCTTGTAGAAAGAGCTGCAGGAAATATGTCATCTTTCTTAAAAATAAGCAAAGGTCACCAAAGTCCCATTATTGGCCCCAGCAGGAAATACGACAAAGGCCAACATAATACAGCTCCACTGAAAGCAATCTGACTTAGGAAAGAGAGGTAGATTTTTCTTAGGATTGCTAGTGTAAACTGTTCCCAAGCCAGTTATGATTAAAAGACAAGCTTATTTAATGGTCAATGGCTTATGACAAATTCCAAAGCCTATCAATAGGAGAAGGAAGCCTGTGCACCAAGATGTAATCCTTTTCTGATACATCAGGAAATATTAACCATTGATGACAAAGTAAAGTAAAACAAAGAAGATTGTTGGCATTCCATTTTTGAATGCTTTCCAGCATTATGTTATTGCCCTAGAGATGGGAAGGCCAGGCAGAGTAGATTTTAAGGACAATTACATTGTTTCTGGTGCTGGCTTCTCTACAAAGCCACCTTCATGACCTCAGGTAAGATATTAACTGCAAAACAGGTTCTTTTTCTAGTGGGAAATTAGGAAGAGCCTATTATTATTCTCCTTGTGACATTCATTATCACTTCAAAAGAAATCAATCCTCTAGGCTTTTTTATTGCTTTTCTCTCCTTCTCCTTTTTTTCTCCTGTGAATATTTCAACCTTAAAAAATGTAGAATGACTACATCTCCAGAGTTCCTTGAATGAGGTTGCACCCCATTAAAGGGTTTGCCTTGGCTGCTGAAAATAAGTTATAGCATAATTCTCAACCTGTTCATTTTCCATTGATTCAGAACACTTCAAAGCTCCAAACATGGAATTTAGGCATAAGAAGCCCTGGAGTTTATAGGGTGATAATATTGAAATAGAGCAGGAGGAGAGTTCACTGGAAGGAGGTTAGATGATGGTGGAACTTTGGACGTGATGTGAGAAATTATGTGTTTTGGTTGTCTTTGTTGGAATGCAGGCTGAGATGGTAGAGCCAAGAAGTTAAATCATACGACGGCACCCTTCGACATGCCTTAATCCTATTGCAGAATGTCTGTATTTTAAGAAGGTGAGGAAAAAAGTGAAACAAAGTCTGTAGAAAATGTAGACAAAGAGCAGGAAAGCTGCAGATGCCATGAGAAGTAGAAATATTGATGACAGATGTTCCTGGCTTATTGGAGGGCCCTCACTGCAGACAGCATCTTCATCATCTCTCTGACACTGCCTCTTCTCCCAAGAATGGGACAGGCTGAATAATGGCTTTTACAAGTGTGTTCCACAGAGGGATGCTGTGCAATTGCAGTATCCCTTTCACTCAGTACCTTTATGGCAACCTTGTAAATACCTTTCCCTAATCCAGCCACCCAGCAGGACACAACCCTATTGATAAACAAATCCTAGACCATACCAAAGATTCTCAAAAGAAATATTCAAAAAGAAACTGGCTTTGAAACCTATTTTGGCTGGGCTATTTCACCTTTTAGATATCTCTGCCAACTGGCCTACCATCAGTGTAACCTAGAGAACATAATATATTCAGTATAGATATTGTACCATTTATCTATCATTTGTTCGTTTAGTTTATTGAATTAATAAACTCTGGTAAGTATCACCAATCTGTAAAGCTATAGGGAGTCTTGCAGAGAGATTTTTCCCTAGATCAAGGAGGCAACATTGATATTGCAATATTACTGGGACAAATCAAGGAAAGGCAGTGAACAAATCAGACAGCTGTAAAACTGGGAAGGTAAGAAAAAAAAGCAAAACAAATCATATTTTGGGTCACATGCAGCTTAAATCCATATCCTGGGTGACCAACACCTACCAATGGTTATTTAAATCCATTTTCCAGTTAATTTTGGCTTCTGACTAAGATGGACTAATGAGGACGGAGTTAACACACCCACCTGCTATGAGGTAAATACATACATACCTATGTGATATAATATATGAAATTAAAGCTTTGGGGCATTAGAAAATAGATAAAGGGCAGTGAACTCCAAGAGACAGTAAACAAAATTCTCTTCTCTGAAGAGAATTTCAGGTTGTGGCATGGAAGGTGAAAGCCCATGCAATGTCCAGTGGTCCTGCTGAGTTGAGGAGATGGACTATAAGTCCAGGGAGCACAAAGCATCTAGGGTCCATAGGGCATAGTACTAGAGAGAAGACAGCTGCCCAGAGAAGGAAGGTCCCTTTGAATCTTCAGCTGAGCACTGAATATGACAGGAAGCTACCCAAGGGAAAAAGTCACCTCAAAAGATTAGAAGGAACAATTTCCTAAGTCACATGATCACAAGGGTGTCTTTGTTGGAATGCATAAGCTCATGTTCCCTTCAACCAGAGTGGAAAACCTTGTATCCCTTAGCCCACCAGGAAGAGTACTCAGAAAGGTTTTGGTGCAACAATGAGGCAAAATTAGCTCTAGACTATATACAGACATTTCCTCACCTAACAAAGCAGAAAAGCAGGATCCAAAAGGATCAAACTGTTTTTAAGGGACTTAATCATTTCCAAATAAGTTAACTGCATCCAAGAACTGTGATCAAGAATACTTGTAGTGGGAAGCAGACTTGGCCCAGTGGTTAGGGCATCTGTCTACCACATCATGGAAGGTCTATGGTTCAAACCCTGGGCCTACTTGACCCATGTGGAGCTGGCCCATGTGCAGTGCTGAGACGCGCAAGGAGTGCAGTGCCATGCTGGGTGCCCCCCATGTAGGGGAGCCCACGTGCAAGGAATGCATCCCATAAGGAGAGCCGCCCAGTACGAAAGAAAGTGCAGCCTGCCCAGGAATGGCACTGCACACACAGAGAGCTGACACAACAAGATGATGCAACAAAAAGAAACACAGATTCCCGTGCCGCTGACAACAACAGAAGTGGACAAAGAAGAGCACGCAGCAAATGGACATAGAGAACAGACAACTGGGGCGAGGGGGGAAGAGGAGAGAAATAAATAAATAAATAAATAAATAAATAAATAAATAAATAAATTTTTAAAAAAATAAAGAATACTTGTAGCAATTCAACAATTTTTGGCACCCTATTAGGTAATGGTCATAATGAATACATCCAATAAAATCTTACTAAATATTCAAAGAAGCAGGAAAATATAACCCACAATAAAGAGAAAAATCAATTTATTAAAACTCACCAAGAAATGGAATAGATGATAGAAATAAGAGATGAGACCATGTTAAGTAGTAACATGAAAGTTATAATGAAAACCAAAATCAAACTTCTAAGCAATGAAAACTACAATTTCTCAGATGAAAAATAAACTGGATAACATAAAGGACTTGTATTCAGAAAACTAAAATGTGTTGCTTAAAGAAATCAAAGAAGAACTAAGTAAATGGAAGGACATTCCATGTTCATGGATTGGAAGACTAAATATTGTTGAGATGTCAATTCTACCCAAATTTATCTACAGATTCAATGCAATTCCAATAAAACTTCCAACAGCCTTTTTGTTTTTGTTTTTGTTTTTGTTTTTTTACAGAATTGGAAAGACCAATTACCAAATTTCTTTGGAAGGGTAAGAAGTCCCAAATAGCCAAAAATATCTTTAAAAAGAAGAACAAAGTGTCCCACATGGGAAAAATGCAATTGATGTGACCTATGGACTGTGGTTACCAGCAATACTGTAATATTCTTGAATCAATGCCAAAGATGTACTGTGTTGATAATGGAGGATATGGAAAAAGTGTGCTAAATGTACACTATAGACCATGGTTGGTGGTAATACTTTGATGATATTATCTCATAATATGTAACAAATATTCTGCCACAGTGTGGTGTGTTGGTGAAGGGGTGAGGTATGGTAATTCTACACATGTACATGATTGTTTTGTAGGTTCACAAGCTCTGTAACAAAAATATATTAAAAATATAATAGGAGGGTTGGGAGGAAAATACACCAAATTTAGGATGTGGACTATAGTTAGTAATATTTTGATAATGCTCTTGCATAGTTTGTAACAAATATTTTACAACAATTCAAGGGGTTGTTGGAGGGGTGATGTATGGGAACCTCGTATAATGTTCACAACTTTTACTATACACTTAATGTTTATGTATGTTCAAGTATGAATGACATACTTCAATAAAAAATTATTGTAAAAAATCAAATGTAATAACACATTAAAAATTTAAAAAGAAGAACAAAGTTGAAAGACTTACTTCATGACTTTAAAGCATATTAGTTAGCTACAGTAGTATAAACAGCATAGTATTGGCATAAAGATAGATATGTTGACCAGTGGAGTAGAATGGGTGTTCAGAAATATTAATAGATCCTCAAAGGTATGGTGAAGTGATTTTTGACAAGGCTATGAAACCCACCAACCTGGCCCAGAACAGTCTATTCAACAAACGATTCCGGGAGAACTGGAAAGAAGAAAGGAGGACCCTTATCTCCCACTTTGTACAAAAATTAAGTCAAAATGGATCAAGGACCTAAATATAAAAGCTACAACCATAAAACTCCTAGAAGAAAATGTAGGGAAACATCTTCAAGATCTTGTGGTAGGTGGTGGTTTCTTAAATCTTACTCCCAAAGCATGAACAATGAAAGAAAAATTAGACTTCCTCAAACTTAAATACTTTTGTACATCTAAGGACTTCAGCAAGAAGGTGAAAAGGCAGACTACTTAATAGGAGAAAATATTTCAAAGCCACATATTCAATGAAGGTTTGATATCCATGTTATGTAAAGAGATCATACAGCCCAATAATAAAGACAAGGATCCCGATTTTAAAAATGAGCAAAAGACTTGAATAGACAGTTCCCCCAAGAGAAAATACAAATGGCCAAAAGTACAGGAAAAAACTTTTCAGTATCATTAGCTATTAGAGAAATACAGATCAAAACTACACTGACATATCACTTCGTATGTTATAGAATAGCCAGTATTTAAAAAAAACAGAAAACCAGAAGTGATGGAAAGGATGTTGTGAAACAGAAACACTCCTTCACTGTGGGTGGAATGTAGAATGGTGCAACCTCTGTGGAAGACATTTTGGCAGTTCCTCAAGAAATTAAATAAAGCACTGCCATATGATCCAGCAATACCACTCCTAGAAATACATTCAGTAGAACTGAAAACAAGGAAGGGAACTGACATTTGCACACAGATATTCATATTAGCATTATTCACAACTGCTAAAATATGGAAACAATCCAAGTGTCCATCAACCTTTGAGTAGATAAGCAAAATGTGGTATACATACAATGGAATACTATTCAGCTGTTAGAAGAAATGAAATGGGAATGCATATGACAACCTGTGATTTATGCTTCCCAGCATAACAGAGTTAGACTCATTTATAGTTTCCCTACACATGGCTCTTCTGCCTCTTTTATTTAAACCTATAATTAGCACTATACTTGTTAAATATATGTCCCAGGGACTTAAATCTTTGGTCTGTTCATGTGCCAGTTGAGCTCTAAGTCTCAGCAGAGTTGCAACACCTATTCAGGACAAATAACAAGGAGATGATGATGGGCAATGCTCATCCCAAGGAACAGAGAGTGTCTTCTTCAACTGCAAGCAAGTTAATTCCTTCCGCATCTACCCTATGGTATCTAAGACCCCTCTCAATTAGAAACAGAGTGGCATCGCCATTCCCAAATCCTCAAGATTGGGGAATAAGCAATGGACTAAAGTAGATTTATTATTATTCTACTATAGAATAGTTATTATTCTAGCAACGGAAAAACTCATCATTGATGTAAAGACAGCAGCCACCAGAGGTTCTGAAGGATGGGAGAGGGAAGAATAAATGTAATATGGGGGCATTTTCAGGACATTGAATTTGTCCTGCATGACATTGCAGTGATGGATACAAGCCATTGTATATTTTGTCATAACTTAGAAAGTTGTGCAGGACAAAGTGTAAACTATAATGCAAACTGTAATGAAAGATGTTGTTAATGTGGGAAAGTGTAGGAGGGGCAGGGGGTGGGGCATATGGGAATCCCCTATATTTTTATGTAACATTTACATAATCTAAAACTTCTTTAAAAATAAAAAAATTAAAAACTCACAAAAAAACGTGTAATGCCAATAAACAGCACTTAGAGGAGAATTTATAACATTTAACATCTTTATTAGAAAAGAAGAAAGACCTCAAATCAATGGCATTTACTTACACCTTAAAAAATAACTAGAAAAAGAAGAGCAAATTAAACCCAAACCCAGCAGGAGAAAGGAAATAATAAAGATTAGAGCAGAAATCAATGAAATTCATTTTCCACATCACAAAGGATCAGTGATCAAATTCAGTTTAATGTTGTGGGTTTAATGTTTGGAATCTCAGCCATGTGTAAAATGATTCTCACCACCATTTTATAGGAGAGATGAAAAAGAAAATATGGGCCACTTGACTAAAAAGGTCAAAGTACAAAGATCAGAGAAGAGGGAGTCAAGCATACTTTCTAGTGAGCTCCAACACAGACATTGCCCCTCTTCTTTGATGGAGAGGTCCAGTGTGGAGAGAGGATGCATTCTTCTGAAGTCCTGTATGGGTGTTAGAATTTATGTAACCCAACAGCTGATATTTTTCCCTGTTCTTTTACTTTTCATTGCTCTGTTGCAATGATAAAATGAGAACCATGTGCACAATGCTTATTTTCAATAATCCTTCATGGCTAATGTTATTTATCTTTTTCTTCATATTTTTAGATGACTTATCAAAATCTATCATCTGTTCCCCCATCCCCCACCATGTCCCTCAAACTTCCAGTTTAGACCCTCAATAATGAAAAACAGAAATAATTTGGAACCAAAACCAATCCCAGGTTCCTTACTCTTGGGCAGAACTCATAAAAGGAAACCTTTAGGATGAATGTAACCAAACACATTCTTGTTCACAAAAATGAATAGCATGGCTGAGTTCTACTCTATGTTCTATTTCCAAAGCTATAAGCAGCCTCCCAACCCCAACCATTACTGAAGACCCTGAGCAAACATCTTCACGCTCTGTGCACCAAACTGCTATAATATAGGAAGCTAATAAGGTGTCGGTGAACATCTTGTGAGAGATACATTATTATCTCTTTGCAGATAGGGAGACTGACTCTTAAAAAAGCCATTGCCCAAAGTCACATAAAAGTATGAAATGTGCAAACACAGATTCTCTGTTTTTAGATCCCATACTGTTCTGTTACAACACACTGGTTTTAAAGGAGCTGTGCTTTCTCTTGTAATTCATTGTTACATTATTTCTTTCATTTATTCAACTAATTATTATTCAACAAATGCTTATTGAAATGGGTATGTTCCAGATACCAGGCCAAGTGCTAAAAATACAGAGAGCAACAATAACCATAAGTCAACTGAGTCTCCTGGTCCTAGGGACCTAAATAATATTAACTTGAGCCCCAAGTTACACAGCCTGTGGATATCCAAGGCTATCCACTCAGTTTCTGTTATTTTCTTTGGAGGTTACTTCTCAGGCCATCTCTGCCTTTTAGCCTGAGAGTGGGATGTGTCCCATGACTCACATGAAAATATCCCATTCACACAAATAAAATGGTTTTGAAAGTAGTTTTACTGGTGTGGGTTTTTTTTATTATTATTATTATCTTTTTTTTTAAGGTTCATAGATCACACAAAATGTTACATTAAAAAAATATAAGAGGTTCCCATATACCCTGCTCCTCACAACCCCCACTCCTCTCACATCAACAACTTCTTTCATTAGTGTGGTACATTCATTGCATTTGATGAATACATTTTCGAGTACTGATACACAGCGTGAATTGTAGTTTACATTATAGTTTACACTCTGTCCTAGGATATTTGGTGGATTTTGGCAGGATATATAATATTCTGCATCTTTCCCTGCAATATCATTCAGGACAACTCCAAGTCCCCAAAATTCCCCCATCTCACACCTCTTTTTCCCTCTCCCTGCCTTCAGCAACTCCCACGATCACTGTTTCTATACCAATGATATAATTTCTTCCATTGCTAGAGTCACAATAATTCTATAGTTATTACCAGTAAGTCCACTCTAATCCATATTTTATTCCTCCATCCTGAGGACCATGGAATGGCAACTCCCACTTCACCTCTAAATTGAGAGAGGGCTTAGATTCCACATGGTTGATGGATGGGATTCTCCTGCTTGCAGATATAGACTTCCTCGGTTCCTTGGTGTGGTGGTTGACCATCCTCTTATCCTTGTTATTTGACCTGGGTAAGTCCAATGAACTGGAGAGTATGTGTTGCAACTCTGCTGAGACTAAGGGCCAAGCTGGCACATGGACAGACCAGAGATTAAAGTGTCCTGATCATACACGAACCCCAACACCAATCATAGGTTCAGTAAAAGTGCATGTAGAACCTTCATGTCTACACAGAAGAGGCATGTGTAGACAAGTGACATCTGAGTCCAACTCCACCACTCTCAGGAGCACAAATTCCAAAGTAGGGGCCACTGGCAAAGCACTGAGCTCCAGCTAACTGCCATGACCTTAGGACCTGGGTGTCTCTGTAGCCCTCAGGAGCACTACTACTTGGGGTGTACCTACTTTGACTGTCTCTGAGATCCTGCTGAGATGTGCATAAGTGCAACACCTCTGATGACCTTCTGACTCATTTCGAAGTATCTGTGCCATTTAAACTCATTTGTCTTTGCCATTTCCCCATTTTATTCAATGTCTTTTTTTAGATGCATCACCATCTGGTGCTTGGTAGTAATTCTTTGGCACCATGGAGGCTCATTCCTGGGAGTCATGTCCCACACTGGGGGGAAGATAATGTATTATATGCTGAGTTTGGCTTAGAGAGTGGCCATATTTGAGCAACATGGAGACTCTCAGGAAGTAATTCTTAGGCACCCTGCAGTTCTAGGCCTAGTCAAAATTTCCAGCACACAGGCTCATAAGCCTAGTCATGAGTATCAAGGGCCCATCATTGGACCATCCTTCTTCACTGTTCTTTGCCCTTGCACTAGAAGGATTGTTGCTGTTCCACTGGGGAATGTGATAGAGCTCTCCAGGATGGGAACTCAGCACTCCATCAGTTGTCACATGAAACTCTACCCACTATGTCATTACCCAAAGAACATCTGAACATATCTATATACCCTTTATGCACTCCCTGGAGAACTCCCTCCCACCCATGCATTCCCCATCAATGACACCCACACTAATTCTCCTCCTCTACCATAGTTGAACCTCTCTGTGATCCAAAACTTCTTCAAAAATGAAGCCTTATGTATTGCCAAATTCAATTAATAGGAAAATGAAACAGTAATGATAGGCTTAAAGATTAGAAATAAAATACTTAATAATTTAGAAAAAATAAATTGGGTTATTAAAAATTTTTGGCATTTTGCCTTTCATCACTGTAATAGGTGTTGCCCTCTATTACAGTGCTAAGGCAATCTCTTCCAATTCTTCCTGAGTGTTTACATCCTTTTTTTAAAATTATGTCTTCAAAAAGTTTTAGGTCACAGTTAAGTCACATATAGAATATAAGGAACTCCCATATACCCAACATCAAACCCTTTACTCCGTTTCCCAGCATGATCTTTTTACATGTGGATGTTACATTTACTACATCTGATGTGCAGGTACTGAAACATAGCTACTAACCATGGTTCCATTATGCTTTACATTATGGTTTACATTTTAGGCTGTACACTTTTATAAATTTTTGGTGAAATTTTAACATGGCCTATATCCATCATCTCATGATTATGCAGAACACTTCCATTGCCCCCCAGTTACTCCCTCTTCCATCTATTCTATTCCTCTCTTCCCCTCCTCATGGGGCCCACAGTGATAAGCATACTTCACTGTTGAAGGACAAGCTAACATCATATACAATGATGAAATCCTAAAATTTTTCCCTCTAACATCAGGAACAAGACAAGGATGCCCACTATCACCCCTTCTATTTAACATTGTGTTAGAAATACTTGCTTGAGCAGTGAGGCAAGAAAAAGATATAAAAGGCATCCTATTTGGAAAGGAAGAAGTCAAAATTTCACTACTTGCAGACGACATGATCCTGTACATTGAAAGCCCTGAGAAATCTACAACAAAGCTTCTGGAACTTATAAATGAGTTCAATAAAGTCACAGTTATAAGATCAATGCATAAAAATCAGTAGCATTTACTGGTGTTTTGTGATGGGATGATGGTAAGAGGAGAGGTGTTGAAAAGTGAGGCACAGTGGTCTCACCAGGAGAGATGTGCTGTTTCCATGGCTATGCTTGTGCCCTAAGGAATGTGGTAATTAAGAGTTCCGGGCAAACAGGATGAAGCTGTTAAAGGCTGAAAGAAAAGATGAGCACATACCTTTTGTAGTAAATAGAACACTTAGACTTTGTATCTTGAGATAAGATTTTTTGAGTTCCTTAGTAATGCTAATAGTTAACTGCATGTTGCTGCTTGTGTAGACTGGGGTATATAGAGAGCCCCTTGTAAACAATAAAGTTGTATGATGAGTCTCTACTCACAGACCCCCTGATCCCAGCTCCCAGTTCTTCCTTTCTTCTTTCTTTTTTTCTTTCTTTCTCTTTATTTCACTCTCCTTTTTCTCTTTCTTTCATTCCCGATACCCTTTGGGTCCAAATCTCCAACAGAGAGGAGAAAATTTGCAAGTCAAACATCAAGCAAATTCAAATTCTGCATTAGTCATCCTTTGTAAAATGCCTTACCCATCTCCTCCAGGACAGTGTCTATTGGCTACCTCCCCACACAGTGCTCTGGTTCTCTGGGTTTCTCTCTTCCCCTTCACTTCTCGCTCTCTTTCCTAATCCATCTCCTCCTTATTACAAACAAATTCCATTCGCATCCTATTGGTGGCCCTTACTCTTAAATTTATGTTCCCCATTGTAAAAGACTTAGACTCATTTATAGTTTCCCTACACATGGCGCTTCTGTCTCTTTTATTTGAACCTATAATTAGCACTATACTTGTTAGGTATATGTTCCAGAGACTTAAATCTGTGATTTGTTCATGTGCCAATTGAGTCCTAAAGTTCAGCAGAGTTGCAGCATCTACTCTACAGTTCATTAGACTCACCCAGGAAAACTAACAAGGAGATAATGATGGACAAAGCCCATCCCAAGGAACAGTGTGTCTGCAACTGTAAGCAAGATAGTTCCATCTATCTGCCCCATGGGACCTAGGCCCCTTCTCAGTTAGAGGCAGAGTGGGCATCACCATCCCCAAATCCTCAAGACTGGGGAATGAACAGTGGAATAAAATAGACTTACTATTATTCCAATATAAACTTACTATTATTCTAGGAATGGAAGAACTTTTATAATGGCTACCAGAGGTTCTGAGGGGAGGGAGAAGGAAGAATAGGTGTAATACGGGAGCATTTTCAAGACATAGGAAATGTGCTGCTTGACGTTGCAGTGATGGATACAGACCATCACGTATTTTTCATAACCTACAAAATTGAGTGGGACAGAGTATAAACTGTAATGTAAACGACAGTCCATGGTTAGTAGCAATGTTTCAATATATGTTCATTAATTCTAAAAAAAATGTACCACACTAATGAAAGAAGTTGTTAATATAGGAAAGTGTGGGAGGGGGAAGGGGTAGGGTATATGGGAATCTCCTTATTTTTTAATGCAACATTTATGTAATCTAAAGATTCTTTAAAAATTAAAATTAAAAAATTAAAAATAAATAAATTAAAACAAATTCCTCCTTCTTTCCCATACAGATAGGTTTAGCCATTTTCCTCAGAGGCCTTGGCTTTTGTCCACAGCCTTAACCTTCAACCCCCTAGAGACTCAGGAATGAAGACAGTTTCCCCCTCAAGCGAAATTCTGGCAGCTATTAAGATAATCAATTTTCACATCCTTAAAGGGGATAAAATTAGAGAGAGAATAAGATAAAAGTATTAGTTAATTTTGAGATTATAGTAGGATAGTCATAAACTGCAGGCCCATAAAAGTGCAAAGATAATTATGGGAGGGGCATCCATCCCAAATTTAGAAGGTGCTACAGTTATTTACACTGTGAAGTACTTCCCCCCCAAAATAGTACATAAAGGCTTACAATTTTGTGGGTCAAGAATTCAGCAGGGCTTAGGGGCAGGGCTTGTCTCTGCTCCACAATGTGTAGGGCATTGGGTAGGATGACTTGAACAGGCAGGACCTGGCTGGGACAGTTTCACAGGAGTCATGTGGCCAGGGCCTAAGTTCTCACTGTAGTCCATGTTCCCTGTTTTTCCCTCCATGTGTGTATTTCATGGACTAGCCTGAAGAAAGTTGTTGGTCTTCCTTAGGGTTGGACTCACAAATCTCTAAACATCATTTTCACCTCATTTTCCTGATCAAAGAATGTCACAAAAAGGAGCAAAGAGACTCCACCTTTTGGAGCATAGGGCAGCATATAAAGACAGGGAGGGAAGGAGTTGATGATGGTGACCACTAAGGGACAAGGATGACCCAGAAGAAGCAGTGCCTGGGAGGAGTTTTGAAAAGCAGAAAGAGATGTCTGGGTGAAGAAAGAAAAGACTAATCCAGGCAGAAGGAGCAACTTGTGTAATAATCATGACAAAATGAAAGCCCATGGATGAGAGAAAGCATCATGTGATTGGGAACTGCAAGGAATTCATAATGGCTGGTATGTGAGATGCTATGTCTTAGAGCACAGGCTACAGATTTAAGCATGTGCCAAACTCAAAGGATCCTGTATGCCTTACTAAGGACCCAGGATTTCACAGAAGAACCATTGAAGGATCTGGGATTGAGGCATGATCACATTTGTTATTGGGGAGCTTGTTGCCGCAATTCACAAGAGAAATGATGTGGGTCATCTGGCTGAAGGTAGTGATGTGGGCTATGGGTGGAAGGCTCTTTGTCTCTTCAGAGATAACTAAGTTGTTTGACTTGTGGGTGTGGAACGGTGGGGGGCTGCAGTCCTGCCCTTGGGGACTAGCAGCAGCTCCAGTCCCAGGAAATGTTTAACAATGCGGGGGCTATAAACTTTAAGTATTTAGGGGAAATGCAAAAACCAAATATGCTAAAGGCTTATCTAGAATGTCTGGAGTCCATGCTAAAAGCTTACCTAAGATGTGGAAGATATATGCTAATTGAAGCCTATTGAGAACTGAAACAAAGGGACCATTTGGCCTTTCCTCTCTGTATAAAAGACGTTTGAAAATCTTATTCGGGGCTCGGGATTCAAACTGAAAGCTCCCGAGTCCGGCCGGCCGTCAATAAACCATTTTTCCTTCTCAAAATCATTCCTGAGTCCTGGCCTCTCTATACTCAAATAATTGAACTTCTCTTAAATTCCACAACATTTTTGGCGACTCCGCCGGGACTACAAATGAAGGCCAGAGACGGTAGCATTTTGCTGCCCCTTCCAAATCCCCGAGGAAGCCGGGAGGACTCGGGTGAACCCCAAATCTGGGCGCCCCTGGATTAAATTTAATCCAGAAAAGATGTGGGCTCCACCAGAATCTTCCCGACAAAAATCGAGGGCAATGGAAGGTCTGAAGAGAAAGATTCTGGGAACGAAAAAGAACTCCGAACATGGAAGAAGGTAAGACTCCCCGGGTGAGCACAGTCTGGAAGGCCCTAGTTTAATTGCTAGGAAGGGGAGGCTGATCACCTCCCGAGAGAACCCTAGTAGCCCCAGAAGGCTGGGGGGAAGCCGTTCTCTCTAGGCTTGGGAAAAGGAGGAAAACCGGGGAAAAGCCCTGGTGTTTTGGGTTTGTCTAACTGCATGTTAGAATCTGGTACTGGTCTTATATCCACTAAAGGAGTGGAGTCTCGATTTTAATAGGAAGGGTATTTATAGGTTCAAGTCCTAATATCCTGGAAATTGGTCTAGATTAAGGAAAACAAAACTTGGTTACAGGAAAATGGATCGGCTTTTCTGGTGGAGCTTGGTCTGGATGTAAAGTTTAAACAGTGGAAAAGTCTAGCTGAAATCTTTTGTTATGGTGCTAATTTGTGAATGAATTCACTTTATACCAAATGTTAAGTGTTCTGAGGTTTGTGATGGCTGTGGGGGCAGCCGTGGTGAAAATAAATATATAAACTTGTGAGTCAGATTAGTGACCTTTGTGCTTCTGTCTGTGTCAGCTCAATGTTAGTGTTGGAGTTGTATCCTTACATAAAGTAGAATTACAGCTGAGCTGGAGCCCTCCCTTGCCATTGGCAAAGGGGTGAAATGATTCTGGGGCAAAAGCTGAGGAGTCTAGATGTTTGTGCATGTTCTGCTGTCTTGTCTCTGGTCTGGCCCTTTGCCGGGGCTTGGAGGCCATCTGTGTCCGCGCCACGCACCCAAGTTTGTTGGGAATGTCCCAGTCGGGGCGGCTGGGTTCCTGGGAGAGTTGCCAAATTTGAGTAGGTTCTGTCTGCCCATTTTGGCTGAAAGCTGGAAATCGGGGAGCGGCTTGCCCCTTTCCAGTGAGTCCACCCTTCTATTCATAAGCCGCATTCCTGTTTGTTGTGCGCCTGACTGCCTGGAAGGGGGGGAAGTGAAGAGGGTGAAAAGCAGAATCAGAATAAATGCAGTAAAGTTCCCTTCTTAGGGTGTCAAAGCCAAAATACGTTTGCATTCTGCTCAGGTTCTTAGAAGGTATTGTAGTAACCTTAAGTAAGAGAATGTGTTCTGTGAAGGTAAAATCTGTCTTAAGGGTATAAATAATTATAAAAGTTTTACAAAGCATTGTTTAAGGTATTTAAGTGGCTAATTGCAGAAAGTCATTATTTAACAAAACTGAATTGATAATGATAATAATAAAAGGCAATTTTATAACAAACTTTTTCGGCAGCCAATCTCCCCTGCCAACTTGCTTCCAAAAAAACTGTTTCTGGTATTACATGCTACTAAGTATTTAAAGAGAAGAAAAGTTCATTATTTTAACAAACTTGTTTAGTATTAATGGCAATTATATGTTGTAAGAAGTTTGCCTGGTAACTTAGCATGTGGGATATATGGAGTGTGTTTTTATTGTTAAGGCAACAGAAGATGATTTTGTCCTAAGATAAAATGATTGATTATTGGAAAGAGTAGAGTGTGGGACAGAACCTGAATGAATACTGAAAGTGTAGAAGGTTTGTGGAAGGGAAATTTTTATGATTAAATTGAGTAAGATCAATATACAAAGAAAATCTTTTATCAATAGCTTCTTGTGCTTTAACCTCATCATTTCCTCAGTGTTTAAAGAAGAGTCTTACCTCTTTTAAAAGAACATTTTATGTTCTAGAAATCAAATCCTGAAAAGTAGCCTTTTATTTCAAACTAACTGCAAGAGATTTATTCTTTTACTTTAAAGGAAAAATTAAAGTAATGGTTAAGTTCATTTAATATGTTATAAGTTGAATGAAAGATATTTAAAGGTGTTATGAAATTAATAGGTTTTAAAAAATTAATAAAAACTGTAACTAAGAGTTAAAATCATTTATAAATGCATTTATATTATAAAACAGTGGAAAGACAATAACTGAGATTATAGCTGGGTGAATTTAGCCTGAAACTATTATTTAAGTGTAAATTCTACACTAACCTTTCCTTTGTTTATGGTTACTTCAAGCCTAACCTCACCCTTTGCCTTTGCCTATGGTTATTTCATAATTGAGAAGAGCTGGGACATCACTGTCTCCTCTTCTGGTATTAGTAACCCTTTCTCTCATGAATTCAAGTGTAAACTAAATAAATTGCTGCCTGATAGAATAAGGTTAAATGACCACTGGAGTTTTATTATCTCCAAAACCAAAAGGGGGGTGGAAGGGGAGAAGTCTCCTGCCTTGACGGTCAGTGTTCCTAAGAGTGGCAATTCATGAGAGAAAGCAGTCTGTCTCCCTGAGGCTTCAAATAGCCTCAATAAATATATATAAAATTAATCTTGTTGCTTATCCAAAATTCTGCTAATTTCAAGGTAAAATATAAAGTTCTAAAACAAAATGGTGCTAAGGCATTGAGAACATTTTGGTTATTACAATCCATTAAGTAAGAAAGAAAATTCTTGTGGTAAACTGCATGGTCATAGTGCAAATTAAGAAGAGTTTCAAAAGTCTTTGAAAAGTTTAAAGTAACTAAAGTCATGTTGTTGTGTCAAACTATTCATGTCTGCCTATTTGCTCAAATTGTTGAGGTTAAATATGCAGTTATATAAGTAATATGTATTTCTGGACCCCTAATTAATTAAGCTAAACAGTATATAAAATAATGCAAATTACAAGTAATATCAATGAGTTGTGTTTGTGTCTAACTCTTTGTGTCTGCCCATTTTTTTAAAAAAAAATGCTCAATGTATGTCTTCATACATCAGGATAATATCAAATTAACAAATAAAAATTCTTAAAAGAGGTCTATTCAAATTGTTAAAAATTAAATATGCAGTTATATTTATAAATATTCTTAAAGCCCAAACTGAACTAAGCAGGATGAAAAAGTCATAGAAATCTGATTATGGAAACAATTGGGAAAGGGCCTCCTCTTTGCAAGAGCTTTTAAGGCAAGACTAGGTGTGGCAGATTAAACCTATCTTACTAGGCTAGGGAATTAAGAATCAGTTTGCCTGGTAATTTCCCAGTTTAAACCTTTGTCAGCCATAAATTGCAAAAAAAAAAAAAACACACACACACAAAGATTAGGTTAATTTTCACATAAGAAAAATGTTGATGTAACCTGGCGGCCTGCTGCCTCAGTCTCCCACTCCCGGGTTGGACAGCAGTGGAGACCAGTTTAGGCCAGTCCTATGGGCAGTGGAAGGATGCCCAAGAAGGAGCTAACTAAGTCGGTGCCATTTCAGCACTAAATTCTATTCCTTATTTGAAAAAGGGGGGAGCAGGTAAAAACTAAAATGGTTGGAATGTGATAGAGGAAGCAGTTAAATCAAACTTTTGCGTGGGAAAGTTAAATCTCAGATAAGCTGTAACTTCTGAAGTATCCAATCTATGGAAAAACAGAGGAAGAGCTTGCATGCTAGGCTTAGGGGTATAAATTGTGTCATTTTTCTTTGTTCGGGGCACCAGCCATATCTGGCTCTGCGCCCCTTCTTGCAAGATTGAGAATAAATTATTTTCTTCTCCACAATCTGGTGAGCCTTATTTTCTTCCAGAAGATTTCTTTCCAACAAAATAAGGTAATTAGTGGCTCTATTAACAAATTTCAGTAAGTAAAGGAAAGTCCATAAAAACTATGGAGAGATCTTTCCTGGGTTATGATTTTTAAAAAATTAAGTAATTGTGTAATGTGTTTTAAAACCTGGTAGTCAGTATGCATGTGTTTTAAAACCTGGTAGTCAGTTATGCTTTTAAATTAATAATTTTCATAACTTAAAGAAAAGAAGTTTTTAGCTTCCTGTAAGGGAAAAAGAGAACATTCCTTGCATAAACTATTATGGTTTCAATTTTATTTAACTTGAGTGTAATCTCCCATAGTTAATTTATAAACTAAATTAACATATGTACAAAATCTTTACAGTAATGAAAATTGTAAGTTCACATTGGTGAAATTAGGCTAAAGGAAAAAGATTGTAGATATGCTCTCTTAAATAAAGAGTAAATTTCTTTCATTGGTAATTGTAATTTAGTAAGTTTATTTAAACATGAGGTGTCTAGTCAATGCGGCTATAGTCAATTATAAGGAGTTTGTAAAACATCTTCCAAACTGAAAATGTTTAAATAGTTCTAATTGTAGAAGTCATTGTTAACTAAAGAAACTTAGATTGGTATTGGTAGCAGAAATAACTTCATGATAATAAACCTGTCTGAAGGCCACTGCAAAATACACATTTAAGTAAATGGTAATAAAAAGTTGTCTTGATTCTATTGGAAATATTCTGTTTTCATTCTAACAATGAAAAATAATATTTTTCCTCTATTACTAAAGTAAAGTACCTACTGTTATCTTCATAGTAAAATTGTGTAAGTAAATAGTCATTTGATATATGTATTGCGTTAAGTTGTTTAAAAGATATATAAAACAAGGAATAAACTTTAACATTGTCAAACTCTTGTGCATTCGAACCAGGCCTTGTATACATTACAGGTGGCCTCTCCATGTGAGTTATTGGCTAGGCTGGTCACTGACCCCTCAATTAAAAATATGTGCTATATCAGTCTCTGGTTCTGCTCCTGAAGTCGATGGAAACTGTATTGCAGTTTCAAGCTCCTGCAGCCAATAATGACTCGGTACAGCCAAGTGTACAATGGATATCGCCTCCAGACTGGCACTGTTCCATGGTGCCAGAGAGCACTATGCACCAGGCTAGTAGAATACTGGAAAATCTCTGGAATACTGGAAGGATGCTGCAACTTGCTCACTGCATTGAAGAACATGCTAAGTGGAGCCATGATACCAGGATACTGTAAGTAAAACTTAAACACAATTGGCATTATGGCCTGCTCTCATGGAGAGATAACATGTAAAGTATTACAAACCTGAAACTCAAAACTAATAATGGCAACTCTGAATCCTTATGCATTAAGTAATACATTAGTTAATATTAAGTGCTGTACTTTTATCCTGTACTAAATATATGCCTAATAATTGTAATGTTATCTTTTCTATTTTGGATCAAGTGCAGAAGTATATTAGACATGTTAAATTCCTGGTAAAATCATTTTCTAAACAGTTAATAACATGTCTATAGAATAAGGTGGCAGTCTCAGCCAGTCTCAGTTAGCAAAAGTGAGGCTTGCTTGCTGATGGTGAGTCACCTATTGAACAAGTCAAAATTGCTAGAAATTGTACAATGAAAACCAAGGTGTAAAAATCTTTATTCTGTAGTTCTGATCACTCCCACAGGTGAAAACTAAGAGTATTTCCAAATTAGTGTTCTAATCCTGAGTGAAGCCAGTTGCCCAAGGAGTACCAGTTCACCAGGAGCATCTGACAGAGCGAATGAGTGTCAATCATTGAACAGCTTGGAATGTGTCTTCAGACAAAGCTAAGTGTCTGTTGCAATTTCTCTCTAAAGATGGATAACTTAAAAAAGAATATATATGCTGTTCCCACCAGCTTTTAAGGAATGCCATCTTTATAGGCACCTAACCTTGTCTACCTCTGTAATCCAATGTGTCCTCTTTTAAAAACAGGTATTCCAAAATTTTAATTAAGTTTGTTTCTTTCAGAGTAAACATCTTATTAACCATATGAAAACTTCATCCAACTTCGTACAGAATGCCAGATCCATCTTCCTCCAGTTAGAATAAATTAAAGAGTTTTACACCTTATTAGGCAATGACTACAGCCCATGGCCAGCAGGAAGCAGTTACAGAAAAGAGATCGTCTCCCTTCAGCACCCCTTTTAAATTAAAGGTGTAAACTCTTTAAGAGTAAAATAAAAGTAATAGATGGATCTGGAACCTGACTGGAAATCCACGTGAGTGCCAGTGGCAGCAGAATAACTGCGGGAGGCCCCTGCCCAAGATTCTGCTGTCCAGAATGAAAAGTTCTAAACTTCTAAAAACGGTCCTGGATGCTGTACTAAAGACTGATAAATAATCAGTCAAGACAACAAACAGCCATCCACCTCATAGCTCCAACAATAATTATGCCAAAGCTTAGCAAGTAAACTTTGACAAAAGGGGGGAATGATGTGGGCTATGGGTGGAAGGCTCTTTGTCTCTTCAGAGATAACTAAGTTGTTTGACTTGTGGGTGTGGAACGGTGGGGGGCTGCAGTCCTGCCCTTGGGGACTAGCAGCAGCTCCAGTCCCAGGAAATGTTTAACAATGCGGGGGCTATAAACTTTAAGTATTTAGGGGAAATGCAAAAACCAAATATGCTAAAGGCTTATCTAGAATGTCTGGAGTCCATGCTAAAAGCTTACCTAAGATGTGGAAGATATATGCTAATTGAAGCCTATTGAGAACTGAAACAAAGGGACCATTTGGCCTTTCCTCTCTGTATAAAAGACGTTTGAAAATCTTGTTCGGGGCTCGGGATTCAAACTGAAAGCTCCCGAGTCCGGCTGGCCGTCAATAAACCATTTTTCCTTCTCAAAATCATTCCTGAGTCCTGGCCTCTCTATACTCAAATAATTGAACTTCTCTTAAATTCCACAACAGTAGCAGCAGCTGTGGATAAGGATAAGGTGGACAGACTTAAGAAATATAAAGGAAATAGGATCAACAAGGCTTGATGAGTTATTACAAGCTGAGGATCAAAGGAGATCATCAGAATCCTAGCTCAGGAACTAGGTAAGACATGGAAGGCACCAACCACTGGGAAAGGAGACATGAATAAGAAGCAGGACTTTTGACAATGAAACTTAGTAGACTTTTGAAGCTCATTTTATGATGCCTTTCAATGTCCAGGAAGCATACTACAAACAAACCTCAATCCAACAGAGGTCTTGGGTATTAAAATTAAACTTGGGGCTCATCAAGATGCAGAAGTTGAGGATATGAAAATACATGTGAGCATTCAAGAAAAAGTGTGAAGAGCATAGAACCTTAGAGAATAGAAACATTTAAGTTTTCAGTTTACAAGGATAGGTCTGCTTTTTTTTTTTTAAGTCTTAGAAGAAATGTCCTATTCAGTGCCCAAGAGTACCTTGCACCTAGGGATTGTACAATGAATCCTTGTCCAATGGATCATAAGTAAAGACACCAGAAATTGTATCTATGTGTAGTTTACAAACCCACTAGCAGATAGGAGTCAAATGCTCTGATTTGAGGACTTTTTGACTAAAAGAAATAACATGGAAAAAGATCTTGGTTTAGCTGCCTCCTACTACAAAGAAAGACTGCTCTAGGAATGAGTATCAGGGAAAAGCCGTCTTTCCAAGTTGCATCCAGTCATAAACTTAAATTCTTAAACTTTTCACTCTTTAGTGGGTATGAGGCCCATTTTACTCTTCCTTCTAAGTCCTGAATCAATGGTCAACACCACCTTACATGAGAGCAATCTTGGGGATTGTTCTCATCCAGGCTGGAGCAGGATTTCCTCTGGTGTCAGCCATTGGGATGTCAGCCATTACTGTACAAGTCCTGGAAATCTGGTGCAGCCTTTCTACCTTTTCCACCATGCTTCTGTGGAAAAATTTCCCTTAAGTTTGTGAACACAAGCATAGGTTCCACCATGGAAAACCTGCACTGGGAGATGCCATTGTTCTGTTTAAACTTCCAACCTGTCTCCACAGGGCTGTGGCAGCTGTCCACCAGGATGGGGAATGGGCGCTCAGGAGGTGGGGGTGCTTTCCCCTGGCTCATTGTGCTTTATTGGACATAACAAAGGATTTAGCCAGCAGGTGTGTGGCAGAGAGTAAGACGCACAGAAAGCCCTCGCTGGGTCTATTATGCGATTCTGAGAAAGGAAACTCGGGCAAGATCAATACATCCTCTGTGTAGACGTCAAATGGCATGTGACATCAGTTCTTTGAGGCTGTTTATAGTGAGGATATTCCAGTCTTAGGAATTCGACATGAATTTGGCTTGGTTCCCCAACAGAATGCAATGTAGGCATAATTGGATCTTCCTGTAATTGTCTATTTAACTTGGCAATCCAGACTAATTTTTTCCTGTGCAATGAGCCTAGTACGTCACTAAGACAGTGGTTGGGTTAATTAATGAGACACAATAAGGCACATAATAAAAGCTTATGATCTGAGTCCTCTTCCCTCTGTTTTCCTCTTTCCCTTCCCATGGATATTGTTGGTCTCATTGGAATCTGTGAGTCACATTTTGAAAAGGAGTTTCTTCTTGTAAACAACGTCAAGGGGAAAATAATAACTTGAGAACCATCTGTTTGATTGAGTCCTTGACTTTTTTCTCATTTCCCCCCATTGCATGTTAAAGGAAGTAAATAGGAAAACAAATTCTAATTATATTGCAGTTTACTGATCACAGGATAACTTTTCTTGTATTTGTTTTTAAATACTATTCTGATCCACACCCAAAGCCTCCATATCATCTTTCTGTTGCTTCCTGTCCCCTATTCTTTCTTTCCTCACGTACGTGCCTGATTACTTATGCCTTTTCTCAAGTTTCTTCAAGTTCCTGCGGCCCAGTGGTACCAGGATAGCTGTGGGATATTTGTTTGCATTGGTATCAACAGTGGATTGGGGGAAAGAAAGGATTTTTCAGGGGAGTCAATGCCTAAGGCCTCTAAACACAATGCAAAAGTCCTCAGAGTTTTACCTAGTATGGGTGAGTGTGGGCAAATCATTGATCACTTTTTACTCCTCTGAAAACCATGGATTCAGCAAATTCAATTCTACAAATAGTTACTCAGCTCCAACTATGTATGTGGCAGGCATTGCGCTAAACCTGGACATAGTAACAAAAATATCAGTATCAATCTTGCCCATTACAAGGGATCAGTTAGGATCAAGTGAGATAAAGTACATTAAAGTTCTCTGTACATTAAAAAGCATTTCCCAAGTCTAAAATATTGTCGATAATATTATCAAAGTAAGGTACCTCTTAGATGAAATGCTTGGTCCCATGGTGATCCCAGAGCTTACCCTCTAGGTCGGGGTTGGGCAAGGAAATAATAATGCCTTAGACAAAGCTTAGCTTTAACAATTCTATGCCTAATAAATCCACAGAGAGAAGAAACATTGCCTCCATGTTAGGATGCCCAAATGATGCCATTTTGGTGTTGTCATCTAGCACATGATTTACTTTAGTTAAAAATCCTTGGGAAGCGGACTTTGGCCCTGTGGTTAGGGCGTCCGTCTACCACATGGGAGGTCCGCGGTTCAAGCCCCGGGCCTCCTTGACCCGTGTGGAGCTGGCCCATGCGCAGCACTGATGCACGCAAGGAGTGCCCTGCCACGCAGGGGTGTCCCCCGCGTAGGGGAGCCCCACGCGCAAGGAGTGCACCCCGTAAGGAGAGCCGCCCAGCGCGAAGGAGGGAGCAGCCTGCGGGGAATGGCGCCGCCCACACTTCCCAAGCTGCTGACGACAACAGAAGCGGACAAAGAAACAAGATGCAGCAAAAAGACACAGAAAACAGACAACCGGGGGAGGGGAGGGGAATTAAATAAATTAAAAAGAAAATAAATCTTTAAAAAAAAAAAAAATCCTTTGATTTTTCAACTTCATTTTTTAAAAATTAGAGCCACTCTTGATCAAGGTAAAAAATTGTCTAAAAGAATTTTTGCTAAAGAAGAGAGCATATACACACTATGATCCCTGGTACATGTTGTTGTGTGCCTTCATTTGGCTCTTGTCATTGCCAAGAGTTTGTAATGAAATTTCAATGTAACAAAAGGTTTGGATAGAGAGGGAACATTCCACGTGAGTCACAAACAATGAAGTCATAATCCAACCTCTCACCTAACGAATTTCTTGAAAACTAAAGTACATCAGGAAATGACAGTATTCATCAGAGGAAAGATTTAGCCTGTCCCACTTCTAAATTTGATCATTTAAGTCACTTTTTTTACATGTAGATAGTAACACTATTAGCTCTTGTTATCCTCTTGTTAATCCATTCACAATCTTTAGGGAGTTGTGACAAATGTTCATACGGTTTCCCAAAAAACTCTTGAAAGTACTCTCTGGCACATAGTATTTTTAAAGTTAATTGGAAAGAATTTTATTTTGAGAATTTGGTCATGGAGATACATGATAGAGAGGGAAAAGTAATTACTAAAAATATCTCCAAAATATTGCAAAACTAGAATTTGAATCATTGTCCTAATTCAAAGGACAGACGTACTAGTATACTATCTTCTAGGACTTTACAAATTTTAGACAACAATAATCTGTACAAACATACAAAAGAATCCAAAATTAGGATAACAAATGTGGCATAGAAATTCAGGGCAAAAATGGTAATGGTATGTGACAGAGGGAAAGAAAGAGAGAGAGTTGGAATTGCGAACTGTTTAGGGTAATTACAGTTTGGGCCCAGAAGGAGTCAGGGATATATCAACTTAAATAATTAAGAACATTAAGAATGTCATTTGTCGATTTAATTAGTCTACCTTTTCTTTCATGGATTTGATCTCATAAAATTTGGCAAAGACATCCTGTTAGAGGAAAGTTCAGTTTATAATATCAGAGCCTAGGCAAATCCTAAACACAAATTATTCAAACCACAGGGAAATGAAAACTAAATGTCATTTAAATAGCTTGCGTGATCAGAGAAAACTTTTTAGTGGAAATAATATTTGACCTGAGTCTGGCAATTACTTTCCTGGGACCATTTCGTTTCTCTTCTCTAGAATTGCTCTTCCTTAATCAGTTTCTATAATCAAAATCCTTGCCATGTTTCTTGGCAAGAACTGAATCTTTTAAAGAGGGCTGATATGTCTGCTTGTGACCCTGCTGGAAATCCTCTAAAATCTGTCCCCATTGCAGCCAGTCTGCTCCCCATAACTCACCCAGACCCTTCTTCTTCTGTAGTAGAATCACATTCCCTGATTTTGTCTCCCTGGCTTTTTGGTGCCACGACTTCACATTCCTGCTCCAGATTCTGCTCCAAGCCCACTATTTTGGCAGTCCTCTGCCCTTTCTTCCATCTATCCTCACCAGACTTTCACCATGGCACTGCCCTTGTGTTTTGGATCACTTTGCTAAGAGAACTTTCTTCCCCTGGCATCTTTCCAATGGATCCATATCAGAAGGGCTAATCCTCAGCCATGACCTCACAGCCAAGGAAGAAGACTGACCCTCCTTGTCATCAAAATGCACGTGACCATTCTTGTCATCAACTAACTATTTATCAAGGACACTTTAGTTACCAGCTTCTGTTTTAGTTATTAACAAGACAGATGAGATCTCTGCCTTCATGGAGATAATATATCAGTGAGGGAAAACAGACACTAAGCAAGTAAACTAATAAAGAAGGTAATTTAAAATTTGTATAATTAATATATAAAACAACTGCTATGAATAAATAACAGCTAATAATAAAAACCTACATCCATTAAATGTTTTCCATGTGCACTGTCCTAAGGATTTTATTTGGGTGATCTCATTAAATCTTTGGAACAACCCTATGAAATAGGGACATTTGTTATCTTCATTTCACGGGTGAAGAAACCAAAGCTCAGGGATGTGAAGAAACTTCCCTAAGGTCTCTCCACTGGTAAGTTTGTTGAGGCTAGGTTTTGTCTGATTCTAGGATCTGTAGTCTTAAGGTGAGAGGGACTGGCATCATGAGCTACAGAAGAAAACACAAAAGCTCTTTGCACGTCCATTGCCCTGCGACATGTGGCAAGTGCGCACCCTTAGTTATTGCCAGAATTGTGAGCCCTGCTGCCCATTTTCTCCTTCAAGTTTAGTCAAGGTTGGGATTAGGAGCCAGGGTCAGATAAACTCTAAATATGTAGTAGCTCCCTTCCACCAGAACACAGGACATTTTAAGTGCAAACCTGGGCATGGGGCTTTCGGAGAAGCCCCAAGAGCTGCTCCAAGAAGGTAACTTCCTCTCTCCCTTACCTTCGCAGGAGAACTCACAGGCATCTGCCACAGGGCTTCTCTATGTGCTCTTTCTCTGATGCACTGATACCCCAATCTCTTCTTTTTTTTCTTATATACAAAATTGTATAGGTAGGTATATACTAATTACATCAAATTTGGAACAGTACAATATAAAAAAATTACTCAGTTCTTCACCTGGAAAAAGTCTTTATTCCCCCTTTTGTGTATTTTCATCCCTTATTTTTTCTATAAAAATTTATGTGTTGGACTCAAACTTCATTTTTTCTTTAACATTATATTATATACATTTTCCCATACTGTAGTACATTTAAAGGCTGCTATATATTCCACCATGTGTATATACCACAATTGGAATCCCCCACTGTTGGAAATTTAGGTATCTTTCAATTTTGTACTGATACAGACAATGAAGAAGTGAACACCTTGAAACAGAAAGATTTTGCTTTATTTTGTACTAATTCTGTAATACATATTCCCAAAATTAAAATTACTGGTTCAGGACACGTGAATGTAGTAAGCTTATTGTTAAAATGGTTTCCAGTAAGATTATACCATCTACACTCCCATCAGTTTATATGACATTGCCAGCAAGATTGTGTCGATATTAGCATTGGAGATTTAGAAAGGGAACTAGAAAGTTCTGAAAAACAGTTTCCTCTACTTTGTAGCTCTCCAGAGGCCCAGTCTTGAAGCAATGATCATAGAGATCTCATCTAGAGATCTTAGAGCTAAGGAAGAGAAGAGGAATTGGCTAAGCAGCAATAGAGAGTCTCAGAGGGTGGGAAGGGTTGGTGGTCATAGGGGCTATGCACAAGAAGAAAGTGAGAGACCCCTGGGATTTCGAACACTACGTATACCCCAAAAGAAACCAAAAAGAGAATGAAAATATGTAACCAATGGCCAATACAACTCTTTTAAAAATAAGTCCCTGGATTATAGATATTTTTCCCTAAATAATTTGTTGTTGTTTTACCTCTCCATGTTTTGACTCATTCCACCAGTGAGTTGTTAGTTGTTTCAGTTGTCTTCAACTGTCTGCCATCCATAAATCCTTTCCTATATTTGACTCTCCTCTGAGTCCCAGACCAAAGTAGCAGTGGTGAAGTAGTAGGATGAGGACGACTTGGGAATGGAGGCCTTTAGTCACTGTGAAAGATTATCTTTAGAGTGCTAATGTTCTGCAGATCCAGTCAAGATTTAGAAAAGGCTAGAAATATAGAGCTATTATCTTCATTGTCACAAACATCTTTATTTATTTTGCTGTTGGCAGCAACACAAGTTTATTTAATAGCTACATAAATTATTATCAATTTTGAGATTAAGGACACCTGAAAACATCTCTTTTGCTTCTTTTCTGAATTAGCCAAGGGCAAATCAAGGATTTTGCCAAACAAGGCAATGGAAAAAGAATCCATTGGGAAATAATAAGTTGTGGATGAGTCAAATTAAAACCATTCCATTTTCCTCATAAATGATTTAGAAAACGAATAAAATAGTTACCGCTGCTTTGAGCCATGACAAATGCTCAGAAAATTCAGGAGGCAAAATGCCAGAACCTTAATAAGTCACTAGGGGAAGCAAAGAGAAGTGGAGGAAAGGCAAGAGCCAGCTGACCCTAAAGGGAGGCAGAGAATCACAAACAAGGAGGAGCAGAAGAATGGGAGATCTTCTGACCCATCCCCCCCCCCCCCCCCCCCCCCCCCCCGCCTCCAAGAATAACCAAATTCTCAAAAGAGGCAGAGTTCCCAACTAGTACTGCCTGGAACATAATCACCCTGGCAGAGATCCAGCAAGGGAGCAGAGTTCCTTCCCCAAGATGAGGGCCAGCTGAGGAGATGATTTTGATTGGGGACTACAGGCTGGTTGTGGCCAGGATGGCCCCATGCCTAGGCTTGAACCAGACAGATGATATTTTAACATTCAGCCCAGTGAAAATACTAAAATAGGTTGTATAAATATCATTGGTTTTTTAAAAAAATAATTTAAGAAATGTCCCCATTCGATGGCCAGGCTCTGTGAGGTTAGACCTCAATATTTTGATGTTTGATGACTGGAGGTAGGACAAAAGAGCTATTCAAAAATTGCCAGGAAAAAATTCTCCCATGTGACTTTAAAGGTAGAAACAAGAATTCTCTTTAGGAGAGCCTCTTCAGTTGCTTCAGTGAGTCCCCATGGCCAATTAAGCTCTTATTATCCTTGGTGTTAATGGCTGGGCTTCAATAAATAACCCAGATAAAAAAAATTTCCAATGAAGATGTTGAGTTCTGTTTAATAATGTATTACGGGGGTAGGGGTAGTGAGGAGGTGAATTTATGCAGAAAACTCACTCTGCAGTTCTAGCTGGCAGACTGATAATTTTGGCAGAGCACATCTGGAACCCTGGACCCCAAAATGGTATTGAGCAGATCTGAAGAGAGAAATGGAACTGAAAGTCAGTGTTGATAGAGAAGTGGAAGAAGGAGAGAAGTTTGAACAAATCCAGACAACTAGCTGGGAAAAGGATCAAACGTAGGAAGGCAAAGAAAATAGAAGCAATCCCTGACAGCTGAGGATATTTCACATTGTGACTTTTCTGGACTGCATCCTTTTCAATTGCATTAGAATTTCACCAAAGCAATTTCAGGAAGGTGGTAATGTTGCCCCAATTTAGATGCCACTGACTCAGAATGAATGACAATTGAAGATGAGTGTAATGTTTACAGATGGCACTTTGCAAACCTTTAACACTTTCTTCTAATTGGAATCCCATCTAAAGGCAGTAGCTCTTTTAAAATGGATTGCTTAAAAATTTAAAAATAATTTCTTTCTATAGGCTTTATAAGTTTCATGCAACATTGTAAATAGTAATGATTTATGACCTTATTTTAATGAATTGTATCCATATTAACAGGTATTTCTAACTTAATAGTTATTGAACTAGAGTAATACTCCATTTATATTAACTTTTTAATTAAAAGGCAGATTTTCTAACTTCTCGCAGACACTCGGTCAAAACCTCAAAAATCCTAATTAACCATAATCACCTTTATGGCCATGTGTGTATAGACTAGAGTGGCGAATAGTGGAGGATTTAAAATGCCACAGACCTAAGTTTCAGACTCAGCTCTACCATTTACGAAATATGGACCTTGGGGACTTTCTGCATTTCCGTGCCTCAGTTTCCACATCCAAAAAAAAAAGCAAAGGTAATGTTAGCATAGGCTTGTTGTGAAAAATAAATGTAAAGAAAAGGTGACGTGACTTACATAGCCCATGCCTGGCACATAGTCTTCCCAAGGAGTTTGTTATTATTTTCCTGTTTTGGGTCTTCTCTTAGGGGCTCGTACTTGCCTTCAACGTTTCAGCCACAGCGAGACCCATTAGGTTCCCCTCAGCTTTCTGGTCTCCAACGGACGTAACCAGAAATCTTGCCGACTTTGCCTGTGGGTCTGGCTTTCCTGTGTTTCGGCGCCCTGAGAAGTTCTTCCTGACTTCTGGTTCCACACAGAACTCTGTTCGGGATCTGGCCGGGGCAGCACAACAGGGAACTGGCTCATGGTACAGAAGCACAGCTGCGGTTTGATGAAAATCAGGGGAACCCAGATAAGTGGTGCCTCTGCCTCCCGTTAGCTGCCTGTAGTTACCCTTTCAGAGCTTCGGTTAATTCCACTGTAAAACAGGAATAACGATACATCTAGGAGATATTAATGAGAAAATGCATGTGAAAGTGCAAGTTATAGAGATGTAGGTATTTATCATTAGCGACACATAGCATCCTTATTGACAAACTAGCGTTGTCAAACTGTAGCGTTGTCTTACTGGTTCTGCTGTATAATAATGTAATTATGTAAAAATTTGTCCAATATTTAGTTTATTATGTGCCAGACTGAGAAATCTGTTTGTCATATGCCCACAGTTGATTATTCCTATTTGCAGATGCAGTCCCCTTGATTCTCTTCCCACAGACCACATGTGGACACAGCACTCTCAATTTTGTAGGTCACAATTCTCCCTCCCCAAAGCCCTCCACAAAGCACAACGTGGTGCTTGAAACATCACTGCCTCCTACTTTATTTTATTTGTTCTTCTTCTCCTGGACTTCATCTTCTAGTTCTTATTTATCACATCCATTGCCTAGTACAGCAATGTTTAAAGTGTTCTTTTCAATTTCTAAAAGTAATTTGTTAATTCTATGCTAAAAGGAGCCCTAATTCAATCTTGGCTTCTTGTAGTTGGGGTTCTGATTCAAACAAGGAGCTCTTCCTATCCCCTGTGCTCAACCTCAGGTCACTTACCTTGTACTACATTTGCACTTGTTTTTGTCCCATTCATTCGGATACTTAAATGTCTTTTCCCAAGGGCAAAACTGAAGTTCCTCATTAGATTGGACATGGGTTGCCCAGCAGAGTGGGGGACCTGTCCAAATGTAACTGAACCATTGAGGTGGTCTCCTCTTATCCAACAAGACAGTAAGATTTTGTCAGGAAAATTTGTGAAAAGTCAAAAAGCTTACCTGGAGCTTTTAGAATGGGAAACTAGCATTATTTAGTGTATTCTAGAAAGTTATCTGACTCTATGGAGTCTGTACTTTTTCATTGTCTTTGATCTAGTTTTCAATTCTCTAAGTTGCAGAAAATGGATAGTAGTACAAATGATTCTTATTCATAGTAATGCAAATTAGTTTTGTCTTGTGGAGGTGCAACTGATAAAACCTTGTGCCTGTGCAATAAGCCAATTTTGCATCTCTTACACAAATTCATTTCAGCATTCCTGATTGCTATGTATGTGTCAGCTCTTTGGATCTTCCTTTGAATCAGTTTTTGACACCTTACTAGTTTCCTCACTAATTAAAGAGTTAAATAAAATCTTTGATATATTTGCATTTTAAGTTTTCATGAAAGTCAGGATTTTCCTTTTCTTCTTTTTTGAGTTTTTCTTTAAGTAAACTTTATTTCAATTTCAAAAAATCAAATAGCAGACAAAAGGCAGCTTAACACATTATGGAAACATTTTTTAAAATTCTGTCCTTTTGAACGTCCTTTTTTCAGTATCAAATTACCATTTAACAAACCCTTTATCAAGTCTTTTTTCCCAAGGATCATGAATCACAGGACTTCCAGGTCTTTCTCAGATAGCATGCTCTGGATTCAGTAGTATCTATATAGTCCCCAAATTTTATACTGAGTTGGCTTATCCCTAAATCAGGCCTGCAAAATCATGATAAGAGAAACTTTACTCTGCATTCTTGAGTTCATCTACACATAGCTGAATCCTCAAATCATCTTCTTCGGTCAATTTCCACTCTTACTGTCCTGAAATGTCAAGGTAAGCACATTTACAACTTTCCCTCATTCTCCCATTAGCAGAAGTCATAATTTAACTCAATCAGTTAATATAGCTAGGAATGTCCAGAAGATCCAATTTTATGTACAGGAGGCAGAAATTAGGCAGATTTCAGTGAGGAACTTCCAGTGAGAGCAGCTTTTAGGGGAAAGAAAAAAACAGAGAAGGTTGACTTGAAATGCTTGCCCTAGAGGATTCAGTGTATCCTTGGCTGCTGGGTACAGAACATAGGTACTTTTTTGGTGAATATAATTATTTTCCTTGTTGTCTTTCCAAATAAGATAAGAGTAGAGATTAAATCCTTTACATTTAACTCAGGGTCTGGAACATAATGAGCATGCAGTACAGGAAGTATTTGCTAAATTAGTAAAGAATCAGTAAAAGAATGAAATTATGAATCAGAGCAAACAGATTATGGGACAACCAGGAATATCAGAGAAAATAAAAGCTTTTATCAATTTCCTGGGTAATCCAGGGACTGACCATAATTTACTAATCTGAGAGTTTATTGGCTCTAATACTTATTATCTTTGTAACTTGTAGCAAGTCATTTTTGTCAGCATTCAGGATTTGCATCAAGATGGGAGTCGTGGAGCGGTGGAAAGAGTTGTGAATGGATGAGGTGGAAGGAAGAAAGGACTGCAGTCCTTCAGTTGTGAAGCAAGCTAGATAGGAAATCAATAGATGGATCTGGAACCTGGCAGAAAAACTGCTGCCGTTGAACATGTATTCTTCAGTAACCCCAAGATGGCTGCTGGAAGATCCTCATGAAAACTCCCGTTCAGAACAAGATTTCCTCCAAAAGTCAGGAAAAGCCCTGGATATTCTCCAGGGGCCTTATCATTGGGTCCTCTTGGGGGACTGATGGGTGGTCTAATCAATCAAAATAGCAAACAGCTGGAACTCTTCCCCTGACATTAGCAAAGAGGCGGAATAATTAATGGTTTAAAAAGCAAGAGCAAAGCCTTTTTACTCTGTCTTGCCTTTTGACCCTTATTCTGGCTTCTTTGTCTCCACCTGGGTCAATACGCAAGTAAACCTGGGGACTTATAATCTATAATAGGAAACTGTATTCTATAAACCAGCCCTCTTTATCACTCTTCAGCCCCTTCCTCGCTATCTGGGACCCATAATCCTCCCTCCCTACCTTAATAAATTACTGACCTAATCAACGTGACTTGCTCTTGAAATTCATTTCTTGCTGTTTACTCAAGAGCTGAGACAAAATCTGGTAATAGTTGGGAGAGTTAGATTATCATTCATTCTGCATGAAAGAAAGCTCTAGAGAAAGGTAGCATAGCTGAGCAACATAACTGGTTTAATTAAGAGTGTGATCCAGATGCATAAGTAATAAGATAGAAGGCATCTCTGAAACAAGAAGATCCTTTTGATATAGGAGTTCACAATATCCCATCTGTCCTTGCACGATCTTAAAGAGATTGCATCCAGCATCTATGTGGAATCTGAGCCTCCTCTTGACATAGAGGTGCAATGGACACAACCAATCCAATGTCCACATAGAAAAGGTGGCATTGGATTGGGAAAAGTGGACATGATGACTGATGGGTATGGGGAAAGGCAGGAAGAGATGAGAGGTGGAGGCGTCTTTGGGACATGGAGCTGCCCTGGATGGTGCTTCAGGGGCAATCACCGGACATTGTAAATCCTCACAGGGCCCACTGGATGGAATGGAGGAGAGTATGGGCCATGATGTGGACCATTGACCATGAGGTGCATTGCCAAATGCAATGGATGTGTCATGATGATGGGAAGGAGTGTTGCTGGGGGGGGGAGAGGTGGGGTAGGGGTGGTGGGGTTGAATGGGACCATATATATATATTTTTTTTAATGTAATATTATCACAAAGTCAATTAAAAAAAATAAAAAAAAAAAAAGACTAATGGAGGGTACTCTGTAGGTTTCTGGAACAGTTGGGGTCTAGTGATGCATGTTTCCCTCCCATTCTCCTTGCAGTAAAGCATATGTCTGTCCTATGTCTGTTCTTTTGTATATTGGAAGCAGATAAATTGTTTTGTAAGTTTCTATAGCCAGAGGGAACTTTGCCCTGAGACAAACTGTATTCTATAAACAAATTGTGATATGATTTTGTTCTTAACATTGTTACTGATTCAGGGTTTGTTTGTTTTTTTTAACACTGTAATTTTTTTGGGGATTCTTCAGAGGGTGGAATGTGGCAGTTTGAAATTATTTATGAATCCCCAAAGGAATGATTATGTTTGTAAACTTATCTATTTCTCTGAGTATGACACTCTTTGACAGCATTAGATTCAGGTGACATGTCTTGATTAAATTATCTATTAAGATTAGAGTTTTGATTCAACCATGTCAGTAGGACATGACTCAGGGTTGAGTCCCCACCTTCTTAGTGGGCTGATATAAATGGACACTGACTCAAGAAGACACACAGAAAAGGATCAAACTTGGTCACTTCAGTCCTGTCTTGTCAAAGAAAGGAGAAGCCTCAAACAGCTAAAGCCCTGGGAAGAGAGCTGAGCCATTTGCCTGGCATTTAGCAGCTGAGAAGCTGAGAAAGGCCTGAGAGACCAGGCAGAGATCGTCCTCCATCTTGCTTCAACATGTGGCAGCTGATTTTACTGGGGAAGCAGCCTTGAGTTGGACTCTTTCGGGCTTTGTAATTGCAAGCTTTTACCCCAAATAAATACCCTTTATAAAAGCCAAAAAAAAAAAAAAAAAGAGAGATTTCTGCTGATAAGGGATTATGGGAAGACGGTGGAGTAGCAAGCTCCAGAACTCAGTTCTTCTACCAAAACAACTATGAAACAGGCAGGAACTGTCTGAAACAAATATGTTGAAACTCCAGAGGCCAGAAGAATACTGTACCACATCCAAGGAAGAGCAGGAGGAAGAGGGTGATAAATTACGGTAAAGAACAGTCAATTGCTCTCTCGCATGGCAACTACTGGCACCCAAACCCCATCCCCACTGTTGCAACAGGCTGCCTTGGGATCCAGATCTGGCTGCCTCATTGGTGACAGATAGGGATGTAAAAATCCTCTTCCCTAAGAAGAGGGGTGGGTGTAGCTGATCACTGATCCTAGCTTTGATTAGTGAATTTGGGTTGCTGTGGGCCCTCCTCTGAGGGCAGCAATTGTTTCAACCTGCCTGGGGAAAAAGCAGCGGAAGCCATTGTTTCAACCCACCTGCACAAAGACAGCAGCAGCAATTGTTTCAACCCACTCTGGACAGAGGTGATGGCTGTAGAAACTTAAAGAAACTGAACTTCCTCAGGGCTGCAAGGGACAGTTAGCCGAAGGGCTGCATCTGCTTGGCAGGCTACGAAAGCTTAGCTATGGGGTCAGAGAAGCTCTTGGAACCCTTCCTTATCCCCTTCCCAGGGCACTTTGGAGCTGGTTTGTGCCCATTTTGTGCATCCCTGGTCAGGTTTTGGCTGGGAAAACCTGACTAGGGAAAGTCCTCTGCCATGTCCCCTCTTCCAAGAATTTACTCTGCAGGCAAAAGCACCTGGAGACAATGAAAGGAGTGTAAAAAAATATAGAGGTGGATAGGTTGGGACAAAGCCCTGCCAGCATCAAGTGCTGGGAGAGGGAGTATGTCTGCTCAGAAACAGAGGGGAAAAATAATATCCTATGAACAAGGGAACCCCAGTACAAGACAAAGGCGCAGAAAGACAGGGAAAACCATGCACTCTGCATTTGCCTTGGGCAAACCTTCCTCAGAGGAGAGATGAAGTTCATGAACATCTCTGTCTTATCACCGGCTGGTTACAAAACCAAGAAATGGACATCTTAGAGAATAAATCACAGAGATATCTTTTTAAAATAATTAGATTTACAATGTGCAACAGGAGTACATGACAACCAACAATAACAAAAAAGAGAATGATGACCCATCCAAAGGAAGAGAATAAAAAGCCAGAAAATACTAATGAAGAAGATAAGAATGTGGACATACTCAACAAAATTTTTTTTAAATGATCTTAAAAATTCTCAAGAAGATGAAGGAAACTACAGAGAATGAATTAAAGGATATTATGAATAACAAATATGAGAATCTTAGTAAAGAAATAGAAATTATGGAAAGAAACTAAAGAGAACTACTGGAGTTATAGGCCACAATAACTAAAGTGAAAAAATGCTGAGAAAGATTTCAAGAGCAGATTAGAGCTGGCAGAAGAAAGAATCTGTGAACTTGAAGGCAAGATACTTGAAATGAGTCACGCTGAGGAGAAGAAAGAGAAAAAAGAAATATTAAAAGGGAAAGTAGTTTAGGACATGTCTTTGACACCATCAAGTGCACAATATATGCAGTATGGGGTTCTGCATAATGAATTATGATACAGAAAATTGTCCCCGTCTCCTCCACTGGCGCTGCCCCTCCTTCTCCCCCTCTCCGTCTTCCGCCTAGCCGTTACCTAGACAGCCCACACTTTCCCCTTCCCCTCCCTTGCTCCTAACCTCTTAGCCAGCTTACTGTCCAGTAACCGCCTACGCAAGCAACAGCACCCGCCGGCACCAATCAAGTCCCTTTACGTATCCCTAGACCCTATAAAACCATGTCCCCTTCAACAATAAAGTAGACTTGTGCCTAGACCTTGTCTCCGTGGTGTTCTTGCTTGCACCGCATGTCCCCCGTGCCTGAGCGGAGAGAGCGAGGGCCCAACGGCTTCGTGCCGAACCCCCTCCTCTCCTTCGACCGCGAGGCAGCCCCCGTCCGGAGAGCCCGCCTGGCCAACCGCGCCGACCCTCCCGGAGGCCCGCCGCTGCCCGCACAGAAATAATGATAAAGAAATTCCCAAACATAGCAAAAGATGTGAACATGTACATACTAGAAGTTCATAGAACACCAAACAGTATAAACATTTAAAAAATACACACCCCATCATCTATTGATCAAACTATTGAATGCAAAGGACAAGTCCTGATAGCTGCAAGAGAAAAGCAGTAAGATATGTACAAAAGAATTCCAATCAAACTGAGTGCTGATTGCTCATCAGAAACCATGGAAGCAAGAAAGCAATGGCTGAAAATACTTATAAAGTGCTGAAAGAAAACAACTGCCAGCCAAGAATTTTATATACAGCAAGACTTTCTTTCAAAACTGAGGGAGAGATTAATACATTCTCAGATGAACATAAACTGATGGAGTTCATCACCACTAGACCTGCCCTACAAGCAATGTTGAAGGGAGTTCTTCAGACTGAAAGTAAAGAACAGCAGACAGTGGTTCAAAGTGGCATAAATAAAGACCTGCAGTTAAGGCAACTATTTGGATCATTATGAATGCCACTATTATTATAGTGTATTGTTTGACATGTAACTCCAAGTCTATGTTTTGGGTTGCACAATGTACAGAGATTCATAAGTGGTAAAAGTGTAAAAGTACAAAAAAGTATAGAAGGTTTAAGAGCATGCAACTGAAGTTAATCTATATCAAACCAAATATGATTGTTATGTATTTAGGGTGTTAAATTTTAACCCCATGGTAACCTTAAAGAAAATAGATGAAAAATACATCCATATAGAAATGAGAAGGCACTCACTATGTTAAAATTTAAAAATTTTAAAAATATGAAAGTAAGAATTAACAGAAGTGACAAGCAGGGAAAAAGGTATAAGACATGCAAAGGGTAAATAGCAACATTGCAGGAAAAAATCCCATATTATCAGTATTGATTTTAAATGTAAATGGATTAAACTCTACAATCAAAAGGCAGAGATTGGCAGAATGAATACAAAAGTATGACCAACTACATGCTATTTGCAAGAGACTCACCTTAAATTCGAAGACACAAGTAGGTTGAGGGTGAAAGGATTGAAAAATATATCATGTAAGAAGGAACCAATTAGCTCTGCCAAAAGCAGATAAAATAGATTTTCAGTCAAAAACAGTTAAGAGGGACAAAGATAATTATTATATACTGATAAAGGAGACATTTCAACAGAAAGAGGAAACAATTATTAATACATATGCACCTACCATCATAGCATCAAAACACATGAAGCAAAATATATAAAGCAAATATATATATATATATATATATATATATAAATGAAAATATTTGAAGAGAGAAATGAATGATTCTACATTAATAGTAGGAGACTTTAATACACCACTCTCATTAATAGAAACAATATCTAGTAGGAAGATAATAAGGAAATAGGAGACTTGAATGATACTCTAACCAAGTGGAGCTGACAGATATATATAGAACACTTCACCCAACAAAACAGAACACACATTCTTCTCAAGTGTACATGTATCATTCTCCAGGATAGACAATATATTTTGCCACAAAACAAGTCTCAATAAATTTTAAAATATTGAAATCATACAATGTATATTCTCCAACCACAACTAAATGAAACTAGAAATCAGTAACAGAGGGAGAAATGAAAAATTTACAAAAATGTGGAAATTAAACAACATACACTTTAAAAAAAAAAACAATGGCTTAAAGAGGAAATAAGTGAAATTAAGAAAAGTCTTGAGAATACTAAAAATGAAAATAAAGCATACCAAAACTTTTGGGATACAGTGATGGCAGTGCTGAAAGGGAAATTTATAGCTCTAAATGCTTACATTAAAAAAGAAGAAAGGCTTTAAATCAGAGAGCTAACCTCAAAAATGGAAGAACCAGAAAAAGAGGAGCAAACTAAATCCAATGTAAGTAGAAGGAAGAAATAACAAAGATTAGAGGAGAGATAAATGAAATAGGAAAAGAAACAATAGAATAAATAAAACCAAAGTTTATTCTTGAAAAGGTTAATAAACTTGGCAAACCTTGAGATAGACAAATAAAGAGGATACAGTTAACTAAATAAACGAAAAGGGGAGCATTATTAACAACTCCACTGAAATAAAAAAGGACTGGAAGAGGATACTATGAACAACTGTCTGCTAATAAAGTAGATAACTTAAATGATGTAGACAAATTGTTAGAAACACAAACTACCTTCATTGACTCAAGAAGAAATAGAAGTTCTCAACAAACCAATTACCAGTAAAGAGATTGAATCAGTAATGAAAAACCTCCCAACAAAGTATAGTCCAGGACCAGATGGATTCACAGAAGAGTTCTACCAAACATACCAAGAAGACTTAATTCCAATTCTGCTTAAACTCTTTAAAAAAATTGAAGAAGAGTGAATACTCCCTGATATACTCTGTGGATCCAACATCACCCTCATGCCAAAGTCAGATAATGATACCTCAGGAAAAGAAAACTACAGACAAATATCTCTTATGAATATAGATGAAAAATCCTCAACAAAATACTAACAAACTGAATCCAATAGAATTCTTCAAGAATTATACAAAATCATCAAGTTAGATTTATCCCATGTCTGCCAGGTTGGTTCAATATAAGAAAATCAATGAATGTTATACATCACATTAACAGAATGAAGGGGAAAAAACACATGATCATCACAATTGATACACAAAAGTCATTTGACAAAATCCAGAACCCTTTCATGATAAAAACACTTGGAATGCTAGGAATACAAGGAAACTTCCTCAACATAATAAAGGGCTTATATGAAAAACCTAAGCTAGCATTCTACTTGCACAAGATGGAAAAGACCACACAATTGGGAAATAAAATTCTCTTCAACAGATGGTGCTGGGAAAACTGCATTTCCATTTGCCAAAAAAAAAGATAGGGGACCCCTTCCCTCATACCTTACCCAAAAATAAAATCAAAGACCTTAATATAAGAGCTAGAATTATCAAACTTTTATAAGAAAATATTGGGAAACATATTCAGGACCTTGTATTAGGCAATGGTTTCTTAGACTTTACACCTAAAGCACAAGCAACAAAAGAAAAATATGTAAATGGAAACTCATGAAAATTAAAAACATTTGCACCTCAAAGGTCTTATCATCAAAATAAAATGACAAAGTACACAATAATAGAACATGTATGGAAACCACATACCCAATAAAGGTTTCATATCCAGAATGTATAAAGAAGTCCTTCAACCTAACATCAAAAAAGCCAAACACCCCCATTAAAAAATTGGCAAAAGCCTTGAATAGACATCTCTTCAAAGAAGACATACAAATGGCTAGAAAGCACATAAAAAGATGTGCACATCATTATTCATGAGGGAAATGCAAATCAAAACCAAAATGACATACCATTCCACACACATTATAATGGCTGCTATTTTTTAAAATAGGAAAATAACAAGTGTTGGAGAGGATGCAGGGAAGTAAGAACACTCATTCATTGCTGGTGGCAGTGTAAAATGGTGCAGCTGCTGTGGAAGACAGTTTAGTTTGTCAGTTCCTCAGAAAGCTACACATGGAACTACCATATGACCTGGCAAAGAATTGAGAGCAGGGACTCAAACAGATATTTGCATACAGATGTTCATAGCAGCATTACTCACAATTGTCCAAAGATGGAAGCAACCCAAATTTCTTTCCATCATCGAATGAATGGATAAATAAAATGTGATGTATACATGCAATGGAATATCATTCGGCCATAAAAAGGAATGAAATTCTAATACATGCAGTGATACGAATGAATCTTGAAGACATCATCTTGAATGAAATAAGCCAGACACAAAATGACAAATATTCTATGGTCTCACTGATTTAAGACGATTGAGATTCATGGAGTCAGAATCTAGAATATGGGTTACCAAGGGATGGGTTGGGGATAGGGAATGGGAAGTTAAAGCTTTAAATGTACAAGGTTCCTATTTGTAATGATGGAAATGTTTTGGTAATAGATGGGGGTGATGGTAGCACAACATTGTGAATGCATTTTATTAATATATATCTGAATATGATTAAAAGGGGAAGTGTTCAATTGTTTATAAGGTAACAAGATAAAAATCAAAAAGATCTACACCACATGTGAGCTCTAAGTTAAACCACAGACTTACTTCTAGTTCACACATAAAAATGTGCTATCATCAATTGTAACAAATGATCTACACCAATGTGGGGTGGTATAGGGGAATCCTGTATTTCATGCATGATTGTTCTGTAAACCCACAGACTTCTCTAATAAAGGAAAACAGATTAAGAAAAAATGTTTCCACTAATACTTGGAGAAGAATTAAACCAGCCTGAACATGTTCTATAGTGTTGGCATCATGCTACCAATACCTTTGCCTGGAATACACTCCCACAGCCTCTGACCTTTATAATTCTAAAACCCAAAAGCCTCCTTCAGCTGAAATGAAAACACTTTTATGAATCTTCCCATTAGATCAAACCAAACAATAAATAAACCCCCATCTTTTCATCTCTGGGCCTGACACGACTCATGATGTTTTTCTTGGTGCACCACATCACCCTTATGTACTTATGGATTCTCCTCTCCCAAGCTCCGAACAACGTCTTTGAGGAAAGGGCTTTCATACCCACCTCTGAATTCCTTGAAGTGCTGAAATCATTTTCTTATACATAGGATAAAACTGTCCTAAACTGATGAGTTCGCAAATGAACGAATGGACATATCCATACCTTTTGTTCTTGCAATTATTTCCCCCAGATGTTGAGGAGCAAATTTAGACCATTACTAGAATTTCACAGATTGAAACAAACTTCAAAGTTCTTTTCTGAGATAATTTATGCTCAAGATCCAGAATTGCTTGTTCCTGGGAGTTGAGCCATCTACAGCTTCTTTAAGAGTTCCACTTTTCTCTGTTTTACGGCTGCTAGGAAACACGTAAATCTTCAAAGACCTTGTGTAGGGTCTTCGAGAGATATTCTGTTGAAATGAGCATGCTCTTCTTATTGACCTTTTCAGGCAAGGCAGCTGTAGAGAGAATGTTCCAAATAAGTTGCATGCTCTGGTAACACCAGCCGCACATGTTCTGCACTGATGGATGGTGTTTATAAAGTGCTGTAAAGAATTTTGGAAGGATAATATTAGAACATTAAGTATGGATTTTGTTTTTCAGGCCACATGATGAATTAATGGGTTTATTTCTTGGTAAGATTTTTTTTCCAATAAAATTTTTTTAAAGATTAAAATATCTTTATTAAAGACAAGCTATTTGTTTCTCCTACTCATAATGAACTGCTTTAAGCTGCTGCTTGCTGTGTTCCCTTTTATTTATATTTGTGAGGACATGGAAAAGGAGTATGTGTGTGTACCTAGAGGTTGTTGTAGTTGTGTAACAGCATGCTGTTGCCCAGATTAAGTGGAGGAATGCTTTCATAATTGCTACAAATCAAGGCACTCCTTTGCAATGGGACCACATCTTCAATTTCCTTATAGTATCTTTCCTCAATGACTCATAGTTTAAATTGTTTGCTGGTATTTTTATTGATCTAGTTTGAACAATAGCCAGGCCCATATAACCTCATTAGCTGTTTCATTTGTTAAGAGCTGCCACCTTAGCAGAGTATAAATCACAAAGAGATTGGGAAATGCTGGTGACACCAATGGCTGCCAAAACCCACTCGGAAAAGCCATCTACCTTCTTTTGCAGGAGTCTGACCTCCCTGCAGTCCTGTTAGCAATCGTCTCCCCTCCTAGTTCCAAAACCCAACGGGGGCAAATATGTTGGCCCTGTGGTTTTTCAGGAGGCCAGGCCATGCAAGAAATACCCAACTCATGGGTTGCTGTAAACTGTCTTCCTGATTTAGAAGACTCGAGGGGGAAACAAAACCCGACTATAAAGGTCTTTTAATTTTTAACATAAGCTTCGGCTTGAGCTGTAAAGTATATCTCACTTGGTCATCTTGGAGCTGAAGTCCATTCCATTCCCTAAATTCATCAGGGTGTAACTGCCACAGCTGCTGAGCCTTTGGCACCTGCAGGGTACCCCTGAGAGGGTCTCTGCAAATAGACAGTTTTATAGGCGGCAAGCCTAATGACAAAAAATTCAAGATTTGTTTTTCAACTGAGTGCACGTTAAACAAAAAAAATCAAACAAAAAAAAAAGCAACTTTACAATGTCAATGAGCCAGAGAAAGTTTCATTGGTTAAAAAGAGCTTTATGAGAAATCTATCATGCCGCCTCCTATTTAGACATATAAAGAGAAACAGATTGACCTGGACTGAAATAAAGGGGAAAAGACAAGAAAGAGCAAGATCTTTAATGAGTATCATACCTGTGTTCAAATCAAGAACTCCTTCCAGCTGTAATGTTTGTTTCTAATGAAGTAGCATTTCTTCATTTAGAAGCTAATCCTCAGAAATTGCTTTGGAGCCCAGAACATTTCTTGGATTGGATTTAGGTGGTGTGTCTGCTCACTTCGTCTTAGATCTCAGAAGGCTATAAAAATGAAGTGAAGGCAGAAAGGGAATTGAAATTAGCTTGATCTCCTTCTGCTCTGTTCTCCTTATGCTGATACTTTGCTTTGAGGTCTTTATTTCTGCTAATCATGCTACACACAGTTATTGTCGGTGGCCAGGAATAGGTGGGCCCCAGGAAGTAGGACCACAGGTTAGTGGAACTGAACAGATGCTGAGATCCGGGCTCTGCAGAGATGGGCATTCCAGTCATGACCTTCTGCAGAGAGAAGGGCGTAGGAGGGGCACACGACCCTGGACTAAGAGCACACACAGTCATTTCAGCATCACATGAAACCAGTACTTTGCAGTTTCCTGAGGGTAGAACTCACCTCACTCTTTTCCCTCTGCCAGATGGAAATGTCTCCGTATCTCACATATAACCAGATTCAAATCTAGGTTTCAAAGTGGATTGAGTTCCTGATGTATATTGCAAGATGTCAAGTAAGCAGATGTTTAGCATTTCTAAACTCTTCATTGCATTCTTACTAAAAATTTATATTTACTTCCTTTCCATACTTACAATACTTTTATTATTGGAGCAGTGGTTGATTTGTAGAAAAGTCATGCAGAAGGTACAGTCCCCATATATGTTGTGCTAAACCACATGCCATGGAAATGCATTATTCTTCACTTTGTTAGCTGGAGGCCATGAAGTTTGATGGAGAAAAGCACTGCATGAGATGCAAGGATTCTTACATGATGGCTCTGCCTAGCCATCCTGTCCATCAAGGTCTTCTTGGGCAAGTTTCCTAACCCCTTGAACTTCCGTTTACTCATCTCTAAAATGACTACTGCACTGCTTCCCTCTGAGGTTAAAGAAGATAATATAAGATATTATAAAAATGCATTTATATGTCTTATATGGAACTTTACACTAATGCATGTGCATCTTTCATAACTACAAGTTCTCTGAAGACAGGTTTGGAGAAAGATTGGTTTTGTGATTGAGTTCTTAAATTTATGGCAGAAGAATAGACTCAGAACTATTCACTGGTAAATTCCTAAGCCAAGTTTCCAGTCACCCATACTTCAGAGATTCATGATTTGACTCTGCTTCTTAAGTCAATAAATATTTACCAGTCTCCTGTGAGCTCCCCTTTCCTCTCTACAGTCCCCATCAGGAACCCCATTCTCAGCTGGTCACCCTTCAAGAGGTACGTGTAAGGAGCTTCCTTGATACCCTCCTGGCCTATCCTATAACAGAGCACAGCAACTGGTATGCTGGAGGACATAGCCCAAACCAGTCTAAAGTAAGATCTAAAAGTCTATGAAGTACCCTGTTTTGTCACTGAATTGCAGATATTTTCCATTAGTATATTCATAATACATATCCTGATTTCATACAAAAGAAATTCAAAATGAAAAAAACCTTTGAGTAATGTTGATATTTTCCACTAAAGGAACCACATTTATGTTGTAGCTGTAAAGCCTCCCCCATAAACTCCACACTCTCTCATAACCTTTCTTAAAAATTACTTTCCAAAATGGAATTCCTCCTAGGGGCTCTTGCAATTCACTAAGAACTTTTAAAGCCAAAGTTCTAGAAAATGGAGCCCTAGGGGAGTGAGCAGTGTGTGCAGGGAAAGCCCTTTCAAACACTTCAAACTCCTTCCCACTGCCTGGGCAGCTCATCACACAGACTCAGTCTTGTTGCCTTCTTGGGGGACATCTACAGGCAGAACTCCATCTGCCCTTAGCTATGAGGGAGCGAGTAACCTAGAATTTGGCATTCCATCTCTGAAACATGGCTGTCCACTAAAGATATGTTTACGGTGCAGCCGTGCTCCCAGGTGAAGTCCCTGGATTAAAAGCCCAGCTTTGCACAACGTAATTCCTCTATTCCCCAGGTATAGACTGTAGACCATCAAATGTGCTGTTGGCTGGAAGGGAGACAGGATGTAACATGCTAAGGGTTCAGCCCTGCTTGTTGCCATAGTAGAAAAAAACAGCCCGGTGTCCACCTGATGAGGGGGTCACTTGTAGTCTCCTCACATATAAAAATAACACATGTTCCATGTGAAGGCAAGGCCTCCATCTCCCACTGAGGTACTGCAGACAGTGCTGGCCTGCACAATCCATCTCCAGGGTGTGTGTGAGGGAGGTGGGGCAGAAGGGGTAATGTGAAACATAAAAAAATACAGCTGAGACACAGAGTTGCAATTGCAAATGGCCCTTAACCAACACCAGGCCTCATCTGCTTTTAGTGTTTGAAGTCTATAGACAGAGGCCCATGAAGTTCCCCTCTAAATTCTCATGCTGGAGCTCATCAGCAGTGGAATGCAGAGAGACTAGGCTTCCAGCTAGTGTCTGATGTCAGGAACCAAAACCAGGTCCATGGGATGGAGCAGTACTTTCCTTGATCACCCAGCTGTCTCCCAGGGGCTAAAGATTCACAAGGGGATCAGCAGCAGTTTCCACTCAGGAGAATTTGTATCTGATCTAGTTGCTGAATAAAGGAAATGCAAGTCTTTGTGTGAAAAGGAGAGACAATGAGGAGCTAGAGCAGCAACTTCTCAAAGACGTTCTCAGAGCTCTGAAAGGGAAGGGAATTATTTGGGTCCACTGAAAGAGGCAGGTAAGCTCAGTAGGGATGGCATAATTTCATCGTCCTCCTAAAGGCCTCTGCAGGCAGCTGGGGTTTTGGCAAATCAGAAGGCACTGTCCTGAGAAGGGGCCATGAGGTGGACACTGTCCTCTGTTGATCAGATGATATCATCTTTGTCTTTCTGCATTCCTAGGGAAGACTGGCAAGGGGTGTTCTACCACAAAAAGGGGCCAACCCCAGAAGACCTTCCATCCCCACAAGCCTGAGAGCCCCCTCTCTTACCTTAAGACACTGGGTGCCAGGCAGCACCAGAAATGGAAATCCTGATACAGTAATGTGACCTGATCCAGGAGCCACTTTCTCTCAGTGAGTCAGAAATTCCCTTTCTCCACCGAGAGGAGGGCAGTAAGGCAAACTCCTCTATCCCTGGAGGCAGCACCAACTGGGACGAGTGGGGGTCTCAAATTCAACAGTTAAGCCAAGCAGACCAAATCAACACAGTATCTTTGTTTGTCAGGCTGCTCTGAGAAATATCACACAACAGGATGGCTTAAACAGCATATGTGCATTAGTTCATGGTTCTGGAGGCTACAAGTTCAAAGCTAAGTGTCAGCATGACCATGATTTCTCCCCAAAGTCTGTATCATGAAGATGCAGGCTTGCTGCAATCCATGGGGTTCCTGGGTTTGCATCGCTGCCTCCTATCGTAGGTGATCTCTCTCTATTTGTGACTTTTCCAGTTTCTGCTGACTTCTAGTCCACTTCCCTGTGGACTTCTCTGATTCACTGCATCTGAATTACTTCTGCTTATAAACAACTCCCTGTATGTGAATTAAGGCCCACCTTGACTGAAAATAACATTTTCAAAAGGTCCTATTTATAAATGGGTTCATACTCACAGGAAAGTGGCTTTAGAGTAAGAACATGTCTTTGTTGGGGTACATGGTTCAATCTATCACACATAGCAGAGACTCTGAAAAGAAAATCATCATTGGAAACAAAGCCCACAAAAGTAAGTCATGATCTTCTTGATAAATTTAAACAAGTTGATGGCTTGCTAATATAAAAGATTTAAACAGAACCTGGGGTATCTCAACATAATAGCCAAAATGCCCAAAAGCAAAAGACAGAAAGCCTTGTTATAACAAAAACCAGGAAAACCACATCTGAATGAGAAAACAAAAATCAACTGATGCCAACATTGCTAAATCAAATGTTGGAATTATCTGACAAGGATTTTTTTAAGCAATCATCATAAAAATACTTCAACAAGCAATGACAAATTCTCCTGAAACAAATGAAAAGCCACAAAGTCTCAAGAATGAAATAGGAATCATAAAAAGGACTAAATGTAACTTATACAACTGAAAAATATAATAACAGAAATTAAAAACAAAATTGCTTGATGGGCTCAACAGTAGATTGAAGATGACAGAGGATAGATTTAGTGAATTTTAAAACATCAATAGAACTTAATCTGAAAAACAGAGAGAAAACAGACTAAGAAAAAATAAATAAAAAGAGCCTTAGGGATCTGTGAGACAATAACAAAAGATCTAATATTTACATAATTGGGTTCCCAGAAGGAGAGAAGAAAGAGAATGGGACTGAAAGAGTATTTGAATAAATAATATCTGAAAACTTCCCACATTTGGTGAAAGACATAAACCTACATATTCAAGAATATGAATGAACCCAAAACAGAATAAACCCAAAGAAATTCACACCAAGATATGTAATAACTACACTTCTGTTTAAAAAAAAAGACAAGGAAAAATATATTGAAGGCATCCAGATAGAATAGGGAAAAGCAAGTCAAATGGCAACAGATTTCTCATCTGAAACTATAGAGACAAAAAGGAGTGTTACATTTTTCCGGTGTTGAAAGAAATGAACTCTCAACCATACATTCTATGTCCACAGAAATTATTCTTCAGAAAGGAAGGGTAAATACATACATTACCAGATAAAGTAAAACTAAAAGAATTTGTCACTAGCAGATATATTCCTTAAAGAAGGATGAAAGAAAGTTCTAACAGAAAAGACATGACAAAGAAAGGAAATCTGGAGCATCAGGAAGGAAGGAAGAAAAATGGAAAGATCAAAAATATGTGCACATACAACAGATTTCCCTTCTCTCCATGAGTTTTATACAGCATACTTTGATGATTGAAACAAAAACTATGACACCATCTGATACTCAGTGTAATGGTATTTTAAAAAAGGGAAAGATAAAGAGATATAAATTGAAGAAAGATCCAAACTTCATTTGAAGCCAAAATATGTTGATATCATTTGAAGTTAAAATACATTGTAATAAGATATATATGTGTATTGTAATATTCACTACATTAAGAAAACTATACAAAGGGAAACACTGAAATACTCTACAAATAAATCAAATGGGTTTCTGAGAATTGTTCAAACAGCCCACAGGAAGGCAAGAAAAAATAAACAGAGGCACAAAAGTTAGAAGAAACAAAAAGAAAATAGATAATAAAATGGCAGACTTAAACTAATATATCTACAATACACTTAAATGTAAATGGTATAACCAGGTCAATTAAAAGGCAGTTTGTCAGAGTGGGTAAAAAAAAACATGAGACTGTATGCTGCTTATAAAAAACTCACTTCAAATTCAACAACATGGATTGAAAGTAAAAAGATAGAAAATGATAAATCATGGAAGCATTAATCATGAAAAGATATTTTAAATAATAATATTATCAATGTATGATAAAGTTAAATTCAGAACAGACCAAAAAAAATTTCTAGAGACAGAGAAGCATTATATAATGATAAAAGGATCAACTTACTAGTAAGACACAACAATTCTAAATGCGTATGCATCCAAACAAAAAATTTGCAAAATACTGAAGCAAATTCTAATAAAGCTGAAAGGAGTAGACAAATCCACACTTATGGCTAGGGACTTCAAGATTCCCCTCCAAGCAACTCAACGAATTATCAGACAGAAAATCAATAATGATATAAAATATCTGAACAACACAAGCAAAAGATCTAATTGACATATATAAAGTATTCTATACAACATGGCAAAAGATACATTTTTTGCAAGTGCTTGTAGCACATATAAAAAGACAGACCATATCCTTGGCTGTGATAAAATTTGAAATATTTTAAAACAACTGAAATTATACAGATTTTGTTTCATCCATGGATCAAAAAGGAAGTGCCAATTTCTCTACCAAAAACATGGAGGCAAGACAGTGGTGGTATGAAATGTTTAAAGCACTGAAAGAAAAAAATACATCCAACAAGACTTTCTTTCAAAACTAAGGAAGAGATGAGACATTCTCAGATAAACATAACCTGAGGGAGTTCATCACCAGTAGCACTGCCCTACAAACAATGCTAAAGGCAGTACTTAAGACCAAAAGGAAAGGACATTAGGCAGTTTTTCAAAGCTGCCTAAAGAAATAAAAACCTGTGATAAAGGTAACCATTTGGGTAAGTATAAATTCCAGTATTATTGTATTGTTTGATATGTAACTCCACATCTTACTTCCTACATTACTAAAATGAAAATGCATAAAAAGGCATGTTAAAGCTATGTTTTGGGGCATATAATGTACAAAAGATAAAAGGCAAAACAAGTACTAAAAAAAGGTGGGGGTTCAAAAGGGTATAAGAAAAGTATATGTACATGCTATTGAAGTTAAGTTGATATCAAACCAAATATTATTGTTGTGTATTTAGGATGTTAAATTTTAACCCCATAGTAACCACAAGGAAAATAGATGAAAAATATATCCAGATAGAAATGGTACAGCTCAAAGAATATATATAATAAAAGCAGACATTAACGGAAGTGAGGGACAAAAAATATATAAGACATATAAAGGATAAATAGTAAAATGGCAGAAGAAAGTCTCATATTATCAATAGTGACTTTAAATGTAAATGGATTAAACTCTCCAGTCAAATGGCAGAGATTGGCAGAATGGATAAAAAGCATGACCAAATTATATGTTGTCTTCAAGAAACTCATCTTAAATTCAAAGAGACAAATAGGCTGAGGGTGAAAGGATGGAAAAAATACACCATGCAAGTAGGAACTAAAAGATAACTGGGGTATCCATACTAATATTAGATAAAATAGACTTGAAGTCAAAACCAGTTATAAGGACAAAAATAGCCGTTATATATCAATAAAGGAGACAATACAACAAGAAGGTGTAACAATTATTAACATATATGTACCTACCACCACAGCCACAAAATATGTAATGAAAACACTGACAGATTTTAAGAGAGAAATTAAAAGTTCTACATTAATAGTAGGAGTCTTTAATGTACCAATCTCAATAACAGAAAGAACATCTACTTAGAATATCATTAACAAAATATTATTAATATGTAATTGATGGACAATAGTTAACAACAACGTTGTAATGTTTTGTAGCAAATTAAAAGTCGGTACTATATTAATTTCTAAAGGTAAAAAAACCAGGGTTTGGTTTCTGAGATATGAATATGATTAAGCATTTTTTCTCTTCTTCCTTTTCTTCATTAATAAAGAGAACTTGACTATGACACTTAACTGTAGTTGGAGACCTCAATACTCTCAGCATTGAATAGAACATCTGGACAGAGGATAAACAGTGAGCTTGAATAATTTGATAAATGAGCTACACCTTACAGATATTTATGGATCATTGAACCCTAAAAGAGCTGAATATACATTATTTTCAAGTGTTCATGGATCTTTCTCCAGGATAGACCATATGTTGGGTCACAACACAGGTGGCAATAAATGTAAAATGACAGGAATCATACAAGACACTTTCTCTCTGGGAAGCAGATTTGGCTCAACTGATAGAGAGTCCATCTACCATATAGGAGGTCCAGGGTTCAAACCCAAGGCCTCCTGACCCATGTGGTGAGCTGGCCCATGCACAGTGCTGATGTGTGCAAGGAGTGCCAAGCCATGCAGGGGTGTTCCCCACATAGGGGAACCCCACAAGCAAGGAGTGTGGCCTGCAAGGAGAGCCACTCTGCATGATAAAAGCACAGTGTGCTCAGGAGTGGCACTGCACACATGGAGAGCTGAAGCAGCAAGATGATGCAACAAAAAAAAAGAGACACAAATTCCCAGTTCCACTGACAAGGATACAAGTGGACACAGAAGAACACATGGTGAATGGACACAGAGAGCAGACAATGGGGGAGGGGGGGAGGTGGAAAGGGAGAGAAATTTTAAAAATAAATCTTTTAAAAAAAGACACTTTCTCTGATCATAATAGAATGAAGCTGGAAATCAATAATGGATGGAAAAGGGGAAAATTCACAAATATATGGAGATTACACAACACATTCTTAAATAATCAGTATGTCAAAGAAGAAATTGCAAGAAAAATCAGTATATATCTTGACCCAAATGAAAATGAAAACAGAACGTATCAAAACCTATGGGACAAAGTAAAGGAAGGGCTGAGAGGGAAAATTTATAGCCCTCAATACTTATGCTAAAAAAATTAAAAAGATAACTAAAATTGAAGACCTAATCGCACACCTGGAGGAACTAGAAAAAGAATAGCAAACGAATCTCAATCCAAGGTGAAGGAAAGAAATAATAAAGATCAGAGCAAAATAAATGAAATTGAAAACAACAACGAAAAAAATCAACAAAGTCAAGAATTGGTTCTTTGATGAGATCAACAAAATCAATAAACCCTTAGCTAGAATGACAAAGAAAAAAAGAGACGATGCAAATAAATAAAATCAGAAATGAAAGGGGAGATATTACCACTAACCTGAAAGAAATAAAAAAGATCACAAAAGGATACTCTGTCTATTTTGTCTATGTTTTCTAGAAAATATAGACAAAATAGACAAAAACATAGATGAAATGGACACACAAACAACCAGTACTGACCCTAGAAAAAAATAGAAGACCTCAACAAACTAATCTCAAGCAAAGAGATTAAAATCGTCATCAAAAATCTCTCAAAGATGAAAAGCCCAAGACCAGATTGCTTCATAGTTTAACTCTACCAATCATTCAAAGATTATCTAATACGAATATTTTTCAAGCTCTTCTGAAAAATTGAACAGGATGGAATGCTAACAAACTCATTCTATGAAGCCAGCATTAGTTTAATAGCAAAACCAGATAAAGACACTATGAAAAAATATTATTAGAGATGAATATCTCTAATGACTATAGATGCAAAAATCCTCAACAAAGTACTTGCACATCAAATCCAAGAGCACATTAAAAGAATCATACAGCATGATCAGGTGGATTTTATCCCAGATATGCAAGAGTTTTTAAATACAAGAAAATCAATTAATGTAATAAAATACATTAATAAATTGAAGAAGATCTTGGTTGATGCAAAAAAAGACACCAGACAAAATACAATATCCTTTATTAATGAAAATAATCGAAAAGGCAGGAATAGAAGAACACTTTCTCAACATGGTAAAGTGCACATATGAAAAACTCACACCTAGCATTATACTCAATGGTGAAGACTGAAAACTTTCCCTCTGAGATAGGGAACAAGACAAGGATGCCCATTGTCACCACTGTTATTCAATATTGTGCTAGAAATTCTAGCTGGAGCAATTAGGCAAGATAAAGAAATAAAAGTCACCCAAATAGGGGAGGAAAAAATAAATCTTTCACTATTCACTGATGATAAGATCCTATATCTAGAAATTTCTGAAAAATCCACAACAAAGCTACTAGAACTATTAGACAAATTCAGCAAAGTGTCAAAATAGAAGATTAACGTGCAAAATTCAGAAGCTCTTCTATACACTACTAATGAGCATTTTGAAGAGGGAATTTGAAAAAAAAATCAATTTATAATAGCTGCCAAAAGAATTAAATATTTAGGAATAAACTTAACCGGAACATAAAGGACCTTTATTCAGAAAACTACAAAATATTGGTAAAAGAAACCAAAGAAGACCAGAATGAATGGAAGGGCATTTCATGTTCATGGACTGGAAGACTAATTATTGCTAAGATATAAATTCTACCAAAATTAATTTACAGATTCAACATAATCCCTCCAAAAAATCCCAATATCTTTTTTTTTTCACAAATAGAAAAGTCAATTATCAAATTTATTTGGAAGGATAAGGCCCTGAATAGCCAAAATTGTCTTTAAAAAAGAATGAAGTACTTGCACAGGCACTGGCTTACCACACAGACACACACGCTCACCATATTACCATGCAGGCACTTGAGCAGGCACTTTTTTGCCACATGCGCATGCCTTCTCTTCTTCTTTTTCACCAGGAGGCTCCAGGGATCAAACCCAAGTCCTCCCATATGGTAGATGAAAGTTCTATCACTTGAGCCACATCCACAAGTGTCCAGGCGAATACCTACATGGTGAGCCAGTGCCCGCACAGTGAGCCAGTGCCTGCATAAGTGAGTCACGCAGCAAGATGATGATGCAACAAGAGTGACAAGGGGAGAGTCAAGGTGAAGCACTGCAGAAACCAGGAACTGAGGTGGCACAATTGACAGGGAACCTTTCTCCACATCAGGAGTCTTCATGATCAAATCCCAATGAATCCTAGAGGAGAGAAAATGAGAAGAGAAGACAATGCAGACAGCAAAAATAGGGTGGGAGGAGGGGAAGGGGGGAAATAAATAAATAAATTTTTTTTAAAAAAGTGAAGTTTGAGGACTTTCACTCCCTTACCTTAAAGCATGTTACTTAGCTACAGTGGTAAAAACAGCATGGTATTGACATAAAGATTGACCAATGGAACCAAATCAAAAACCCAGAAATAGACCCTCACATCTGTGGTCAAGTGATTTTTGACAAGACTGTCAAGCTCACCCAGCTGAGCCAGAAGAGTCTATTAAACAATTGTTGCGTGAGAACTGGATATTCATATCTAAAAGAAAGAAAGATGACACCTATTTCATACTTTATACAAAACTAACTCAAAGTGGATCAAGGACCTACATTTTAAAAGTTACAACCATAAAACTCCTAGAAGAAAATGTAGGGAAACATCTTCAAGTAGTTTCTTAAACCTTATACCCAAAGCATGAGCAATGAAATAAAAAATAGATAAATGGGACCTCTTTAAAATTAAACACTTTTGTTCTTTGAATGACTGTTAAAAAAGTAAAAATGCAGTCTACTCAATGGGAGAAAATATTTGGAAACCATATCTGAAAAGGATATGATTGTGGCTGAAAGGGGTTGTCCGTGGACATAAATGTCAATTGGAAGAAGCTAGAGAATAATGTAGAGAATCTATGAAATAGCAGATGAAGACTGTGATTATTACTGTAAATATAAGAATTCTCTTCTTTTGCAAAGTGCTAAGAATACGGTGGTACATGGGAAAATTACAATTAATGTAAATTATGTACATTAGTTAACAGTAATATAATATTTTGCAGCAATGGCAAGAAGATATATTAATTCTAAAGGACAGCAATAGGAAGGTATAAGGAGGTATAAGATTTTTCCTTTTGGAGTAATGAAAACATTCTAAAATTGACTGAGGTGATGACAGCACAACTCTGTGATGAAAGTGAGAGCCACTGAATGCACATTTTGAATGGATTGTACAAAACATGGAATCGTATAACACAGGGAATCCAGTGATAGAAGATGGACTGTGATTAACAGAACCAGTCTGAGAACTTCATTCTCTCATGAATACGTAATACTAATATAGGTGTTAATAATTGGGTGGGTTGGGAGAAAATGCAACAAATATAAGCTATGGGCTACACTTACTAGTGTTATTATGATGGTTTTCTTTCATAGTTTATTAAAAATATTTCACAACAATGCAAGTTGTTTGTGGTGGGGAGATGTATGGGATCCTTGTATGATGATATGCAGGTTGTTTTGTAAATTCACAACTTTTACTATACACACTGTTTATGAATGTTCATGAATGAATTGTATACTTCTATAAAATTTTATTTAAAAACAAGACTTGGAATCGGAGACCTAACTTCAAAACTGGAAGAACTGGAAAAAAGTAGAGCAAACCAAACACAATGCAAGCAAAAGGAAGGAAATAACAAAGATTAGAGCAGGGATAAATGAAATAGGGAAAAAAAAAAAAAACAATAGAGAGAATCAATAAAACCAGACATTGGTTCTTTGAAAAGATCAATAAAATTGACAAGACTTTAATAGACTGACAAAGAAAATTAGAGTAGATACAAATAACTAATATCAGAAATGAAAAGGAGTACATTACTACCAACCCCAGTGAAATAAAAGGAACAATTAGAGAATACTTCAAACAACTGTAAATCAACAAATTAGATAACCTAGATGAAATGGACAAACTCTTAGAAACACACAAACTACTGTTGCTCAGCCATAAAAGGAAAAAAGTACTGATACATGAGACAATATGGATGGTAATATTGAGTAAAATAAGTCAAACACAAAAGGACAAATATTGTATGATCTCACTGATTTGAAACAATTAGAATAAGTAAACTCAGAGTCAGAATCTAGACTGTAGATTACCAGGTGATGGGGCGGGGATAGAAAATGGGAAGTGAAGGCTTAAAATGGGCACTTTATCTATGCAGAATAATGGAAATGTTATGGTGATGGATGGTGGTGAGAATAGCACAACATTGTGAATGCAATTAATAGTACTAAAATATATATCTGAATGTGATAAATGTGAATATCATAAAATAAAAAAAATTTTAAATGGAATTATATTATGTAAACAGTGAACCCTAAGTTCAACTATGGACTTGAATTAATAGTACAATTATAATTATATACTATCATCTATTGCAGAAATGTTCCTAATCAAGGCAAGGTGTAGGTGGTGGGGTAATGTACAGAAACCCTGTATTTTATGCATAATTGTTCTGTAAACCCACAAATTCTCTAATAAAGAACAAAAATTTTCAAAGTAAATCCCATCTGCTTTTTTTTAGTCATAGAAAAGTTCACTTCAAATTTATAGGGGAAGGTCCATGTCCTAGAATAGTTAAAAAAATCTTGAAGAAGAAAAATGAAGTGGGAGGAATCACTCTGCCCAATATTAGGGCCTTTTCTATAGCAATAGTAATTAAGATAGTGTGGTATTGGTGGATGGATAGAAAAATAGATCAATGGGACTGAAAAAGGAAACCCAGAAAGAGACCTATACAAATATGCCCAATTGGTTTTGACAAAGGTGCCAAATCAATGCAGGGGATAAAAGTTAATCTTTTCACACATAAGCAGCCCATATTGACGAAAGAAGAAATTGATGATCTTAACAAACCAATCACAAGCAGAGAGATAGAATCAGTTATTAAAAATCTCCCAACTAAGAAGAGCCCAGGGCCAGATGGCTTCACAGGTGAATTCTACAAAACATTCCGGAAAGAACTGACACCAATCCTGCTGAAATTATTCCAAAAAATCGAAACAGAAAGAACAATACCCAACTCCTTCTATGATGCCAACATTATCCTAGTACCAAAGCCAAACAAAGACATCACAAGAAAGGAAAATTACAGACCAATTTCTCTAATGAACCTAGACGCAAAAATACTTAACAAAATACTTGCTAATCGTATTCAACAACACATTAAACGTATTATACACCATGACCAAGTGGGATTCATTCCAGGTATGCAAGGATGGTTCAACATAAGAAAATCAATCAACGTAATACACCATATAAACAGATTGAAGGAAAAAAATCACATGATTATATCTATTGATGCAGAAAAAGCATTTGACAAAATACAGCACCCTTTCTTGATAAAAACACTCCAAAAGATTGGAATACAAGGAAATTTTTTGAACATGATAAAGAGTATATATGAAAAACCTAAAGCCAATATTGTTTACAATGGAGAAATCCTAGACTCCTTCCCTCTAAACTCAGGAACAAGACAAGGATGCCCACTGTCTCCGCTCCTATTTAACATTGTCTTAGAAGTACTTGCTCGAGCACTGAGGCAAGAACCAGAAATAAAAGGCATTCAAATTGGAAAGGAAGAAGTCAAAATTTCATTATTTGCAGATGACATGATCCTATACATAGAAAACCCTGAGAGATCTACAACGAAGATTCTAGAACTCATAAATGAGTTTAGTAAAGTCGCAGGTTATAAGATCAATGCGCAAAAATCAGTAGCATTTCTGTACACCAATAAGGAGCAAGATCAGGAGGAAATCAAGAAACAAATACCATTCACAATAGTAAATAAAAAAATCAAATACTTAGGAATAAATTTAACTAAAGAGGTAAAGAACTTATACACCAAGAACTATACAAGATTGTTCAAGGAAATCAAAGAAGACCTGAATAAATGGAAGACTATTCCTTGTTCATGGATAGGAAGACTGAACATTATTAAGATGTCTATCCTACCAAAACTGATCTACACATTCAATGCAATCCCAATAAAAATCAACGCAGCCTTCTTTAAGGAACTAGAAAAACTAACTATGAAATTTATTTGGAAAGGAAAGAGACCCCGAATAGCCAAAGACATATTGAAAAAGAAAAACGAAATTGGAGGAATCACACTACCTGACTTCAAAACATACTACAAAGCTACGGTGGTGAAAACAGCATGGTATTGGCATAAGGAGAGACACATAGACCAATGGAATCGAATTGAAAGCTCTGATATAGAACCTCACATATACAGCCACATAATATTCGATAAAGCCACCAAACCCTCTCAACTGGGAGAGAGTGGCCTATTCAACAAATGGTGTCTGGAGAACTGGATAGCCATATGTAGAAGAATGAAAGAGGATTACCATCTCACACCTTATACAAAGATCAACTCAAGATGGATCAAAGACCTAAATATAAGAGCCAAGACCATAAAAACCTTAGAAAGCAGTGTAGGGAAACATCTACAGGACCTTGTAATAGGAAATGGATTTATGAATATCTCACCAAAAGCACGAGCAGCAAAAGAACTAATAGATAAATGGGACTTCCTCAAAATTAAAGCCTTCTGCACCTCAAAGGAGTTTGTCAAGAAAGTAAAAAGGGAGCCCACACAGTGGGAGAAAATATTTGGCAATCATATATCTGATAAGAAACTTATAACTTGCATATATAAAGAACTTCTATATCTTCAAAATAAAAAGATAAACAACCCATTTAAAAAATGGGAAAAAGACTTAAACAGACACTTCTCCGAAGAAGAAATACAAATGGCAAAAAAGCACATGAAAAAATGTTCCAAATCTCTAGCTATCAGGGAAATGCAAATCAAAACTACAATGAGATACCATCTTACACCCATAAGATTGGCAGCTATGAAAAAAACAGAAGAATACAAGTGCTGGAGAGGATGTGAAGGAAGGGGAACACTCATCCACTGCTGGTGGGAATGCAGAAGGATCCAACCATTCTGGAGGACAGTATGGCGGTTTCTCAAAAAACTAGCCATAGATTTGCCATATGACCCAGCAATACCACTGCTGGGTATATACCAAGCAGAACTGAAAACAAGGACACAAACCGATATATGTACACCAATGTTCATAGCACATTGTTCACTATTGCCAAAAGTTGGAATCAACCCAAATGCCCATCAACAGATGAGTGGATCAATAAAATGTGGTATATACACACAATGGAATACTACTCGGCTGTAAGAACAAACACACTACAAACACATGTGATAACATGGATGAATCTTGAGAACCTTATGTTGAGTGAAGCAACCCAGACATTGAAGGACAAATACTACATAACCTCAATGATATGAAATAACCAAGCTGCCCTAGATAGCAAGAGACTGAACGATAGGCTTACAGGAAATCAGAGGGTGGAGGAAGGATATGAGCCGATGTCTGCAGGGGTGGAATTTAAGACGAGATGGTGGTAAGTATGAACACAAAGAAGAGATAAAAGGGGGGCAAGGGGTTGCCTTTGGTTGGGGCTTTGCGGGTTTGAGGGTGGCTGGGGAGGGACGGATGGGTAACATTGCCCAAAAGTGGGGGGAGGGAGGGGTAGCATACAAACACAGGAGAGGGTCAGGTGTTGGTGGAGAGTAAAATGCCGAGAAAATCATATCAAAATATAATAAAGAGGGTTACCTGTTTAGAATGCTCAGAGGGGAGGGTCTGATGCAGGACGGGCTCCTGGGGAATGTCTAAATGCTCATTCTGCCAGAGTGGGTGACACCATGGGGTAGAAACCCAAGTAGTGAGAGTGGGGGTGGACCCACATCCTGGGGAGGACTAATGCCATCAAATAGAGGGAACTGTATCCCTCGAGAGAAAGGGTGGCTCCCAGGGCATTGGGGCAGTTGAGCAAGTTAGGCCCTGAACACTATTCCATCTATCTCTGGAAGTGGCTCCTCAGGAAACGGAGGTTGGGTGTCACTGTGGGCACCAAGGTGGAAGGGAAAATGGATGTTAAATGTGTGGAACCAAGGTAAATGGGGGGTAAGAGAGGAGTTTCTTGAGAGTACACAAGGATGGATATAAAACATGTAATATTACACCATAACATATAGGAGATGACAGACTGATAATGTAAACCATAATGTAAAACATAGGATAACTAAGAATGTAAAGAACTGTGTATCCTAAAGTATGCACCATAATGTAAGCACAGATGTCACCTTGTTAGAAAGCTAATGTCTTAGACTCTGTACATCTCGTTAAGTAAATATGATGTGAATAGGGTGTAAGAGTATCGCTGTGGAAGGAAAAAGGTTTTGTGGTGGATGTATGGGAGTGCTGTATATTATATATATGCATTGCTGTGGTCTAGGACTCCTGTGAAGAGAAGCTGAATAATTAGGGGGGAAAAAAAAAAAAAGAAAAAGATAGGATGTAGAATTTTTTCAAGTCAACATTCTTTATCTAAGTTCTTTATCTAACTTTATCCAAGTTCTTTATCTAACCTTTAAACCTATCGCTATATGCCATTCCCTAGTAAGGGACCATGACATTATATTGGGCTTCAAATTTCGGGGAGTTCTGGATCACAGAGTGTTTCAACAATGGCAATGGAGGGATACTGGTATGGGACACCAATGACAGGTGATATATGGCTGACAGGGAGCTGTACAGAACATATGTCCAGGGTGCATGGTAATGTTTGGATATACTCATAGTGGCAATAATTAAAAACCACAGCAGGGGGGGTACTGGGTTCCTGGCCAGTGGTGCTCTGTCGTGGTCCCTAGGGGAGCAGCAACAGTCTCCCAGGTACAGCGGCGGGGACCGGGAGGGAGTGAGGATTCAACAGTGAGCCCCTGATGCTAATGACTATGCTTGTGAGCTGATAAGCCTAAAATAAGAACAAGGCCTAGAGCAACATTGTGCCTGGGAATTTCCTCCTGTCAGCCTTCATGTTACTCAAATGTGGCCAGTCTCGAAGCCAAACTCAGCATGTAAATGCAATGCCTTCCCCCCAGCGTGGGACATGACACCCGGGGATGAGCCTCCCTGGCAACGAGGGACCACTATCAACTACCAACTGATGATGCAACTGGAAAATGACCTTAAATGGAAGGTTCAATGCGGATCAGCAGAATATCCCTGTCTACATAAAATAACATGACTTTAAAATGCTGTTTGACCTAAAGTAAGGGGGAAATGGAAAGGAGAAATGAGTTTATATGGCTACGAGTTTCTAAAAAAGAGTCTGGAGGCTGGCAGAAGGATTGCCCTCATGCACAACTGAGCAGAGTCAGAGAGACAGATAAAGCAGATACAACCCCCAGATATTGGTTCCTTTGAGGGCTAAAGAGACCCATGGGAGTTATGGTCATGGCCGATGGGGTTAACTACCAGGTCAGATGGCCCCTCTTTGGAAATGGTGTTTATGTGTGATGAATCTGGACTCAGATGGGATCTTCCTTCATAAGACTTTCATGCTAATGTGCTGGAGGTGCAGTTAATGTTGGGGTTTAAGATATATTTAGGGGATTTGAATCTCTGGACTGACAATGTGATAGCCAGGTCCTGAGCCTCAACAGACTCCAGCACCTACAATCTGATTTATTGGACTTACCACACTCAGCTAAGATGGAGTTGAAGAAGGACAACCACCACACCATGGAGCCTACAGTGATTACAACTGAAAGTGGGAGGATTGTATCCAGCATCCATGTGGAATCTGAGCCTCCTCTTGACATAGAGGTGCAATGGACACAACCAATCCAATGTCCACATAGAAGAGGTGGCATAGAATTGGGAAAAGTGGACATGGTGGCTGATGGGTATGGGGAAAGGCAGGAAGAGATGAGAGGTGGAGGCATCTTTGGGACATGGAGCTGCCCTGGATGGTGCTTCAGAGGCAATCACCGGACATTGTAAATCCTCACAGGGCCCACTGGATGGAATGGAGGAGAGTATGGGCCATGATGTGGACCATTGACTATGAGGTGCAGAGGTGCCCAAAGATGTACTTACCAAATCCAGTGGATGTGTCATGATGATGGGAATGAGTGTTGCTGGGGGGGGGGGACAGGTGGGGTGGGGGTGTGGGGTTGAATGGGACCTCACATATATATTTTTAATGTAATATTATTACAAAGTCAATAAAAAAAAAGTTAATCTTTTCAACAATAGTGCAGGAGAAATTAGATTTCCATAGGCAAAAAGGAACAAAAATTTTTCAAACTAAACCCATACCTTATACAAAAATTAACTCAAGATGGATCATGGACTTAAACCTAAAACATAAAATTTAGGAAAAATGCACTAGAAAAAGATCTTTGGGATCTAAGGCTAAGCAAAGATTTCTTGGACCTAACATGAAATGAGGAGCCTTAAAAAGAAAAACTGGTAAATTGGATCTCATGAGAAATAGAAACTTTTGCTTTGTGAAGACTCTCATCAGAGTATGAAAAGACAAATTACAGACTGGGAGAGAAGATTTGCAAGCCACATATTTGACAAATAACTGGTGGGACTAGTATGTAGTATATATATTGAATTATCAAAACTCATCAGTCAAAAAACAAAAAAATATCACATTAGAAAATGGGAAATGACATGAACATACATTTCATTAAAGAAGATATATGAATGACAAATAATCACATGAATGATATTCAACATCATTAGCTATCAAGGATATGCAAATTAAAACCAAAACAAGCTATCACTACACAACTATCAGAATGGCTAAAGTAAAAAATCATAGCACCACCAAATGCTGGTGAGGATGTGGAGAAACTGGATCACTCAAACATTGTGGTGGGAATGTAAAATGATAGACACTGTGGAAGACAGCTTGTTAGTGTCTTATAAAACTAAACATGCAATTGCTATATAACCCAGCAATTGTACTTTTGGGCATTTGTCCCAGAGAAATAAAAATTTATGTTCATACAAAAACATTTTAATGAATGTTCATATAAGTTTTATTCATTATAGCCCAAACTGGAAGTAACTTAGATGTCCTTCAATGGATGGATAATGTGCAAATGGTCATACATACCATAGAACACTATGGAAAGTTAAAAGAGATAAACAATTGATACATGCAACAACTTGAATGTTTCAAGGAATAACACTGAGTGAAAAAAAATCAATCATATGAGGTTACATTCTGTATGATACCATTTATACAATATTCTGAAATAAAAAAAATTATAGAAGTTGAGAAAGGTTTACTGACTGCCAGAATTAAGGATGAAAATGCAGAAGGAAGAGATCCTGTATCTTGAACTATTCTGTGTTTTGACTGAGGAGGTTGATACACAAACCTACACAGGTGATAAAATTGTGTTAAACTAAATACACACACATACACACAAACCCAAATAAGCTCAGGTAAAACTGGGGAAATCTAAAGAAAAAAATACATAAACGAACTATTCTTAGCTCATGAGCCATATGAAAATAAACACGTAAGGATATTTGTTGGAGGGAAGTGGAATGATTCAGGTTTCCAATAAGACTTCAATAAGATCATGGTACCATGGAGGGTCTTTAGGTAAGACTTCCAAAATCCAAAAGAGGCAGTGGTTTAAGGTGGAAGACAATAGTACCAACCATGAAATCAAGGTGGTCATGGGAAAGGCTTGGAGAAAACAAACTCTCTCTGCTAAGTGCACCACTAAAATTGAATGTGAGAAATTCAGGGTGGTGGAAGGTCAGATTGGGAAGACTGTTTAGGGGGTGCTAACCAGAGCATCTTGGCCTCCCCAGCATCTCCATTCCCCATTGAGGTACTGGGGTGGTACTTTGTGAATTCTAATTCCTTCATAGATACCACTGGTTGTGAGGAGCATCATGTTGATTGAAAAATGCTGAAGGAATGTGGCTCCTTGTCATTCTGGGAAGGGGTATATATAGAGAGGATAGGACCTTGAGGTAGACATCTGGGAGTCTTCAAATGGCTAATGTCAACAGGAGACCACAGGGAGCCTAGCACACTTAGAAGACCATGAAACCACAAGCAGCAAAAGGTGGGAAAGAAGAAGACTGCCTCTCAACCAGGTCCAGAGGCCATGGCAAGGTTAAAGATCCTACCAAACCTTCTTTCCCACTGACCAACCTCTCAAGACGCCTGTCATGTCCTTGCCTGGCACAGACCCCTCTACAGTCCAGACCCCTCCCCATCAAGTCCCCCTTCCTATCCAACCCACCTTCTCTTGCTCCAGTATAATCCTGGCATTTTACCCTATCTGATGCTGTAGACACACAGGAGGGTTTAGAAGACCACTTCACATGAATTCAAGGGAAAGAATCCTACCCAAGGACAATTTCATCAAATAGGCAAAAGTGAGTGAGAAGGGCCAGTAAGTTCCAGACATTACCAAAGACTTATTAGGAGCCCAAGTCAAAAGCAGTCAGATCAGGCCCAAAGGACCCTGCACAGTTATGCCACTCCAAGTTCTGTGTATCCAGAAACTGCAGAGTGAGTACCAGAGACTTCAGAATTATATTTCTCTACACGCCTGGGTGTTGAGAACAGCCAGCTGCATAGAGACTGACTCCGACACAATGTCAAGTATGGATGGTGATGAAGAACATAAAATCAATAAGGTGTGAGAAGTCCCTTAAAAACATTACAATGAGGCATGCTTCACAGAGACCTATCATGTTGCTTTAGCCCTTGAGATTGTCCATAAAAGTGAGAGTGAGAATCACAGAGAGTCTCAAGATGTTACTGAAACAGTAATTCCAGTACTCCCACATCCATGAGGGGATAAAAGAGACATGAAGCCTACCAGGGGTAGAAAAAAATTATCCATCTACAGCAGGCCAATTGAACAATTTCTTTACTTGATACTCAGTATACATTTTATGTATGAGTGAAATCAGCTGGATTTAGCAATGTCTACACAGGCCTCTAATAGACTTGAAGACAGGGGCGGAGGGAAAATGGAGAAAGGAGAAGAAGGAGAAAGCAGAGATGTCTTAGGGAGGGGATGGCCTTTATCAGTCATTACCTTGTAGACTCTGAGCAGCTTTGGTCGCTTGGGAGGAACTTAGGTTGGAAGTTGTAAGTCTTTGAGTTTTGTTGCCTTCCCAATCCTCTGTCAACCAGATTATGAGTGAAAAGAATTGTTAGGGCTAAAGGAGAATGGTCATTTGGCCAATCAAACAAAGGCCTGACCAAATACTCCTCTACAACCAGATTCTGAGTAGATTCCCCATTCTCATCATTCCCATGAATTGTCCCTCCATTATAAAGCCCAGGATGGAATTCTCACTCAAAGTAATGTTCCACCAGTGGACATATATTTATGGGCTAGAGCAGTAATCCTCAAAAATTTGCTTTGTAAATCCCCAAAGAATATTGAAAAATGATGTTTGCTCTCACAGTTTTAAGTCAACATGTAAAATTTACCATGAGTTTAAATATTTACAAAGGATGTAATTTTGGGCTGATTGTAAGTACTAATATTTTTTAAAAACTGTTACATCAGTTGACTAAATATAACCAATGAAATCCATATACCTCAGTAATTTGCTGCTCATGACAGTCCACACTAAAAGGCTCATAAACAAGCTCTCCCTCATCAGGACTAAATTTACATTGTTCCCGTTCTCTTGAGCTGGTATTTCCACTCCACAATCCTCACAGAATGTTATCTTAATATATTTCTTCTTAAAAGCTTTATATTAATCACCCTACCATATTTCCCTAGCATAGGAGGTAAATACTAAATAAAGGATTTGTTACACTGTGATCAGTTTTATTTGCTTCCTCGATTTCTAAGAAGTTGATCAAAAAAAGCCATACTGTTACTTACCAAATATTATACAGCTTACTTTTCTGCTCAAAAGCATCTGTGTATGGATAATTAGAGGAAATTATAGTTTAAAAAATTTCATAAATTTGGAAATAGCAAATAGCACACTTTCAGTTTTGTGTGTATATGTGTGTGCATGTTAAGGGGGAACAAAATCTATTTCAATTTCCCAGGGAGTTTCAAAGTACTTCAAGTGTCATGATAAAGGAATAGAGAGAAAAACATTTGAGAATCAATACAGAAATAGATTAACTCATTTTTGGTCAAAAGCATTTCATCTATAACTTGTGCTTTTGATAGAAGCAGAATAGAGTTTGAGCATCTAAGAGAGAAGAATTAATCTTTATAAAGGAGGCTATGTCCAGAGCTTTCTATATATTGTTTTCAGAAATCATTCTGTCCTTTACCAAGACAAAAGTAGGTACTCTGTTTTTAAAAGTGTAGTTTGATTTACTTAGTAGAAATAAACAGCCAAGAGAAAAGCACGTATTAGCCCATTAGTAACTGTGGGACTTAGAAAAGACAATTAGTTATTGTAAGGAAGAACATTATTTGGGGTATACTTCACAATATATTCCTGTTAAACTAATTCTAATAAGTACATGGTAGGAATGAGTAATTGAGCAGAGCAATGATTCACAAAAGATGGCAAGCAAAAACTTGCACCTAAGGAAAAACATTAAATATGCATTTATATTATCAAGTAACCTTTTGGAGAAAGTTAATGAAAATGTATCTCCTATGCAATTTAGTGAATGGTCAATAAAATACAAAACATGTACTTGCCTCAATATGTGGAAACTTTACTTGAAGATAACATGTAGATCCAGATCCATGAGACATAAATATGAAACTTTTCACCCTATCCTTGAAATCATGCAAATTATACAAACAAGACTCAGAGATTTTAGTTAAGGAGAGTACACTTCAAGAACTTTCTAGTTATTAATAGCATGAATGTAGTGAGGGTACCCTTCTTTGTGGATTCATATTTCTCAGAGTATTTTTAAAGAAATACTGAATATTCTGATTGAAAAGAAAGAAGGAAGGAAAGGAAGAAAGGAGGGAGGTATAGAGCCTTGCCATGAGTTTACAAACCGTTTAAAACAAAGCATTAGTGGCTATGATATTCCTTACCAACACTCATTTGCTTTACCTGCCTTGTGCAGAACTCCCGTTCATGAGCAACAAAGTCTTTGACAGTTACACAATAAGCAGAAGAGACAATTATGACTCCAGCCATCCCACTGTGTAACATATCTCACTTCACAACATCTCAGCAAAGGTCACTGCTTACCACCTTTTCTCACTTAGAAATATGTATGAGACAAAGAGGAAAACCCTACTGTGAGCTATGGTGCCTTACTAAGGGAAGTTTTGCTGACATCTAAATTTTTAATTTCCCCTTAGTTTAGTGCCCTGTAGATTTGTGCTGAATGGGTGGTATGTCTTTCTTTAGTAAAATGGGGAAAAGATCATTTTATAAGGAAGATGGGAAATGATATTCCATTTGAGGACCCACCTTGAGGCATCTCCTCAAGTGGTTAAATTTTAGGAAATTGTTCATATGGAAGTTGAGGCTCACCCTCTAGGTCAGATGATGAAAGAATGAGATAAACGTGTCAATGCCAACAACTGGCAATTAACTCCAGTTCAATAATATCTGTACCAGGAGCACTTAGGTTATAATAAGGAACCATGCATCTTAACTGGTTGCTTTTCAATTATACCTATATATTTTGGGGTATGATATCCTCACATTTCTTCTAAAATTGTGCTCCATTTTACAATAAGACCAGTGAGGGATAGGAGCACTGAATTTATATATATTGCACTTAACTCATGTCTTTAAATGATAGACCCACTCTTCTAGGAAGGGAAATTGGTTTCTTTAAGTACCACCCATCTAAAAAGGTAACATATACTTATTCCATTATTAGCAGTTACACATGTGGTTTCTTGTTTCATGCAAGGGTAGAAAAAATAAGATTAGGAAATGATTATGAATAGCTTAAAAGTACAAGTTTCTGGGCTGAAGGATATAGAATACACATTTAAATGATACACAATAGTGGAAATAAATTACTATATAAGAAAGATACCAAATAACTGATCCATCTTTGATTTCCTTCTCTCTCCCCTACCCACCCAAAATAAATTGCTTTCTTAATATCACAGAAACCAAATGACTAGCTGATTAAATTTTTCATTTTTCAACTCCCTCAGCTTCAAAAGCCTGGACACAATCTCAGGAGCTGTGGATCTAAAACTTGAAACTCTGTATCATCCAACTTCCACTGTGATTTATTTACTAAATAATGTTGATATTTTTATGAAATTGGCCCTAAATGGCACTCCATCAGAAGCAAACATCAAAAACCACTTGCCTTTCTCCTATACCGCATTAATCACTCTGGACTCCAGGATCCCCCAGCTCCTCTTCCCATACAGTGCTACAGAGAGCTGGGACAATGTCTGGATTTCTCCATTTGCTCTATTCAAACTTCCCATCCTGTGTAATTTTCCTTCGATTTTTATAACATTTCTCTGAGACTTCTCCTTTTAAACAAAGATAGTGACCAAAAACGATATCAGTTTAGTTTTGGCTCCTGCTTCAGTCCAACTTCTCATCCCAACCCTACCACTATTCCTTCAAAAACCCCTAGAACAAGGCAAACCACCTTGCTCATAGCCCAGTCTTGACTCTGAAACCATGATGTGATTTCAAACATCAGGCACAGTTTTAAGTAAGTTGTGTTGCAAGCACATTCTAAGTCATGCTTAACAATAAATGGAAAATGGCTTTGAATTCCTTTGCAAAAAGTTTGCCTAGCCTCTAGAGACATTTGGACACTGTAGGCAAGGCACACAATCTGATGAAATCAGCACCCTATTTGTGAGTCTTAACTTGGAATATATGACGTTATCTCCCCAATGTAAAAAAGTTAGATCCATTTATAATTTTCCTACACATAATTCTTCTATCCTTACTATTCAAACCTATAATTAGTGCTATGTCTATTAAATATATGTCCCAGAGACGTAAATCTTCCAGCTGTTCATATGCTGGTTGAGCCCTGGATCTCACTGGAGTTGCAACACTACTCTCCAGTTCATCAGACATGCCCAGGACAGTTAACAACAGGATGATTATGGACAACATCCATTTCCAAAACAGAGAGTATCTACACTTGCAAGCAAGACATTTCCATCTATCTGTCCCGTGGGATCTAAGCGCCCTCTCAATCAGAAGCAGAGTGGGCATCACCATCCCCAAATCCTCAAGACCGAACAAATATAAGGGAGGAATGCAACCGTGGAGCAAAGTAGACTTATTATTATTCTAGTAACAGAAGAACTTTTAACATTGATATAAAGATCATGGTCACCAGAGGTTCTGAGGAGAAGGAGAGGGAAGAAGAGGTGGAACATGGGGCATTTGGTGAACATTGGAATTGTTCTGCATGACATTGCAGTGACAGATACTAGCCATTATACATTTTGTCAAATCTGTAAAATTGTGAGGTGCAAAGTGTAAGCCATAATGTAAACTATAGATCAAGGTTAGTAGCAATGCTTCAATATTTGTTCGTCAACTGTAACAAATTTACTACATTAATATAAGGTATTATTAATAGGGGAAGATATGAGAAGGGAAGGGGTGGGGTATATGGAGATGGGCGTCCCTTCTATTTTGACGCTAACTTTTCTGTAATCTAAGACATCTTTAACAATAAAGTTAAAAAAGAAAAAGTAGGAAAGAAAAAAAGCTTGTCTAACAAAGTTGCAAAGTTGTGAGCTGGGGGCTAAAGTGAAGGAAAAGCCAGAGGAAGAAATAAAGGAAAGGTCATAAAACAAAATCATATTAAGCCATGTATTACCCACTTGAGCATGAATCTGCTATTTCTTTAGAGAATGACCATAATAAACAGCATTCTTCCTGAGAGTTACAACTCCTGCTACTGATATTTTTCTCCTCTCAAAATGGAAATCTTCAGTAGAATTCTACAAACACGTGGGGAGACTGTGGCTATTGCTTTTTGAGACAGCTGGGAAATGTGCTTTCAAGGTGTTTGTGAGCTCCCACTTGCTAGACTGAATATGAGATAGATGGGGAGAAAGACAAGGAGAGGGGCAGAGGCAGTAACAGTGAGGCACAGGGAGACAGGTCTGGTAAGGCAGAGAGGGAAAATCAAATCCAGATTCAGTTTCTCACGGAAATTTGGGTTGTTTGCTTAACTTGCTCCTTCTCTAACCAGTACGCCCATATTTTGGATTGAATAATGTCCTAGTAAGCCTTTTGCTCCAAGAACCATTTGGCACCTAATTGTTAAACTCATATGCAATAGGAAAGAAATACAATCATCTGAATATTTAGTTTTATCACTAATTTGTAATTCATAGAAACTTTGAAGGCTTAGATAAGTCTTTTGAACCCTGCCTCAACTCCTCTTCCACTCTTTTTTGTGATCCTCAAGTATAAATGTGTATTTGAACTTAAAAGTTTAAGGTTATGTACAGGGATTTACATGAAGTTTCAAAGCAAAATTGTCTTCCCTTTGTTCGTTCCAACCCACCTTCAGTGAGCAATCTTTCTCAGACTCTTTTCAAAAATTTTTTAAACAAATCCATTTTATTGATACATATTAATAAAAAATACAGTTCATCCAAAGTGCGCACTCAATGGTGTATGGTATGGTCACATATTTGTGCATTCATCACTTCAATCATTATTAGAGCATTTTCATTATTTCAATAATAATAATAAAAAAATGGACAAGTGGAACAAGAGAATCCTTCCTCTCAATCTCTCAGTCTCTTGGGCTGGCTCTTCCATTTCTATTCTAAATCTTAATGTTGCACTGCCCCAAAATTCAGAGGTTTATCTTATTCTTTAGCCCCACTCTCCTCAGGGGATCTTCCTCAACCTGAGGCTTTAAACACCACCCATATATCACCTTTATAAATTACTATCACCTTTATAAATCTGGTGTTGAACTTTTCATGAATTTTCATCTTACCTGAGCCCTTGTAAGTGCTAAAGGTTATGGATTATACTAACTAAGAAGAGGATTTTGGGTTGCAGTGAGGAAGTATTTCTGTTTAAGCATTTCTGATAAATTGCCTGAAGCTATCGCAGAAGAAAAAAATATCTAAATCACTAGAGTCTTAGCAACTTTATTTCCTTTTTATATTTTTATTTTTTAAATATTTCTACCCCCCACACACACACACATACACACCAGTTCCCCCATTGTCTGCTCTCTGCATCCATTTGTGGGGTGTTCTTCTGTGTCTGCTTGTATTCTCATTAGGCAGCTCCAGAAACCTATCCTGGGATCCTCTGGAGTGGGAGAGAGGCGATTACTCTCTTGTGCCACTTCAGCTCCCCTGTTCTGCTTCATCTTCTTATTTTTTCTCCTCTGTGTCTCTTGTTGCATCACCTTGCCGCACCAGCTGGCACTCCTGCGTGGGGCAGTTTTCCCATGTGAAGCAGCATTCCCATGCAGGGTGGCTTTCCTGCACAGGACCACACTCCCACATGGGCTGGTACTCCATGTGGCACAGCTCACCATGTGGGCCAGCTTGCCTTCACCAAGAGGCCCTGGGCATCGAACCCTGGACCTCCTATATGGCAAACGTGATTCCAATTGGTTGAGCCACATTTGTTTCCCTTTATTTTCTTTTGTTTCTAAATAAATATCTAGTTTAATATTAAATTTTTAACTTATTTTCTTGTTCCTAAAAATAGTTCCCCAATTTTATAAAACCAGGTCTCACTGGGACATAGAGACTGACAAGATTGCAGGCAGGAAGTTTATTGGGAAGCTCTCCCAATGGAGGGGTTATAAAGAATAGACTTCAGCCCCCCTCCTGGCATTGTGGGGGTCTGAAGAGAGACTTCAGCCATCCTCTGGCAGAAGTGGTCATGAATTTATACAGTACAGTTACAGGCACAAAATGTTTAGTCATTGGGAGGGGTTGAGGCTTGGGTAAAACCTGAGGGCTAGTAGGGATGGCAAGGGGGTGGTGGACTAGGGGCAATGAATTCTAGGGGTGTGGGAAGGGTTGGTAGTGTCATGTGGCTTCTTTGACTATTCTTGTGAAGAAATGAACTGTATCTGGACTCATAGGTTCTGGATGGGGGCTGTTTTATGTCATGGGAATGCAAGTCACTCTTTGCTAACCATTTTAATCCTTGTGATCAATTAATCATTATAAACCTTGCAAGGGAGAGACCACTAACATTCTTAATTCTTTGCTTATATGTATATGGTAAGGGGCCTAAGTAGGAGTATAAGGTGCTGGGCTGGATGGAAGGGTGAGGGGGGTTGGGGCTTTGACTCCATCTAGCTATTTCCAGCTGTCGAGGGGTGGTGAGGGATTTCCTTTCGTCTTGCCCAGTGGTTCTAGAAAGGCTGGCATCAATGTTCACACAGCAGAAAGATACTTTTTACACATTCTTGAGTTGTTGATCATATGATTTGGCATATAAATCAGATAAAGAGCTGTAAGAGATAAGGACTAAAGAGAAGCAGCAGCAATAATATCAGTAATGGTGTAATAATGAGTAAAGGATTGATTTTAAGGGTGAAGAAAAATAAGAGGAATGAGGATAGTTATGACTGATTTTTGTAGCTGTTATTTCAGGCCTTCTGGATGATTTTTGTTTTCTTTTAAAATTTTGAGATTTTTCTCTATTCTGTTCTGTTAATATAGAAGCAACAGGTTTCATTTATGATTGCATAGGTGAGTTTTGTGACAGCGGTGAGGAATTTAATGAAGAAAGCAGGCTAGCCAAGAGTGACAGGATTTAAGTGCTTGGAGAAATTGCAATAACTTAGTTAAGGATAAGTAAGGATTACAAGGAACTGATAAAAAACTGTGAAATTCTCTAATGAGCGTATAACTGATTTGGTGTAAAAGGAGAATTTCATAGGAAGAACAGGGTTGGCAGAAGGAGAGGTGGTTCACTCAGTGGGATTGCAGGCAGAAATGAAGGAAAAGGAAAGCCTGAGCATAAGGAAGGTCAGACTACCAACCACTCTGCTGGATGTAGTTTTCTAAGTTTTGGAAAATTTGGAAATTGAAAGTGCCATGTTCTGGCCATTGAGTTTCATTGTCTGGCCACACAGAGGTTGATTAGAAAATGAGTTTTTTAGGTCTGATGTCTCCTTCTGGGTACAGAGTTTTAAGGTTATGAAGTAGACAGCCCACGAGTATGGTTTTGGGGGGTGAGACTAAGGATTTCTAGAAAGGAAAGAACAGGGGAGATTCCAAGTGAGACAGGTGTCCCCAAATCAGTCAGAAATCTCTAAGAAAACAGGAAACTGTGCTTGGAACCAGATGTCTCCTGAGCCAAGGGGTTTCTTCACATGAGAATGCAGGCTTTTCACCCACCATGGTCCTTGGGGACAGTGAGGATCACTGATCTAGTGCTAGTTTTTTTCGGTAGGTTGTCGTGGACAATGGAAAAAGGGGTGAGAGAGAGAACAGGATTCTCTGGTAGAGAAATCCTTGACTCACCCAGCTATGATTCAGTGTCCAGTGTTGAATGGGTTCTCAATAGCAACAGGGGAAGATTCCTTACAGTGAGTCAGTCTCAACATGACCCAAGTCCCAGGTTTTTGGCACCAAATGTTAGAGAAAAAATGGCAATCACTGGGCCATGGAGACTGACATGATTGCAGGCAGGAAGTTTATTGGGAAGCTCTACCAATGAGGGGTTCTGAAGAACAGACTTCCAACGCCCCCACACTGGCATGGTGGGAGTCTGAAGAGAAACTTCAGCCCACCTGTGGCAGAGGTAGTCATGAATTTATACAGTATATCTATAGGCAGGAACATGCTTAGTTAGTGGGAGTGGGATGGGGCTTGGGTAAGACCTGAGGGCCAATAGGGATGGCTAGGGGGTGGTGGGCTAGGGGCAGTGAATTCTAGGGATGTGGGAGGAGTTGGTGGTGTCATGTGACTTCTTTGTCTATTCTTGTGAGGAAATGAACTGTATCTGGACATGTAGGGTGTGGAAGGGGAGCTCTTCTATGTCACAGGAATGCAAGTCACTGTTAACCATTGTAATCCTTGTGATCAGTTACTCATTATGAACCTTGTAAGGAGAGGACTCTAACAATCTAAATTTCATTTTAAAAATGTACTTATCCCTGCCCCTACCTACATCTCTGAACATATCTCAGACTACTCCTCAACTTACTGTAAAGTAAGAACCTTAGTCTGCAGCAATATCTGGTAGGGTTTCATTTCCATAAATTAGATGCCCTGTGAGCATTTGTATATTAATGTCGACTGAGACTCCACTGGCAGAAAGGCAAACTTACATTCAAAATTCATGCCATTCCCAGTTAGAATGAAGCACTCCTTCTTCCAAGGAATCTGATGTAGCCCACCAAGTAAACAGTTGCTCTCCTTGATTAGACAGTACCATTGGAGACACAATGTGAGTCTCTGATTTCAGTCACTGAGTCAACCTTTTAAGAGGGAGTCACAGCTGGGCCCATGAATCTCCTCCCTCCTTCCAGTGCTTTGCTCTCAGGCCGACTGCACAAGCATTGGGCTGGCTGAAAACATAAAGTGGCATCCTGTCCACTTGGTCGTTTGGTACTTCTTATGCAGTGGATGCTCTTTGATGGCAATTAATATGCAATAAAATTATCCTTATATTTTGGGTCATTCTCATAGGTCCATCCACATGCCTCTTCACATCTCTTTGATTTTCCTATCTTGTTCCTTTCAGGCCCCTGACCAGTTAGCCAAACCATCTGCCACTGCCCAGGAGTCTGAATATATTCTTATCTCAGGTCACTTCTTTTGCCACTCACCAAGTGGATAATCAGATGCATTACCTAAAACTCTTCCCATTAGAAGGAATTCCTCTCATCAATGTTTTTCAGGGCCATCCCTGAAAGGGGCTATAGTGCAGCAGCAGTCCAGTTCTGACTCACACCAGTATTCTAAATTAATCCAGTTCATATGCCCCACACCCATTTTTCCCTCCTTGGTCAGCTGCTCTAGGGAAGCCCCAGAGGTCATAGTTGTTGATCTGAAGGAGAAGCAGGGTGTAACAGAAATAGGAAACATGGAGTTCTAGGGCCCTGGGCCTAATCAGGCTTAATGCCCATAGGTAACATTTTCATCACATGATGACTGCTGCACTCATTTGAACTAATGGGAATGGTCAGCCTTTAATGCTATTTAAATTAGATGTGCATAGATAGAAAAAAGGTCCAAAGACCATTTCAGTAACACTCAAATATCTAGAGATAAAGGGAAATCTTTGCTGAGATGAAGATTCAATGAAGACAACTAAGAAGAATTGTTTGAGCAGATAGGAAGAAAACCAAGAAAGAGTGGCTTCCTATGGGGCAACTGAAGAAAATTTTTCAAAAAATCAGAGGTGATCAATTGTGTTAAATGATGCTGGTAAGAAGATAAAGATTAGAAATTGAACTTTAGATTTAGCACACGGTGCTCACTAACAACTATAACAAGAGCAACTTTTTGGTGAATGAGAGCAAAAGCCCGATTGGTGTGTTTAAGAGAGAGTATGGATTAGAGTGGATTTACTGATATTCTATTCATGAACTATTGTGATTAGTAATCGAAGAAAATGTGGCCTTGGTGTGGAGAAAGTGGCCATGGTGGCTGCTGGGGGTAGGGAGTGGGAGGAAGAGATGTGATGTGGGGGTGTTTTTGGGACTTGGAGTTGTCCTGGGTGGTGCTGCAGGGACAGTTACTGGACATTGTATGATCTCCCATGGCCCACTGGGTGGACTGTGGGAGAGTGTGGTCTATGGTGTGGACCATTGACCATGAGGTGCAGCAGTGCTCAGAGATGTATTCACCAAATGTAATGACTGTCTCATGATGATGGAGGAGGTTGTTGTTATGTGGGGAGGAGTGCGGTGAGGGGGGTGGGGGGTATATGGGGACCTCATACTTTTTTAATGTGATATTAAAAAAATAAAGAGAAGGGAAACGGACTTTGGCCCAGTGGTTAGGGCGTCCGTCTACCATATGGGAGGTCCGCGGTTCAAACCCCGGGCCTCCTTGACCCGTGTGGAGCTGGCCATGCGCAGTGCTGATGCGCGCAAGGAGTGCCGTGCCACGCAAGGGTGTCCCCCGCGTGGGGGAGCCCCACGCGCAAGGAGTGCGCCCGTGAGGAAAGCCGCCCAGCGTGAAAAGAAAGAGCAGCCTGCCCAGGAATGGCGCCGCCCACACTTCCTATGCCGCTGACGACAACAGAAGCGGACAAAGAAACAAGACGCAGCAAACAGACACCAAGAACAGACAACCAGGGGAGGGGGGGAAATTAAATAAAATAAATAAATCTTTAAAAAAAATAAATAAATTAAAAAAAAAATAAAGAGAATATACAATAATATACAAAAGAGAATATACAATAAAAACTGGGCACAGAAAGCTTAAACATCTCTTTCTAGTAGTGTCAAGGGGAGCTGAGATATAGGGTTGGTAGTAACTGTTTGTATTATATAATTTAGCATTCACTTTTTTTCCCTTCCCTTGGCTTAAAAAATACCTTCCCCATCTCTGAGCCAAGCAATGTGCCTTTACATACATTCTTTCAAGTAAGCATTGCCTTTTTTCTAGTATCTACTTTTAAATTGCAAAAATATGGAAAATGTACTCCTTTATTTTCATACAATGAAATCAGTTGTTCATGTTCCTTTGAGAAAAGTTTTCCATGTATGTGTATCTGTATATTTAACAACCCATACTGCCAGGTCCTACTGATTCCACTTATAAGTTAAGTTATCCCAATTCAATCTGCTTTTAAGTCCTCCTGGATTTGCTTTTGGTGATTGGATAATCATTTCACTCCTGATGCATTCTGTCAGTAGCCCCAACCTGAATACCCTCCACAACATCTTGCTTAATTAATGAAACTGGCTTTCTTCAGTGAATTGCCTTTTATCAGCAACTCCCCCAGAATTCTCTGAAGCTTCAAATCAAAGCCCTTTCTTAAACCCAGTGACATATTTTACTTTATCACTGAATCAGAAGACACATGGTAATAAAAGATTACTTGTATTATACATCTGTGTATACACAGTTCTCTGCACACTACCATATAAGGGCATTGGCACATAGAGGCAATCAAAAATTTTGTGATCTGCATGAAATGCTTACTTTCCTCCTTGATCCCCTTGCCAATCAGCAAGTTGGTGTGGCCATTTTGAGTGCTAATAATGAGTTAACATTAATGATGAATTGCTGTTGGTTAAGAAGAATTAGGCAAATTAGACAATAAATATCATGGAATCACATTTGGAGCTTTTCTGTCAATCCTAAATGCCTTTCTTAGAAAATAGTAGGTTCCTATAAAGCCCTTATTTCCCAGATCTGATTTGCAGTGGGGAATGGGAAGAGTGTGGGTTTCATCGCCCACCATCATTTGCTAAATTTCAATTCAATTCAATCCCTTGAGATGAGCATAAAGGCTGCGTCCTACCCTTCTGAGTCAGGAAAGCGATGGTAGTGTTGAGGGTGGGGCACAACCACCTCCCTTGAAAACTCCATGTTGGGCTTCCCTCCTTTCTATGTTAACCAGATTTTTAAGTGGGCTCTTTCAAACCTACACATTCAGCTGAAGCTGGAGTTAGTCTACATTTGTTTAAATCTTGACAAAGCCAACTGGACAGAGAAGTCTGGATTTTCCTTTGGTGCACAGTTAAATCTGGACCCTGCTTCATTATTGTGTGTAACACATGTAAGTGGTTCAGGGTAAGAAAGACAAACCCTTACAGAAGATTTTTAGTTCCATGGGACTTCTCAGCAGGGCAGAAATGGGGAAGAAACTTCTACAGCAACTCCTGTACAGGGTCAATGAGTTCTATTTTTACATCTCGGAGAGTTAATAGAGAACCCTTCACTGGAAATCATGGAGTGATCTGGAGTGAATGAGCATATATTTTGATAGATGATACTAGCCATCTTCTAAGTACAATTAAAGCTAGCATCAATTAATGCCTGTTCTTATTTCCAAAAAGAAATCTCATTGCATCATCATAATTTCAGCAAAGCCTCAAAAATGTCTCTGATGAACTAATGTATTAACCAATTAACATATGTAGATTATTTTATTTTTAAAAACAATACCTATGTCAAAGAAACCTGATGAAATTCTGTATGCTATCACTTGTTATCAAAAGGATTAAATGGTCTGTATTCAGATTATGTGATTTAAGAAATAACTAATATTGAATGATAATAGCTATACATCTTGACACAACTTCCCCTTGAAATCTCCACAGATAAGTCTACCTGGCTATCTTTAATTCATCTTTGTTCCCAGCTCAGATACTTTCCTCTCTTTATCTATAATCCCACTGTTCTTTGCCCTTAACACAATTAAGTATATTACCTTACGGGATTAAAATTATGGCAATCATTTATTTATCTCTCAGTTCCCATACTGAACTTCCAGTTTCTTGAGTGCAGAGAGTATGTTCTTTACCAATTTATCCCCAGACCCTAGGAGAGTGTGGGGCACAAAAAATGACTTGAGTTTAAATGCTTGTTAAATTGCAAAGCACATCTATGTACTTTGTCTCATTTCATACTCATAACAATCCCATGAGACAGTTATTATTATCTTCATTTAAAAATTGAGGAAATTAAGGCTTAGAGAGATTAAGCATTTGGGGCAAGGGGATGCTGTTAACAAATGTCATAAATTGAACTGCAGCCTAGATCTTCTAAATATGCCACAGTTTGCCACTTGAGATGCCATTTCTCTCTCAACTGAGGAAATGACCATTATCGCCACTTTGCGGGTCAAGAAAACAGACCCTGAAACACTGCCAGGGAGTTCAGTTCTCATCTCTGGCAGCAAAAGGAACCAAGGAGAGGAAACCAGCATCCCTATTCTGCCTGATAGGCAGTTCGCTTGCCTGTAATAAACAACACTTGTTCCTTGACAAATGAGCCTTGCGAATAAGATGAACATAAACCAACACACCAGTCTGACCCTCTTCACAGAGGGTTAGCATTGGGATGGACAGAAGAAGATTCATAGAAAGTGTTATTTCCTTTTTCTTTTCATTCAAAACACTTAGGAAAATACCAATCATATGCTCGTGATTACATCTCCATCCCACAGATATACATGTTCTCTTGTTCTCATCCTTACTAGTTCCACTTTCATATTCTTCGCTTCTTGGCTCAACTGGGCAGGAGGGACCCCATCCTGAACCTAAAAACCTCTGAAACTAACTTCTGAACTCCTTTATTTTTTTCTCTTGAGAACCTGATTTAGAAGACTGGCAGGTCTTATTCTGTTGGGGGATTCTGAGAGGTCCTGAAATATTCAGGGCATAGGGAACATGAGAACATTTGTTTTATTTTAATCTAAACCACATGGGATCCTTCCAGGCCCGCTGAGGTCCTTCAAAGCCCCAGGACCCATTTGCATCCATTCTTTTCTCAACTACTCTACCCTTTCTGCAACTCCTGGCATCCCTACTCTACAGCACTGTATCCTGTACTAACATACACAACAGTCCAAAGAGCTCAGTCAGGGGAAACGGACTTTGGCCCAGTGGTTAGGGCGTCCGTCTACCATATGGGAGGTCCGCGGTTCAAACCCCGGGCCTCCTTGACCCGTGTGGAGCTGGCCATGCGCAGCGCTGATGCACGCAAGGAGTGCCTTGCCACGCAAGGGTGTCCCCCGCGTGGGGGAGCCCCACGCGCAAGGAGTGCGCCCGTGAGGAGAGCCGCCCAGCGTGAAAAGAAAGAGCAGCCTGCCCAGGAATGGCGCCGCCCACACTTCCCGTGCCGCTGACGACAACAGAAGCGGACAAAGAAACAAGACGCAGCAAATAGACACCAAGAACAGACAACCAGGGGAGGGGGGGAAATTAAATAAATAAATAAATCTTTAAAAAAAAAAAAAAAAAGAGCTCAGTCAGAGCAATTCTTTGAAGGTTAGCAAGCAAAAAATAGGAGCCACATGGTCTCACTAAAAACCCCTTTTATTTATTTATTTTTCTTTGCTTTATAAGGAGATTTCAGTTTATTAGTATCTGGCAAGGATTCCATTTGAACCAATTCTAACGTATATTACAATTAAAAGATCTGTCACCATCTTCTTTTTTAAAATATATTTTTAATTTATTTTTAAAAGATACATAGATGACACAAAATGTTATGTTAAAAAATATAGGGGGGATGCAGACTTGGCCCAATGGATAGGGCGTCCACCTACCACATGGGAGGTCCAAGGTTCAAACCCCGGGCCTCCTTGACCTGTGTGGAGCTGGCCCATGTGCAGCGCTGATGTGCGCAAGGAGTGCAGTGCCTCGCAGAGGTGTCCCCGGCATAGGGGAGTCCCATGTGCAAGGAGTGCACCCAGTAAGGAGAGCCGCCCAGCGCGAAGGAAAGTGCAGCCTGCCCAGGAATGGTGCCGCACACACGGAGAGCTGACACAACAAAATTATGCACCAAAAAAAAAAAAAGGAAACACAGATTCCCAGTGCCGCTAATAAGGATAGAAGTGGTCATGGAAGCACACACAGGGAATGGACACAGAGCAGACAACGGGGGGGGGGAGGGGGGGGAACGGGAGAGAAATCAATTTTAAAAAATAGCTCTTTAAATATATTTAAAATACAGATTCCTATATGCTCAACTCCACACAACCCCACTTTTCTCACATCAACAACTTCGTTCATTACTGTGGTACATTCATTGCAATTGGTGAATACATTTTGGAGCACTGCTACATAGCATGGATTATAGTTTACATTGTAGTTTATACTCTCTCCAAGTCCATTCGGTCAGTTATGGCAAGATATATAATGTCCTGCATCTGTCCCTGCAGTATCATTCAGGACAACTCCAAGTCCCAAAAATGCTCCCATATTACACCTCTTTTTCCCTCTCCCTGCCTTCAGCAACTCCAATGGCCACAGTCTCCACATCAATGATACAATTTCTTCCATTGCTAGAATCCCAATAATTCTATAGTAGAATATCACTAAGTTCACTCTAGTCCATATTTTATTCCCCAATCCTGAAAACTCTGGGATGGGATGCCCACTCATCTCTTAATTGAGAGGGGGCTTCGATCCATATGACTGATAGATGGGACTCTCCAGCTTGCAGTTGTAAACTCTCTCAGTTCCTTGGTGTGGTGGTTGTCCATCCTCACCTCCTAGTTAGTTGTCCTGGGTGAGTCCAATGAACTGTACAGTAGGAGTTGCAACTCTGTTGAGGCTCAGGGCCCAGCTGGCACACGGACAGCCCAAAGATTCAAGTTTCCTGGACATGTACCCGCTAACCCCAGCATCAACTACAGGTTCAATAAAAAGGACAGAAGAGGCATGTGTAAAGAAGTCACATCTGAGTCCAACTCTGTCACACTTGGGAGCACAAACTCCAAAGTAGGGACCCCTGGCAAACCCACTGGCAAACTCCAGAGCCATCTGCCATCACTGTAGGATGGGGGTATCTCCATAGCCCTCAGAAGCCCCACTACCTCAGTAGTATCTACTTTGCTATGAGATCCTGCTGAGACGTGCATAAGCATGAACCCTCTGATGACCTCCTGACTCATTTTGAAGTCTCTTAGCCATTTAAACTAATTTGTCTCTACCATTTCCCCCTTTTATTCAAGGTCTTTTTCTGGTTGCATCACCAGCTGGTGCTTGGTAGTAATCCCTCTGCACCAGGGAGACTCATTCGCAGGAGTCATATCCCATGCTGGGGGAAAGGTAATGCATTTACATACTGAGTTTGACTTTGAGAGTGGCCACATTTGAGCAACATGGAGGCTTTCAGGAGGTAACTCTTAGGCACCCTGAAACACTAGGCCAAGTTGAAATTTCAAGCGCAAAGAGCTCATAAACATAGTCATCAGTATCAAGAGCCCAACAATGGACCATCCTTCACCAGTCATTGCCCTTGCACTTGGGGGATTGTTGCTGTTCCATTGGGGAATGCAGCGGGGCTCCCCAGGATGGGAATATAGCGCTCTCTCAATTGTCGTGTGAATCTCTACCCACTGTGTCAATGCCCAATGAACATCCAAACGTATCTATGTATCCTATATGCATGACCAGGTGAACTCCCTCCCATGCAGCCCCCATCAATGACACCCACACCAGTGCTCCTCCCCAGCCATAGTTGAACCCCTCTGTGATCCAAAACTTGTTAAAAAATGAAGCCTAGTGTATTGTCAAATTCAATTAATAGGAAAATGAAATAATGATGATAGGTTTCAACATTAGAAATAAAATACTTAATAATTTAGAAAAACTAAGATAAAGTAAAATAAAATTGAAGTATTAAAAAGATGAAAAATATTTTTAAAAAAAATTTTTTTTTGACATTTTGCCTTTCATCGATGTAATAACATTTGTCCTGTATGTAAAGTGGTGATTTCTTCCATTTCTTCCCATGTCTTTTTTTTTTTTTCATTTTATCTATAAGAAGTTTTAGGTCACCAACATCCTCCCCCTTTTCCCTCTTCCCTATTAATGATCTTTCTACATGTGGATGGTACATTTGTTACAACTGATGTACAAATATTGAAACATAACTACTAACCATCATCAGTAGTTTACATTATGGCTTACATTTCAGACCATATGCTTTCATAAATTTTTGATGAAATTTAACACGGCCTGCATCCACCATTGCAAGATCATGCAGAACACTACCATTGCCCCCTAATTATCCCCTCTTCCATCTATTCCTTCCTCATTTCTTATTTTGTCTATTTGCATCTTCTTTCTTTTTTTCTTTGTTAGTCTAGCTGAGGGTTTGTCAATTTTATTGATCTTCTCAAATAACCAGCTTTTGGTTTTGTGTATTTTTCCTAGTGTTTTCTTATTTTCTATTTCACTTAGTTCTACTCTGATCTTTGTTATTTCTTTCTTTCTACTTCCTTTGGGATTAGTTTGTTGTTCTTTTTTTAATTCCTCCAAGTGTGCAGTTAGGTCTTCAATTTTAGCTCTTCCTTCTTTTTTTGTTACATGAATTTATGGCTATGAAATCCCTCTCAGTACAGTTTTTGTTGCATCCCATAAGTTTTGATACGTTGTGTTGTCACTTTCATTCATTACAAGGTAGTTACTGATTTCTTTTGTGATTCCCTTCTTAAACCCCTGTTTGTCTAAGAGTCTGTTGCTTAACTTCCATAACTTTGGCCTAATCTGATTCTCTGCCCTTGCAGATTTCCAACTTCAATCATTGTGGTCAGAGAAATTACTTTGTATAATTTCAATCTTTCTGAGTTCACTGAGACTTTCTCTGTGGCCTAGCATGTGGTCTATCTTGGAGAATGATCCATGTGCTCTTGAGGACAATGTATATCCTGCTGTATTTGGGTGAAGTGTTCTGTATATGTCTATTAGGTCCAGATCCTCTAATGATTTACTCAGTCTTCATTTCTTTATTGATCCTCTGTGGGGGTATTCTGTCTAATGGTGATAATGGTGTATTAAAGTCCCCCCACTATAATTTTAGAGGCATCTATTTCTCCACTAAGTTTTTACAGTGTTTGCCTTGCGTATTTTGAGGAACCCTGGTTAGGTGCATAAATATTTATGATGATTTTTTTCTTCTTGAAAAATTACCCCTTTTACTAATATGTAGTATTCGTCTTTGTCTCGTACAATAGTTTTGCATTTAAAGTCTGTGGTCCGATATTTGCAAGCTACTCCTGTCTTTTTTTGGTTATTGTTTGCTTGTAAAATTGTTTGCCAGCCATTCAGTTTCAACCTCATTGACTCCCTAGGCCTAAGGTGGGTTTCTTGTAGACAGCATATAGATGGGTTGTATTCCCTATCCATTCTGCCAATCTGTGTCTCTTGACTGGTGAGTTTAATCCATTAATGTTCAGGGTTATTACTCTTAAGGAATTACTTACGTTAACCATATTTTCTTTGGGTTTATGTGTGTCATACATTGTTTTTATTTCTCTTTTTGTCTTTTTAGTTTTTGCTACACTCTCCTCCAACTCTCTGTCTCCTGCTGTTTTTTCCTTTCATCCTGCAGAACTCCCCTTAGTATTTCTTGAAGGGCAGTTTTCTTATTGGCATATTCTCTTAGTTTCTGTTTACCTGTGAATATTTTGAACTCTCCATCATTTTTGAATGATGGAGAATTCAAAATGATGGATAGAGAATTCTTGACTGGAAGTTTTTCTCTTTTAGTACCTTGACTATGTCATACTACTGCCTTCTTGCCTCCACAGTTTCAGATGAGAAATCAGCACTTAATCTTATTGAGCTTTCCTTATATGTGATGGTACTCTTTTCTCTTGATTACCTTCAGTATTTTTCTCTTTGTCTTGAGTATTGGATAATTTGACAAGTGTATGTTTTGGAGTAGGCCTGTTGGAGGTGCACTGCACTTCCTGAACATGTATATCCATCTCCCTCAAAAGGGTTAGGAAGTTTTCAGCCATTATTTCCAACACCCGTTCACCCCCTTTCCCTTCTCTTCTCCTTCTGGGATGCCTATAATGTGTATGTTTGTGCATTTTGTGTTGTCATTCAAATCCCTAAGCCTCTGCTGGATTTTTTTCTATCTTTTTATCTATCTGTTATACTATCTGTTTGATTTCTGATGTACTGTCTTCCACATTACTCTTTCCTCTGCCTGTTCAAATCTGCTGTTATGTGCTCCTAGTGTATTTTTTATTTCTTGAATTGTACCATTCATCACCATCATGTCTGTTATCTTTTTATGTGTGCTTTCCATTTCTTCAGTATGTTCTCTCAGTATTTTCTTAATATCCTTAATCTCTTCCTTCACTTTATTAAGTAGGTTCATGATATTTGTTTGGACAGCTTTGATTAGATTTTCTGCTCCTCTTCCTGGTTTTTAGTTTGTTCATTGGACTGGATCTTGTCTGCCTGTTTCTTGGTATGGTTTGTAATTTTTTGTTGCTTTTTATCTTGATGATTTTACTCAGCTGATTAGCATCTCTCCAGGTTTTGTTTAGTTACTGTTTTGGGTGTGTGTGTTAAGTTTTCTCTTTGACACTTTGTTCTTCTTATTCTGCTTCCCTATTCTTGTCTATGTTCCACTGAAGGAAAAGATTACAGCCAGAGAAAGCAAAAGAGGTTAGAAAAGCAAAAGGATAATAGTAATACTATAGTAAAATTTAGAAATGGAACAGTATAAGACCTAGAAAAAATGAGCATTTAACTCTGTAGGCAGAGTAGAGTAATAGGAATAAAAAAGTGGGGTACCTACAATGAAATGGGAAACCGAGTATCGAGAAGTATATAGAATGAATTAAAAGGCCAGCATGATGAGGAGGGAGGAAAAGAGGAAAGAAAGGCAGAAAGAAAAAAGTCAATAAAAGAAAAAAAAAACAGAATAGAAGAGTTATAAATAAAAAATCAGAAAAATTGGAGACTAAACAAAGAGGTGGAATGTAAGAACAACAACAGAAAGCAGAAGACAGAGAACATGTTGGTAGACAAAATTGGAATACACAGAAAAGGAGAAATCAAGGAAGAGGAAACACAGCCAACAAGAAACAAGCCAGCAGCACCTAAGTTTTTAAAAACTTAAAAACTTAAAACTTAAAAACTAGGGAGGGGGGAGGGAGGTTGAGAAAGAGGAAAGAAAGACAAGAAAACAAAAACAAACAAACAGACATACAACTAAGCAGCCAACCAAACACTAAGAAAAAACAGCCTTCCCTCTTAAGCCCCTGTGGAGCTTCTCAGGCTGCTGGTATTTATCAATCAACTACCTGCAGACTTTCTGCTACAGATTTTGGAGCGGGTTTTAGCAAGTAAACTAAACTAAATTATAAAACAAAAGTAACCTTTTTTTTTCCCTTTGGGAAAAATAAGAGACCCAAGAAAAGTTGATACAAGAATAATGTCTATGCTTTCTCTGTCCTGAAGTACCAGTTGGATGCTTAATTTCCCAGTGGGTCACTAAGAGGAGCTGGAGGTAGAACTAGGGACCTTGTGTATTCAAAGTAGAACCTCCTCCACTGAGCCAAACTTTCTTGTTGGGCCAATTAGCTCTTCAGAAAGCTACCTAGTCATTTCCCTAAGGCAGGTTTGACTCTTTGCTGTTGGAGGAATTCCTGCTCATTAGGAATCTGCCCCTGCCCCCTTTCTATTCTTATTGTTTTCTTGCACAGGGCAGCAGGATACAATAGCCTGCCTGAGAGTTCCCTTTTGAAATTCAAATTGGGCCCTGGTGACTTAACTCACCATAGAAAAAAATTACTCTCAACCCTCTTCCAGAGCACTCCCTCCTCCCAGGGGACCCTAAATATGTTCTTGGAAGCTTATTAAGCACTTCCTACTGCCTGCCTCCCTTAGGGGAATTGCAACAGACTAATTAATTGCCTGCCTCCACCTTCTCCCAGGCCAAGTTTCCCTATCCCAGGGGGGTTAGGTAAATTGGGCTTCCTCAGCAGGTTCGCCTTTCCCCTCTTTCTGGTGCCACCTCGCTCCTCAAAGCCCAAAAAGGTAGTCTGGGCAATCCAACTCAGAGAAGGGAAACCCCTCTCCACTCTTCACCAGAATCCTTCTACTCTCAGGGAATGCCTCCTCCGGCTGGGTGACCAGCAAGAGTCAGAGCTTGCTGCATCTTCCTGACCTGAGGATGGGGCTTAGCCTTCCCACAGCTCCAAACTTAGGTGCTGAAACTCATACTTTTACCTTGAGGAATCAATCTCTTTGTTGTGTGCTCTCTGGATCCATGCCTTGAAGCCTCCTGTTCTGTGGGTTCCCAAAACTGTTCACTCAGGCAACGTTTTGCCCCTACTCAGCTGTTTTTTGTGAGATGATGAATGTGCACTTTATCTAATGCCATCTTGCCACAATTCTAAATATCCCTTTTAAATGTCTGCGGTTCAAACCCTGCGCCTGCTTGACCTGTGTGGAGCTGGCCCATGAGCGGTGCTAATGCACGCAAGGAGTGCCATGCCACACAGGGGTATCCCCGCATAGGGGAGCCCCACGCGCAAGGAGTGCACCCCCGTAAGGAGAGCCACCCAGCATGAAAGAAAGTGCAGCCTACCCAGGAATGGTGCCACACACACGGAGAGCTGACACAACAAGATGACGCAACAAAAAGAAACACAAATTCCCATGCCGCTGACAACAACAGAAGCGGACAAGAAAGAAGACACAGCAAATAGACACAGAGAACAGACAACCGGGGTGGGGGAGGAAGGGGAGAGAAATAAATACATAAATAAATAAATAAATAAATAAATAAATAAACAAACAAACAAACAAATAAATCTTTTTTAAAAACTTGAAAAGAAAATTATTAAATAAATAAAAGAATGGTCCCGCATTTGTTTCCTTGGCAACTATTTTGGAAATTAAGACCTGACTCACCCCTAATCTGCAGAATCAGTTTAGTTTTGAGATCAGAAAATTATCAATGAATTTGATATCTGATTTTCAAACTATAAGAGCCCTGAGATATTGGTTATCTTTTTGCAATAAGAATGTAATGAAAATTGGCCAACATTAGCCAGAATCGGGGAATAGGAAAGAACCAAAGAGCAATAAGATATCCGATGATGTTTTTTTAAAGATACCTTGTAAAAAAGCTTTGAAGGAATCTTAGAATCCATTAGAATAATAAATTAAATTCTAATTTAAAAAATCAAAAGCTTTAAGAAGTGACAAAAAATGTGAATGGTGGATAATAGAAGAAAACCAAGAAGTCTGTGAAGACTTTCTTCCCAAATAACCTAAAGGTAACGTGATTCAGAATAAAAGTATAATACCACTATTATTCCTTGAAAAGGATGAGTGTATTTTATTGTGCCTAGTTTATAGGGTCCTCATGCTCCCTCTTAGGGAGTTAATTGGCCAACACCTTGTACCATGAGGGTATGATGTTCTTGCTTACCTCGGCAGACAGGTCCAGAGCTGAGCTCCTATCCTCAGAAGGCTGCTTATTCAGATTACGGACTGTTCCTAAACTCCCAGAACAGGATGGGGAAAACAGGAAAACGCATCAAAGGGTTCATCAGTTCTGCTTCAGAACCTGATAGGGATTCAATAAATGTTTCTCAAATGAAGGTCGGAATGAATGCAGAAGGGCAAGGAATCCTCATTCAATTGATAATAGTTCTTTCCTACTTTAGGAAGAAGAGTTTACCTAGCTGGTACTTGAATATTGATCATCACTGTACTTAATACCAGAACAGGTGGAATTGTGGACTCCCAAGGGTTATGTTTAAGTCCTAAGTCGAAGAACCTAAGAATGCAACCTTATTTGGAAAAAGAATCTTTGCAGATCCTTAAATGAATGATCTCAAGATGGTATACTCCTGGATTAACTGGGTGAGACCTAAATCCAATGATTGTCCACATAAGAAGAAGAAAAGGCAAACACACAGAGGGGAAGTCTACGTGAAGATGGAGGCAGAGATTGGAGTGATGCAAACCAAGGAATGCCAAGGTTACCACCTGCCACCAGAAGCCAAACTCCATCCCATGCTGTGGAAGAATTCCAAGCTAGGCCATTGGCAGTATTTCAGGGTAAGAGGCATTGTTCTTTCCTTGGACCCCAAGTTGGCAAAGTAGGACAGATTAGTCTTCAAGGGAGCCTAGAGCTCCATTAGGCCCTTGACATTCCAGGGATAAAAACAAAGGTGGAATCTGCCCCAGAGAATACTCTGCCCTTTACAGCTCTGGAAGGCACAGGGAAATAATATTAATTTCTCTGAAGTTCTACCAGTTAAATGGGTGGGCTTGTGTTCCAGTCCTGGGTGCAATCCACACATTGAGAACCACATTGAGAAAACAAAAGGATTCCATGAAAGTAAAGGTGGAAAATGGAGTCTGACTTCTGTAAATATGCCATTTACTGTGTCTTTTCACTGGGCAGAGAATACAGAGAGCGGAGATCAGATCAGTGGTTCTTCGCATTTGCTAGCACCTCCTAATAAATTTGAGCAGATATTCTGGGGTGCAGCCAACCTCACCTCCAATTCCTTTTCCGAGACCACAGAATCAGTGCTACATCAACAGCAAAATATGAGAATATCAGCTCAGGAAATTGCAGGTTGACTGAAAGTGCATCCTATCCTTGGAACTTTAATTATGACTTAGAAAACAAAGCTGGTTCTGGAAAACCGTTCTGAATCACTCCCTCCTTGTTCTCAACCTAAGTTCTTACTCTCTTCTGCTTTCTGATGGTCTGACCCCATTTATCCACTTCCCATCTTTGACACATGTTCTAACTTCTTTGTCACATTCCTTTTTGAGTATGTGGCCTTTTGCTTCTCCCTCAGTTTTTATCCCTGCTTGCTCTCACAGTTTTGGTGGCCTCTCCTCCTCCACTCTTGCCAAGCTTTTTTCCTGGCTCAAAATTTAGAAGGGAGGTCTGGGGAAGCAAAAACAACACAAATGCTTCCATAGCCTTCTTTTGGCAGGACTCAGACCTGCAGGCTTTTGGAATTCATGGCATAGTAGAATTAGCACAGACTCTGAGATAATGGGCCTGGGTTCAGCTCCTGTCTGAATTAGTAGCTGTGTGGCCTTGAGCAAGTCAATCTCATTGAGCTACAGTGTCCTTGTGTGTGACATACAATGACGTCATGATAATATTAGGTCCAGGGGACTTCTCGAAGGCACTATAAAATAAGATGCATAAGTATTCTTTATAAGCAACATTCACTGTTATTTGTTGGTACTCTGACCAGCCTGAAGTAGAGCTTTTGGAAACAAAAATTTGCAAGTCTGGTGTTGGTATAGAAGAGCAGGTGGAATGTCCCTCCTCTGGTATTTCGTGAATTAAAGTGAGGATAAAGTGGACAAATTGAGCAGAGGAATTAATCCTACATGGAAATGTGGCTTTAGGAGCAACCTCGGAGAAACTTTTGTTAGAGCAACTAACAGAGAAGAACTGAGCAAATTTTTGGATCAACCTCCAAGGAAAGGAGCAGAGCTGCAAACAGTGATCTTGGCCGAACAGCAGACCAATGAAAGCCCTCCCCTCTGGGGCTGTGATCTCACTGTATCCATCCAATCACACAGAGCAGAGATACCAGCATTGAAAAGCCAAAAGCCAAGAGCTCTGTGGCGGTAGGTAAATGAGTACCAATTAGCAGGAGGGATTCAGGGCAGTTCACAGGCTGGTTTCTGAAGAGCAAACACCAGTGCTCATCCTGCCTGGCCACAGGCAATGCTATCAATCATTCATTTCAAGGGCTCAGCTTTACCATCAATTTGGAAAACTAATTAATGTGATGTTTGAATGATTCTAAATTTGCCTCTATTAAATTCACGTGTCAAGGCAGCCAGTGCCTCATGTCAGTTACAACATATGGGTTTTGGAAAGTAAGAGTATGGCAAAAAAGGGGGGAGGTGTCATTGTAAATGTGCTTTATAAGCAATCCTAAATTATCAAGGGTAATTATTTCCCCTGGGGAATGGACACACATGCACGCATACACACCTTAAAACATACAAGCTCTCTTTTTGCCTCTCTATGGCTTAAAGGGGGGAAAAAAAGGCAAAACAGAATTGCATCTTTAACCTCTCTTCTCGGAATGAATGTATCAAAGCAATATTTTTCCCTCTTGCCTACTTGATTCAAAACTTCAAAACAGTGCCATGGGAGAAAAAAGCCTAAGCACAAAATAAGAGATTCCATTTTCACAGTGGTTAGATTCCTCCTACACTAAAGCTTAGATGGTTAAATAGCATCCACTATATCACTTTGGACTTTTGCTGATGTCTTTTCCCTCGACCTTCTCCACCAGGACCTTCTCTGGTTGACTGGCAGTTTTCCTTAAGGCTGGAAACACCTATTTGTCCCACAGCAAAGGGAAAGGCTAAGTTTGATATTTGACAATAAGGATAATTTACTTGTCTCTACTCAAAAGACCAAAGGTTTCCACACTTTCAGTCCCTGAACAAGAGGTATCAGGCCATAAATTTCTTGAGGAGAATCCTGATGACCTGGGTGGGATTAGTGCCCATGGAGCTGAACGTGACACACACAAAAAAGACTCTGATTTTAATTATTGCTCTTACTATGTTTCTTAGGCCATCAGCCCCAGACAGAACAGAAAATCTATTCACTTATAGGCCCAAACATCCTCTTATTCAGTGTGTGTGAATTAAGTTTCAATATTATTCATAATAAAGGCTCCTTCTTTTTTATTGAAAGCTTAACATATGCCAAATACCATGCTGTCATTTTACATGCATCATCTCCTTAAATTTTCACACAAACCCCTACAAGCAGGTATATTTACACAGCAGAGAAAAGTGGCTCCGATAAGCAACTGGCATCCTGCCACACAGCCAGCAATGAGCAGAGACAATATTTGAGCCCACAAATTTCCAACTTCAAAGCCTGTGCTCCTAATACTATATAATCTCACCTATAAACGCATCTACTAATACTTTTCAGTCAATCATATATAATGTAAAAACAGTCAAAAATTAAAATGTGAGGGGGTTGAGTTGCTACCGTGGTGGTGGCACTGTGACCCCGCTAGCGCCATAATTCCATGATGGTGGCCATCAGCCCACAGGAAAGAGGGGTCTGAGTATGAAAACGAAACCCTTGGAAAGATACTGAGCAGAAGAGCAAAACACAGTGACTTTAACAGTACAGAGACAGCTTGGTACCAGGCTCCTTATTTTGCATCAGTCATTTCATCTGGAGGGACAGGTCCCGACTAGGGGTTAAATTCCCTGAGTACATATGATGGGTGGCTCACCTTGGTGGAGCTGGTCCCAGATTCCAGAACATCACCCTCTGCTCCCGTGATTTAGACCCCAGCAAGCCTATTATCCAAGCAACTGTTAACCTCCCCGCTAAGAGCATGGCTGCTTTGATATTGATTGAAATTGCCTCTCATAATTGAGCGGAGGCAAAAGAGTGGTGAACGAAGATGGAAGTCCATATTCATGTTCTTTATATTATTTAAATATCTGGAGCATGTGTTTAGAGCAAAGATGCTATCCGCACATGGTTTATGTGTATATGTTGTTGGCGGGGAGGGCGAGGGACAAAACTGGGTTTGACTAGTACCATCATTTTACTGTGGCCAGGTGCAACTAGTACTCACTGGAGAAATGCTGAGATGTGGCTACATGCAGAGGCTGAAGAATGAAATGGATACGACCAGTTTGTGCCAGCCCCCAATCTCCCCACTTGCTGATGGAAAAATCGACCAAATGACTCTCTGTTGACCTAGTATTTGAGAAGGAGGTATTAGGTGGCAGTAATTCCTAAAAAGAGGTGACTATTAAAGATGATGGAAGGCAGCTGGTTGAGCCATTAACCATGAAGGTTTCAAAGCCTTGGTATTAACATAAAGCCTAGTGATTATTTCAAATGTAACCCAGCATTCCAGAAAAGACCCAACAGTCTCTGATGAGAGGGCTCTTGCTGAGCATGGCAATCACAAATAAGACGGCGTTAGGGGTTGACTTGTGTCTCTATTAAAAAGATACGTTGATGTCCTAATCCCCAGTACTTCAGAGGGGTCCTTATTTGGAAACAGGGTCCTTACAGATGGAATTAGGCAAGTTAAAATTAGGTCATCCTGGAGTAGGGTGGGCCCTTCGTTCAGTGTGACTCGGGGCCTACAAGAAGGGTGAGCTGACACAGGCAGACACGGGGACGAGGCCGTGTGGGCACAGAGGCAGAGATCCGAGTTACGCTACGGCATGGCACGGAAGCCAAGGAGTGCTTCCTGATGCCAGGAGACGGGTCTGGGACAGAGTCTTCCCTCCAGACTTCAGAGGGAGCTTGGCCCTGCTGACACCTTGATTTCAGACTTCTAGCCTGCAGAGGAGGGAGGCAAAAAATTCCGATTATTGTAAGCCATTCACTTTGTGGTATTCTACTACAGCAGCCCCGGGGATCAATGACTGAGAATAGATTTTACCTATTACTACTTAACTAAGCAGCTAACAGAAGACACTTCCAAATCTTTTTCTTTAAGCACTTGAGAGCACTTGATAGCAGGAATGTCTGGTTATTACTCTGCAACAGAGAGGGAAACGGAGGCCCAGAATGCCAAAATAACAGACCCTGCATCTCTTAGTAACTAAACAATGTTTCTGTAAGCAGATACTGCACAACACGTAGGACCAGTAGTATTTATAAGAAGCAACCCTGATTTTGAAAATAAAGAGAGCTTGAAGAAAAATGTAATTTGGGCTTTTGAAGAATACCAGGTGGTCTTTGAACTCACTTAATATGCTGAGAAGACCCCAGCGGGCAGGCCAGTGGGTGGGCATGAAGAAGCACCTGTCATTCTGATACGTGCCCCAGCTCGCTGGCATTGTCCATGCCAGGTGCCAGATCATGGTTTTTTCTGGGATCCCTGACATTAGAAAAAATAGAGTATCATAGAAAAAAAAAGTCAAGATGAGAAAATAAGGAAGAAAATGACTGGAGTCTTTGGATGTAGCAACCACTTACCTCTTGATGACGAGGTAAAGAGTCCAAGCGAATGAAGTAATTTTTCTGGAGTGACATGGTTACCTGGTGGCCAAGGCAAAGAGCAGGCTGGAGCTCGCCGACCCCCAGTCTCCACCCCCCCCAGTCACTGCCAAGGCTGTTCTAGTGAAGACAAGTCATGAAATGACTCAGAATTCATCCTCCACGGGTGATAGGGCAATTACTCCTTGCGCGTCCCCCAGGTCTCTGTCCGTGAGTGAATAATTTTCCAAAAAATTGTTCGATTTTCTCTCAACGCTGCGCACCACCAAATTAGACAAATGGAGCTGCCCCCTCTGCCTGCGCGGGCAGCTCACGGCTTCAGAGCGGCCTAGAAAACCTCTGTGGGGAAGCGAAGTGGGCACTTGCCAGGGTGGACCAGGGCAGGCTGGAGGAGCCAGGAGGCAGGTCTCCTGGGGTGCTCGCGGACTCGGGGTTTATAGCTTGTTGTTCTTGTGTTGGTGTTGTTTCCAAGCCCTAACCCTTCAGCCACGAGATAGCTCCTTCTGCCCTCCCATGTTCAAACAGGGGCAACCGCAGCTGGGCAGTGCTTGCCCGAGAATGGTCCTCATGGCCAGAAACGGGAGGGCGGCTTCTACCCTGGACTGTTGGACGATTAAACGTTTCATCTTTGTCACTCCCTATATAATCTCTGAGGAACCACAAAAATGTGGCAGTTAGGATCCTCTGAAGTTATCTTCCTTTATCGCCCCACTCTAAGCTGCAGTCCGAACTCCTCACTAGAGTGGATTTTCAGTCGCTTCCTCTGCTCCACACAACAGCCCGGAACCAGAGATCTGGCTCGAGGGCTTTCTCCATCAGTCACCACTTCTTGTGAGGTAATGGCGATCTGAGTAACAATCAAATCTGCAGAGCCCCCGAGCCCCCAGTACACACGCTCACGCACCCCTGCACACGCAGGCACACCATAAACCCTCGCTTTGTGTGCGAGTCAGTTACCCATCGCTGTGACAGCCGCTGCATCCCCAAATCTCCCAATACACCAGCTGCTTCGGGGACAGAAGCAAAACGAGCGCGGTTTGCATTTGGAAATGGTTCCCCACTCGGGTGCCTGTCTTCCTCCTGGCTTCAGGAGCTGGCTTGGCTCCTGGCTGTCACCACAGTGGCTGGTGGCTTCTCTCTCCCCAGGAGGCTGCTTTGAGGGAGCACTTGGAAGCAGTTTGCTTTGCCCCTTCTCCTCCTTTTTGTTGGAATGGAACATTGCTGGGCCACGACTTCCGGAGAATTCTCACCAGGTTCCACCAACCTGGGCACGTGTTCAGTTCCCCTTGGGAAGGTCCCCAGGAAGCTACCTTGGCAGCCTCCTCGGGCAAAACAAGTGCCCTGGAGATCAAGGTGCAGAGGCCCAGGGATGATGGGTGCATGCTTGCCGTTCTATTGAAGAGGCCTTTTCCCTGGTAAGATGAAAATGCTTTAAAAAAGAAAAAAGCGGGAAACGGACTTTGGCCCAGTGGTTAGGGCGTCCGTCTACCATATGGGAGGTCCGCGGTTCAAACCCCAGGCCTCCTTGACCCGTGTGGAGCTGGCCATGTGCAGCGCTGATGCGCGCAAGGAGTGCCGTGCCACGCAAGGGTGTCCCCCGCGTGCGGGAGCCCCACGCGCAAGGAGTGCACCCGTGAGGAAAGCCGCCCAGCGTGAAAAGAAAGAGCAGCCTGCCCAGGAATGGCACCGCCCACACTTCCCGTGCCGCTGACGACAACAGAAGCGGACAAAGAAACAAGACGCAGCAAACAGACACCAAGAACAGACAACCAGGGGAGGGGGGGGGAATTAAATAAATAAATAAATCTTTTAAAAAAAAAATAAAAGAAAAGAAAAAAGAAAAAAGGCATTGCTACAAACCTGTGCCTGGTCAGCCTGGCAACGTATTAGGGAAAACCTCTCCTCACTCCCAGGAAGACTGGTGCTCCAATCTCAGCTGTTTTTCCAAACACTTGACATCAGCTTCCTCTTGGAATGTATTCTATCTCAGAGAGAAGGAAAAAATTAATCAAACAGTTTATTGCTTATAAGTTGATAGGAAAAGGCCTTCACATGATAAGCCTGGACTTCTATTTTAAGTCTTCACTTCTCCAAATAAATCCACATAAACAAGGATTTTGAAACCTAAACCAGTCACTGTGAAGCCATCCCCTTGGTTGACTGTATGGCTGAAGCGAAGGCTGCGGCTTTCCGGAGTTGGGCGCTGGGTTGCAGGGGTAAGGAGTAAAATAGAACGTCTCCCTCTATCCTCAAATGGAGACTGGGCCTGTGGAGCGTTCCGCTGCGGGTGGGGAAGCGGGGCTGCCACCTGCCCCGGGGCCACCTCCCTGGACGGCCGCCTAAAGAGTTTTCACAAGCAGTTTTGGGAGACCGATTTTGCTTTACCTTGCACACCTTACCTTGCAATGTGTGCACAGCAGTAGAACCAAGAAGGCCTTGGGTTTCCACCCCGCTCACCGCAGTGCTGGTTTTAAGCGGCCACCTCTCAGGTGATGGCTCCAAGGTCTTTGCCTAAATCGATACTTCGGCTATGGCATTTCGAAGCGATACTAGATTTGAGGCCTCCCATCAAGGGGGTAACTCTCCTTCTTGTGTTCCAGGTGCTTTATGTGCTTTTGCTTATTTTGTCTTTGCCAGAATCTTGCAAAGCTTTATTATCCCCATTTTATAGGTGAGGAAACTGAGACTCAAGCTAAAGAGGCTACTTGCCTCCAGGTACTCCATTAGTACTTGAAAGGTCTTGAAGCTCAAACTTACGGTTGTCTGGCTCCAAAGTCCTGTTTTCACTACACCCTATTGCTTCCTGACTCGTGGTGGACGTGGATGGACACACACAAAGTGCTCCTGAACCTGAGGAGGGGATCGTGAGGCAGTCGAGGGTGAAGAGAGAAAGCCTGTTAAAGGCAGAATACCAGAGTGAAGGGCATAGAAGGAGGTCAGGGTGGGTCTCGCTCTTGAACACACACAGACAAAAGCACAGCTGCACACACACGCACACCTGCATACATGTACACATGTACATATAATTGAATAGCACAGGACAAATTTTCACTGTGGTGGATCTTCCTTAAAAGAAGAAACCCTGAATCTTCAAATCTTTCAGCAACATGTTAACCCTAGTCCCAGGACGAGGAAAAGGGGCTTCGTCTCATCACAATAAAGAGGTGGGACCAATTTGTTTTATTTTGCTTTGTTTCTTTGGCAGCCTACAGTTGACATCTAGCAGTAAGCTCTGGGGTCTCCAGTACCTGCAGGGCACGTAAACATGATGAAAACCCATCACTCAGCGCCCGAGAGGCTCTGCTAATAGGCATGAGTGGCAGAAATGTTGCGGGGCTGGCATGATTCTCAGATTGCTTAGACTGAGGTTGAGCTGACATTTGGACTCTGGACTGGGCCATGTTGGGGATTTAATAGCTAGTTTGGAAAGCTTGTGTTTTATTTCATATCGTTTTTAATTATTGCATATTCCAGATGTTTATTCCTAGATAATTTCCCATGAAAGTGGGGGAACTCCCTCTGAAAACCAGGAAGTTTCACACATCTTTGGGCCAGAACTTTTAGACTAAACTAAATAAAACAGGAGAGGGTAAAGGTGCTTACAACAGCGTTTGAAGATTCCACAGAAATCCACTCTACGAAAACAACCAAGGCGGGACCAGGAAGCAAAGTATTAATTTCACGTTCCCCCATTAGTTTCCCACCTGTTCTGTCTGATGGTTCCTCAGCACCAAGGGGGGAAAAGGCTAATCTGTAGCACATTTATATCAACAAACTTGCACAAAACCTTGCCTAATTATCCCATTGAACCTGTGTCCTTTCAATTGAATGCAGTTTCCCCAGCTGGCTGAGAGCCAGCTGCAGCAAGCTGGTGTTCATAAGTCCAACTAATGACAGCCCACTTTCACTCCAGAAGCGCCATAATTGCCCAGAGCAGTTTACAGATCCATTATTTTATGGCCATATTTCAGAAGCAGGAGGTCAAAGGTTGGCAGAGTGGGATTCCTAGAAGTGCAGTATGTGGGACCAGCTTTGCGTTGGACCCCAGAGCATTTCCTGGTGAAAACCTGAATAGGCTTCCACCCCAAAATTAGCTTTCGTAACAAAAATATATCAAGGAATCACAGGAATGGGGTAGGCAGTATGGGGGAAGAAAAGGCACCGCAGTCAGGGAGTCAGAAGATTTTGTTCAGCCACTCACCAGCCCTCTGCAATCTGGACAAGCCACGAAAGAACTGAGCTGAGAAGCTCATCCGGTTCCAGACTTGCAGTTCTACATGATGCCGTCCTGCTGATTTAGTGAGTAGACATTCCACAGACTGGGTAGACACTCGGCAAACATTTCTTGTAAAACCATCGCACGCCAGAGACTGATGTCCATGTTGAGGTTATGACTTTACATAAAGTGAATAAAGAACCCTGCCTCTCCTAGGGCCGCTGCTCTCATAGCAGACCAATAACAAATAAACATATGCATAATATAATGCCAGATATTGTAGTGCTATAATAATTGCTGTGAAAAAGAAAGAAGAGCGTATCAGGGGACAGCACAGGAAGAGATGGGACTGCTATTTTACACACGGCTCCGTCTGAAGTGAGACCCTGTTGAAGGAGGGATGAGCCAGATGGATATCTAAGGCAAAAATACTTGTTGCAGATGGACTAAGGAGCATGCACCAGGAAGAGCAAAGAAATCACTGTGCCTCAAGTAGAGTGAACAAGGAGGAGAGTATAGAAGGAGGCAGCAGGAGCGGTACATGGAGGGACCTCTAGGGCATTTCCAGAAGTTTTGGTTTCCTCTGAGATGCTGGCTGCCGAAGGACCTTGAGCAGGGGAATCTGTGAGCTGACGCCGGAGGTGAAGTTCTGCTCCAGCTGCTCTGCCGGCGTAAACCTCAGGCAAGTAGGCGTGACGGAGAAAAACCAGGAGGACCTGGCTGTTGGAGTCCCGTTGACAGGTGCTGTGGGCTTGGGCCAAGGCGGTAATCTTGGAGATGGTGAAACAACCCAGGCCCGAAAGCACCAGGACTTTGCTCCCATTACCCCAGGCAACCTGGGCTTCTCCAACACGAGCTCCCCTTCTTCGGTTTAAAAATAGTCTGGCCATGGTAAAAAGGGTTGCCATTTTGGCTATTTCTTAGCAGATGTATTGTGTTTCTTCTTTCTGGTTTTTATAGTGACCCAAGTGAATCATCGCACTTCTGTGCTGCTAGTTTTCCCCACAGTCTGCTAAGCCACCCAGAGGAGGATGGAAGAGTTAACCTGGTGGGTTGAAGTCCCAAAGCTGGAGTCAGAGAGCCTGGAGTCAAGTCCCAGCTCTGATACTTATGGAGTCTCCTTACCCAAGTTACTTAACTTCTCTGTTCTTCAACATCCTCCTCCGAAAAGTGGAGATTAGTGCCCTCTTCAGTAGGGTTTTGTTGTGAGGATTAAATAAAATCATATATATAAAAGACTTAGAACAGAACACAGTAAGTCCTCAACAAATACTAGCTATCATATTCACAAAACGAATGATTCTCCCCAAGTCAGGCTCTGGTCCACCCAATCTTAGACACAAACAGACAAACCAAGTAAGAATTCTTCTGGATATAGCCTTAAATTTTAGGGACTAGAACACATCAAAATCTCAATTTCCCTTGATATCCATTAGAAATCAGTCCGTCACTAAGAAATTTAGATTAGCTTTTCTCAAGGTAAGTTTAACATTCTGTAGATATTACTAAGGGTTTGGGCGAAAGGTTTCTTTGATAAAATAAATGAGGGGAGTTTAAAGTTAAAGAAAGTTAAACAAATTTCTTTTTTGTGAGATTTCTCAGGGCCTTTAATATGTAAGATATATTGAAACTAAGGATCAGATGAAAATATAGCATTTTCTAAATTTGTGGTAACTTGGAAGCATTTGTTTAAAGTAATGCTAGACTAATTCTTTGTGAAACACAGTAAAATGGTAGAACCATTTCTTCCAAAATTATTTTATTTTTAGCATGTATCACATTTGGGTAAAATTAATTTTAAAAGCCATTGTGCTTGATTTGCAAAAAAAAATGCTAAATAAAGAACATAGATAAAAACATTTAATACCTATGAAATATTCTTGTTATTGGCGCCCTCAAATTTTAATGGGTTTCTCCTAATTACATTCCTTGAATAAAATAGAAGTTATTTTGATTACTCTATCCAAATCTTTTACTCCCGCTCATATTTGCTTTTCCAAGAGGCAAATCCAGTCTTTAAACTTTGTACCCTGAGACAACATCTTTCCCCAAGCTCTTCCCATCCCATGTCAATGTTAGTTGTCTTGTTGGGGATTTTCTCCAGGTTCCTTATCTCTATTAAGTGATGGTGATCACAGTGTCCCAAGGTGTTACAGGTCCAGACTCAACCACCGTTTGGATAAGAGGTGAGAGTTCAATTCAGCATACTGTACTATTCTTGCGATATTTTCTGGGATCTTGACAGATGCCCCGTATTGAGCTGATTTCCCTCAAGGATGACCTCGCGATGCCTACAGCCTTTTACTGCATTGAACTAGGAACCCAGAGCGTTCCCTGGCTTAGTTTACCCATATGCACATGGCCTTGCTGCCACACTCATGCGCACTCTTCTGACTGATACTGGCTTGGCATTTCACTGCAAAAAATTACTTTATGGCCACATTGATCTTGATCTTAGCCAGCAGAGTCACAAATATGCTCTTTGCCCCAAGTCAAACAGGACAGTAAATATAAACCATAGAATGTGTACATGAGCCTTTGTCAACAAAGGAGAAATGACTCAAAGTACATGACCTACAAAAGATGGATCAGTCAGTCACAGACACTCCACAGAAAAAGAAGTGCAGTTTGCATTTGAACTTTCATCTTTCCACATCAAGAATGGATCTGTGTTCTTTTCTGACCATCTAGTTTAAAAAAACAATATTCATGCATAAATATTGGGGGGGGCGGGGATCTTAGTGCTGGATATGCTTCTAGACCAAATGCTCATATTATCCAGAGATTACGTACATTGGATATAAAAGTGATGCTTTCTTAATTTTTTTAAAAGAAGCTTTAGAATACGGAACTGTTACATCAAAAATATAAGGAATTCCCATTTGCCCCACCCCTCCTCGTCCCACACTTTCCCCCATTAACAACATCCTTCATTAGTGGGGTACATTTGTTCCAAGTGGTGAACACATATTGAAGCATTGTTACTAACCATGGACTATAGTTTACACCATGGTTTACACTTCATACTGCACAGTTGAATAGATTTAACAAAATGTACAATGGCCTAGATCTGTCAGTGCAATGTCATGCAGGGCAATTTCAATTTCCCAAGAATGCCCCCATGTTACATCTACTCTTCCCTCTCCCCTCTGAACCTCTGCTGGCCACTGCCTTTAGATCTGTGATACCAGTTCTTCCATTGCTTGAACAATAACAAATGACACTTAAGTCACTTAGTTCTAAAAAAATAGCAAATCTATTTATTTATTTGAAAACTTCATTTTCCTTCTCTTCTCCCGAAGTTCATTTCAACCAATGCTAATGGTTTTTAAATTGTCCAAGAAAATATGACTGTCTCAAGTGTGATGGGAATCACTAATTCTTTTGGGATTTGTTCTAAGCAAGTACCACCTCCCATCCTTCTCCCCAAAAAGGTCCCCGATCGTGGGCAGTGACGACATCAAATGACTGCTGGGCCATTTCTTCATTTAAAAAGTTACATTTCTTTTGGAAGAATTCCTTATAAGACATACCCAAAGGTAAAATCATGGAAGCTGAGCAGGACTTTTCCCCCTGAAGGCAACCTCCTACATCTCTCCAATCTCTCTCCAGAGAAGCGTAGCACAATGTACACGTGGCCACAGTGGCCGAGACAAATGCTCAGTAACACTCCAAGTCCATCCCTTCACCTCTCCAACCCATCTCAAAGAGATACCAACCCTCTGAGAGAAATTCAGGTAAGAATAAGATAGAGTCTTAGCTCTTTAAACATTCAGGTTCTTACTAAAAATAAGCACCTATTAAGTTTCCCGATGGAACAGAATAGCCGTGGTGTGAGATTAGTAAGACCCAGTATATGAGTTACTGAAGCTCTAGAACTAGGGAGCTCAGAGGCTAAGCCTGCCCCTCTTCCCCAGCCTCATGCCCACCATTCCCCTGCTGTATCTTACCATGTTCCAGGTAAACCAAATGAATTACTGTTGCACTGTAGTGTGTCTCTCCTCCTGAGGTGGCTGCTGGGAGATGTGGGACAGGGGAAAAAAATAAAATAGAAGACAAGATTTCTATCTCAGAAGGTTTGTGTTTGGCTGTTGGTGATAAATATAAAATGAGACCTCAAAATTTCAGCTTGCCCATTGGACTGAAAATAAATACATCAAACTGAGCAAAACCCTTATTTTCAAAGCATTGGGCCATCAGCTCTAGGGTTCAAACATACAAATAGATAGGAAAAGCAAATGTGATGTTTATTATAATCTAAGGTCTGCTACTCCTTGGTTTAATGTGGGTTCCTGTGTGTTTCAGGAAATGGACTCAGTTTCAAGCATGTTATTTCCCCCTCATGAGATAGAAGCTAAAGTCAAGCCAAAAACAAACCTCTCATTGCACCAGACTGGTGACAAATTGAAAATTTCTCTGGACGTTGTCTAGTCGAGTTAGATTTCAAGTCAAGGTAATCTAGTTTTAACTGAGCATTCTCAAGAGGAACCCTGAGTAAAATGACAGCAAACCGCCTTTTTATAAACCGCATTCAGACACGTGAATGCCAAAATCACAAACTTAAATATACCACTAAGTAAAAGAAAGTCTGAAAAATCCATCAAGATCCCACAGGTCTTCCAAGGTATTTTCTCTCCTTCCTGATATTTTTAGCCCGTGTTTCTACAAGAAGTGTGGGGTTGTCCAAAGGGTGTCGCTTTTCCGTAAAGCCCACATTTCCCTTTGGTTTCATTTCACACTGATTCTGTTGAATTCATAATAACAGTACTGGCAAAATGCTTCAATATTTCAAGGGACTGTTTGGATCTGTATCATAAGAAACCCACTATAAGGAATTGAGTGGTGAAACATTAATTTCAATGATGATTTCTTCAACATTTTTTCCCAAAAGTCAGGTT